>NC_134865.1:76413290-76713290 GCF_049852395.1 Peromyscus maniculatus bairdii
GCTTTATTTCCTAGATGACAAACAATATATCACCACACTTGGCTGTCCTGAAACTCACTCTTTAGACCAGGCCGGCCTGGAACTCAGAGATCCATTTGCCTCTGCCTCCTGAGTGCTGGGATCAAAGGTGTGTGTCACCACTGCCCAGCTAGGATTATGAGTTCCAAAGCAGCCTGAACTATATAGAGAAATCATGTCCCCCAATCAAAGAAAACCAAAGTTCTCTTGAACATGTAGACTTACTGGAGATAGAGTACAGAATATTAGAATTTCTAGAAAGTCTATTCCTCAGGCTGGGGTCAGGCTTAGTTATTTCCAAGTGTGAGAATCTAAATTTGGATCCCCCAATCTCATGTAAAAAGCCAGGCCCAGCAGCATGCCTGTGATTCCATCTCTTCCTGCCAGGTTCCTCAGGAGCCCAGAGTGGCTTCCTCCCTGTACAGAGCCCCTCACTAGCCTCCTGGAGACTGACCTCCTCTGGTGAGTGTTCTGGCCACACCCATAGGAAGAAGTTTTTTTTTTTCCCCCTAGCCCTGGGAGCCTGCTTATAGTTCCTATGTCTGCAGTAATTTGGTCAACCCCGATTTTATTCATGGGGCAATTTAAAAACAGACTGAACAAAAAGTTCCTCTTCTGCCTTTACAGGGGTGGCTGTACTCAGAGCCTGGGTTAGGCTGGGCCCACAGCCATCAGCATCCTCTTAAGTGTCTGGACCTGTTTTTGTCTCTCTTGGGTACCCTGGGGACAGGGGTACAGCTCATTTTAGATTCCAGCCGAGAAGCCCAGGTGTGGCTTCACTCCAGAACAGCAAGGACAGTGTCACAAGGGCAATGTCTGCCCTACTCCGTAATGCAAACCCCACTTTAGAATTTCAGTGTTCCCAATGACCTTCATATGTTCCAGGATGTCCCCAAACTTCTTACACACGTGGGGGTGATCTTGAACTTCTGATCTTCCTGCTTCAACCTCCCAAGGGCTGGGATTCCGGGGTGTGCCACCACACCCAGCAAGGGCTGGCCACACGCTAGGCAAGCACTACCAACGGAGCTGTGTCTCTAGCTCCACTTTCAAATTGTGAAAAGATAGGAATTCCTTCAGGAGAAACTCTTCGACACTAGCTGCCCTGGCACCCCTTTGCATTTGTGGGGTACCGGGTACATCTCAGACACTGGCAGGGCCTGGGCAGAAGTGACAGCCCCAGTGGGTCTGGTTTTGTTCTGGGAAGGTCTGTTGCATGATGGGTTTCTGGCCTTTCTCATCAATGCTCCCAGCACATCGATCGGTTCCTGTCCTTTGTCACCACCATTTTACAAATCACTCAGCGTTGGCACACAGAGACTCCTGGAGTCATTGTCACAGATTGTGTCTTTTGTCTCTGTGACCCCTCCTCCATCTACCCCAAAGGGTTTACAATCTCAGTGTGGCAAGGGGTGAGCGCGCGCACACACACACACACACACACACACACACACACACACACACACACACACACACACATTATCCTCAAACCTTAAGGGTCAGCTGTGTGCTGGGCTCAGGCAAAGCTTCCCGGGTGAACAGGGCATGCTCACCTTGCTGAGAGCCACACCCCCACTCTTCTCTGAGGTGGAGGACAATGTCTAGCTACTGCTACCCCAGCTAAGGTCACTGGCAACAGAGTCGGGACCCATTAGCACTCCAGCGAGGACCTGCAGCGGTCTGCCGGCTGCAGGCATTTCAAATGTGCGCAGGCAGGACTCGCTGGCCTCCCTCCTGAGGCAATCTAAATGTTAGTAGATTGAAATCCTCAACCACTCCGGTCTGCTAACAAGAGGAGTAAATCACCTTTGAGAAACCAATTATGCTGCCGTAATAGTGAAAGACCCCCGCTCCATTATGAGGACATGGGGCTTTGGGCCAATGAAATGCTCCCCCCCATAACTTAGCCTAAGAAACGCCATTCTGCAGGAATCAGAAAAACAGGAGTTCACAGCCATAGCCAGCTACCCGGCCTTGACAGAGATAGCTATGGCCAGCCTTGAAAAAGATAACTGTGGTCAGCAGCCTTGGGAGTAAGACAGTTGATATTTTATGGCGGGCCCCTGGCCTTGAAGAATAAGCAGCTGGCCTGGACAAGGCCAAATCAGCCACACACATGCGACCCCAAGTTCACCCTGGCCTTCTTTGAAACAACCAATAGGGACCCTGTAACTATGCTTCTCGCTTCTGTAACCGCGCCTCTGCCCCTGGGATCCCATAAAAAGTCCCCCTTGCCCTAAGAAGGTGCGCAAGTCCTCCAAGAGACTTCGCCCCAGGTACCTGGTCTAAATAAACCCTCTTGCTTTTGCATCTGATCTGTGGTTTCGGTGTGTTCCCTGGGTTTGGGGTCTCTCCCGGAGAAAGATCTCAGCCGGGGGTCTTTCATTTGGTGGCCCGTACGGGGATTGAGACCCCTCCCTGGGACCACCGACCCACCATCAGGAGGTAAGCCGGCCGGCCTTGATTTATGTCATCCCTGTCCAGTCTGAGGGTTGTCTGTTTGTCTGAGTGTTAAATGTTGTTTGTTTGTCTCCGCGCCTGCGTCTGATAATCTGTCTGTGTCAGTGGATCTGAAAGGGGGGACCGACGGGTCTGGACTTCGCCACTGAACCCTGGGAGACGTCCTAGGGGAATCTGGGAACCTGGAAGACGTTCCACGGTTCATCTGAAGTGCCCTCTGTGGCACGGTCTGAAGACCCCTCCGGGGGCACGGTTTAAAGACCCCTCTGGGGGCACGGTTTTTCTGGTTTTGCTTTCGGTTTGGAACCGAAGCCGCGCAGCGAGTGTTAGTCTTATTTATATTGGTCTGTCGTTTTTTGTTTTCTGTTTAACCGTTCTCCTCCTAGAAACAGCCATAGGACAGACTGTCACCACCCCCTTGAGCCTCATGCTTAAACACTGGTCAGACGTAAAGACACGAGCCAACAACGAAGGAGTCGTAATCAAGAAAAAAAAAAATAGATATAAGATGGCCTCATCAGGGAACCTTTAACCTCAGTCTTATTTCACAGATGGAGAAAAAAAAATTTTTGCTTCCAGTCCCCATGGCCACCCGGACCAGGTCCCATACATTGCCATGTAGAGACTCCTGACAACAGAACCTCCCCCATGGGTTAAGCCGTTTCTCTTCCCCTCTGCCCCCCCCGGCGGCAGCAGCGCTCGCCGAATCCCGGGGCCGAGGAAGCCAGATCGGCGGATCCCTCCCACTCCCTGTTCCTCCCTAACCCCACACCAGCAAGTCTTTTCCTCTCCCCGCAGGCCGCTGCTCCGGCGCAGGCGGGCGCGCGGGCAGGCTTGCAAGCGGGTGCGGGAGAAGAGAACGCGCAGGCGGGTGCGCAGGTGGCAGCAGGTTATGGCGCCGACGCGCAGGCGGGCGCGCGGGCAGGCTTGCAAGCGGGTGCGGGAGAAGAGAACGCGCAGGCGGGTGCGCAGGTGGCAGCAGGTTATGGCGCCGACGCGCAGGCGGGCGCGCGGGCAGGCTTGCAAGCGGGTGCGGGAGAAGAGAACGCGCAGGCGGGTGCGCAGGTGGCAGCAGGTTATGGCGCCGACGCGCAGGCGGGGCCGCCGGGAAGCTAGGGCGCCGGGACGCCCCCTGCCCAGTCCCCGCAGGCCGTCAGCGGTGATGGCGGTGGCGGCGGCGGGTGCCGGAGCTCCCCACGCCTCCTCCCGTCCGCGCGGCCGCGGTGCGGTCGCGGGGGTCCGGGGCGGCGCTGGGGGGGGCTCCCCTCACTCCCCGCTCTCCCCGGCTGTCCATGTCTCCCGTGCGGGCGGAGGAGTCCGCCCCGCCGGGCCGTGGTTTTCCGCGTGGCGCCTAACAGCCGACTTAGAGCTGGTGCAGACCAGGGGAATCTGGTCGCGGGGACCCGCGGCGGCGCAGGCGGGGCCAGGGGCGGGGCCGGCGACCAGCCGCCATGGAGCGCGGCGGCCCCCGGCGCGGCTGGCCGGACCCGGGCGGCGGAGGCCCGCGGCGGCACAGGCGGGGCCAGGGGCGGGGCCGGCGACCAGCCGGACCCGGGTGGCGGGGAGCCTGCGGCGGCGCAGGCGGCCTCGGTCCCGGCAACGCCCCACAGCCGCTCGCTCGGAGGGGCGGTGGATAGCGCGGAGGGCGGCCGAGCGGCGCAGTCGGCAGCGGCGGCGCAGGCGGACATGGGATGTAGCAGGGGCACGCAGGCGGGGCCGGGGATGGGGTCGGCGAGGGACCGCCCCCTGGCCGGCGACCCGCAGCGATGTGCCACGACCGGCTCCGGCCCAATATGAAAAAGGTGACTAGGGGGCGGCGTCACCCATGGACGCCGAGTCACCCCGCCCCGAGTGTTACAACCCCCCCGACAGCGCCGGAGGGACCGGCGGCTCCTGCAGCGGCCCCCAAACAGCGGAGGATGAGTTCCTGCTTCCTCCCCAATTGCTGGTCGCCTACGAGGAAGGCGGGACAAAGCAGCGAAGGTAGGGAACGCCTACATCTCTATGGCCAGTTGCTCTTAGCGGGTCTCCAGGGGCTCTAACCCCCTACCGATTGGGCTCAGGTTACCAGAAAGAGACGCCGGCAGCGCGTTTTTAAAAAAGACTTAGAGAGACATGGAGGGAGAGGAAAAACAAACAAAAAAGTCCTGGCCACTGTAATGTCTCAGGGACAGGTCAGAGAGGGAGTTAAGACGTTAGGACGGGAGACTTAAAAAGGACACTGCTTGACAAAGACAAAGTGCTTACTGTAAACAGAGAGGACATTGGGCTCGTGACTGATCAAAAAAAAAAAAAAAAAAGCCTCAAGGGTCTCGGAGACCTAAGCCAAGGGTCCTCAATCTGGAAGATTGGGAAGGTCACGGCCAGGAGCGCCCCCCCCCCCAGCCCAGACTAACTCTCAAGATGGGGGGGCAGCCAGTGACCTTCCTAGTGGACACCGGGGCTCAACATTCAGTCCTGACCCATACCGGAAGCTCTCTCAGTGACCGCACAGCTTTGGTCCAGGGGGCCACAGGTAACAGGAGGTATCAAAGGACCACCGAGAAAAAGGTTCAGCTGGCATCTGGACAGGACCCAAAGGGACCCCCCTACAAGTCCTAGCCCTTTGAACTGTTCGTGGACGAGAACTCAGGCTTTGCAAAAGGAATGCTGGTACAGAGATTGGGGCCATAAAAGCCCGGTAGCTGCAGGATGGCCCGCCCCCCTGTCTGCGTGGGGAAGCCGCTATTGCTGTTTTGCTCAAGGATGCAGGGAAACTGACTTTGGGACAGCCATTAACTGTGTTATCCTCCCATGCGGTAAAAGCTCTGGTCCAGCAGCCCCCAGACCGAGTGATGTTCAGACCAGTTGTCTCCCTCAACCCCGCAACCCTGCTGCCTGGTACACGGATGGGAGCAGCTTCCTCCAAGAAGGAGAACGGAGGGCCGGAGCAGCCGTCACCACCGAATCGGAGATAGTTTGGACCTCACCACTGCCACCTGGAACATCGGCCCAAAAGGCAGAGCTGATCGCGCTGACCCAGGCCCTCCGGATGGCGGAAGCCCGGAGGACCAGGAACTAACAAAAAAAATGGGGGCGGAATGGAGCCCCGAGCGACAAGCTTACATCATAGATGGACAGAGGCCTTGCCTACCAAGAAAAAAGACCGCTAACGTGGTAACCAAGAAATTCCTGGATGACATCTTTCCCAGGTATGAAATACCCCAGATATTGGGGTCAGACAATGGGCCCACCTTTGTCTCCCAGGTAAGTCAGGAGGTGGCCAGGCTACTGGGGATTGATTGGAAACTTCATTGTGCATACAGCCCCCAGAGCTTAGGACAGGTAGAACGTACAAATAAAACCATTAAGGAGACTTTAACCAAATTAACGCTTGCAACTGGCACTAGAGATTGGGTGCTCCTACTCCCCCTAGCCCTTTACCGAGCCCGGAACACTCCTGGGCCTCATGGCCTAACCCCGTTCGAGATCATGTATGGGGCTCCCCCACCAATTGTAAATTTCCTTTACTCTGATATCTCCTCTTTTGCCACTAGCCCTCCAACTGATGCAAAAGACGGTGTAAAAACCCCTGCCTGCCGGGAACAACTGAACCGCCCGGTGGTGCCTCACCCATTCAAGATTGGGGACTCTGTCTGGGTCCGACGCCATCAATCTAGGAACCTAGAGCCGAGGTTGACGGGACAGCGGCTTGGGTCCACACGTCGCATGTAAAGGCTGCCAAGGAACCCGACGAAGCTGAGGGCACCGAGACATCTAGTTCAACGCTCTCCAAACCCACTAAAGATAAAATTCACCCGGGGGTCCCCTTGATCCCCCTAATAGTCCTCCTGACATTGGGAGGGGCATCACCAGAGAGCCTGTTTCCCTGACGCTGGCCCTGTTACTGAAAAAAATTACCATGGGCGGAATAGCTGCTGGGGTAGATACAAGACTGCAGCCCTTATAGAGACCGGCCAATTCAGACAGCTCCAAGTAGCCATGCTCAACAGAAAAGATTTAAAAGATAGTTCCAAAGGTCACCATGGTTTACGACCCTTGTCTCCACCATTATGGGCCCCCTAATCGTCCTCCTGCTCATTTTATTGTTTGGGTCATACATCCTCAACAGATTGGTGCAATTCATCAAGGATAAGGTTTCTGTTGCCCAGGCTTTGATCCTAACCCAGCAATATCAGAGGCTCAGACAGTCAGAGATAGAGTTAACCCCTTATTCTCCATCCTAAAATGAAAGATTTCATTTGGTACAAAAGAAAATGGGGGAATGAAAGACCCCCGCTCCATTATGAGGACATGGGGCTTTGGGCCAATGAAATGCTCCCCCCCATAACTTAGCCTAAGAAACGCCATTCTGCAGGAATCAGAAAAACAGGAGTTCACAGCCATAGCCAGCTACCCGGCCTTGACAGAGATAGCTATGGCCAGCCTTGAAAAAGATAACTGTGGTCAGCAGCCTTGGGAGTAAGACAGTTGATATTTTATGGCGGGCCCCTGGCCTTGAAGAATAAGCAGCTGGCCTGGACAAGGCCAAATCAGCCACACACATGCGACCCCAAGTTCACCCTGGCCTTCTTTGAAACAACCAATAGGGACCCTGTAACTATGCTTCTCGCTTCTGTAACCGCGCCTCTGCCCCTGGGATCCCATAAAAAGTCCCCCTTGCCCTAAGAAGGTGCGCAAGTCCTCCAAGAGACTTCGCCCCAGGTACCTGGTCTAAATAAACCCTCTTGCTTTTGCATCTGATCTGTGGTTTCGGTGTGTTCCCTGGGTTTGGGGTCTCTCCCGGAGAAAGATCTCAGCCGGGGGTCTTTCAATAGCATCCTGCTCACGAGCCCCATGCCAAATAAACCCGAATACAGCCCCGCAGAGCTCACACCATCCATTCTAATGTCAATCGCTCAAACTCACAGTGCCCCTCACAGGCAGAGCAGGGTTCAGGCGCCAGAGAGGCGGCTGAGTAAGAAGGGGGTCAAGGTTGGACTACCCTGTGATGGCTCCATTCTTAGGCACACACTGCCCTCCCCCCACCACTCACTTGACTATGTAGATTCCTTTTCCAGCCACCCCTCAGCAGGGTGGAGGTGAGGAGGGCTGTGAGTGAGAGATTGGCGAGGGGGAGATAGGGGGGACGGGGGGGGGGGCACGACGGGGGGGGGGGGAGATAGGGCTGCAGAGAGAGAGCTGGCAGCAGCCTGAGCACACATTACAGGACTATGTGATTAGGAGGAATCTTTAGGGGTTCAGAGCCAAGTGATGGGGGGTGGGGGCGGAGGAGATCTTCACAACCACGGTGAGTGAGTGGGCACGGCATTTTGGGGGTGGAAGTAAAAAGCATTGATGGGCAGAGGGGAAAGTCGGGATGAGCTTTCAGTGAGGCCCTGGGAAGGGGAGGGTGGAGTGTGGGGATGAGGGGTGATGGTGCGGGGATGGGGGATGGGGGTTAGCTTCTGGAAGGTTTGGGAAACGGGCTCCCATTCTCCATTCAAGGGAGCTGAGAACTCCAGGGCCGAGAAGACACACTAGGAACATGACATGGAGAGGTGTTTAAATCTGGGCACTCCGAACCATTTCCTAGAGGTCTCAGTGGTCAGGTGGGCCTCATGGTCCCAGAAGGCAGAGCTGGCTGACAGTCTCCCAGAGCTCCCGCCCTGCCCTAGTCTGCTCTGAGCCACTGCTGCAGAATCTCATACACTGGGTGATTTGTGAAGGTCAGAAACTTGGCCATTTATAGTTCTGGATCTCAGCTTTTGGAGACAGAATCTCATTTTGTAGCCCAGGCTGTAACTTGGGCTTGTAACTTGATAGGTAGCCCAGGCTGGTCTTGAATTCAAGAACCTCCCATCTCTGGCTCCTGAGTGCTGGGATTGCATGCCCAGTAAGATGTTTTCTTTTTTTTTTTTTTTTTTTTTTTTTTTGGTTTTTTTCGAGACAGGGTTTCTCTGTGTAGCTTTGCGCCTTTCCTGGAACTCACTTGGTAGCCCAGGCTGGCCTCGAACTCACAGAGATCCGTCTGCCTCTGCCTCCCGAGTGCTGGGATTAAAGGCGTGCGCCACCACCGCCCGGCCGATGTTTTCTTTATAAAGTTCCATCATCAAATATTTTATTATAGTAACAGAAAATGCACAAGACATTGCCAAGTAAACTTGTGAATCTTTTTTTTTTTTTTTTTAAAGATTTATTATGTATACAGTGTTGTTCTGCCTACATGTTTGCCTGCAGGCCAGAAGAGGGCACCAGACCTCATTACAGATGCTTGTGAGCCACCATGTGGTTGCTGGGAATTGAACTCAGGACCTTTGGAAGAACAGCTGGTGCTCTTAACTGCTGAGCCGTCTCTCCACCCCTAAACTTGTGAATCTTAACCTGGGGTCCTTAGCGTGTTTCTAATGTGGACCCTACTATAGCCTGGTTTACTATGCATCTTTTTTTACATGCATAATCTAAAGTCCTTTCAATTATATTAAAATTATTAGGGGCTGGAGAGATGGCTCCGTGGTAAGAGGGTATTGCTTTTGCAGAGGGTTGAAGTTTGGTTCCTAGCTCCCACATGGTGCCTCCGAACTGACAGTAACTCTTGTTCCTGGGAATCTGACGCCATCTTCTGGCTTCTGTGGGTACTGCATTCATGTGGTGCACATAAATACATCCATCCATGAAATACATATAAAATAAAAATAAACAAATCTTTAATAAAAATTAAGTTATCAAAATACAAAACCATGTAATATAGTTATTAACATGTATGTCTCTTTATTAACATCTCAGATAATCAGGCCTGGTTGTGGAGTCTAAAAATTTCCCTAATTTCAAACTAGAGGCCAATGTAGCTGATATTTGGAGACCTGAAATCTGTCTGTGAACCTCAAGGGTGGACACACTCGTACCTGCACTTTGTGGGACCTCGGAAGGGTTTGCAAATGCAGGCAGGATTCTGCGCAGCAGGAGCCCTTGCCATGTCCCGCTGGTAATGAAAACATTAAAGGAGTGTGTTGCTGACATCTTGCTCCCAGCTAATGTGCCCAGAAGCTCCAGACAGTCTGTGGAATGATCCACTCCTCATACATGACAGAGATGGCTGATGTCACCCACTCAGTCATATGACATGGGGGCGCAAGCGACATGTGCCACCTCAGGAATGCCCAGGAGAAGCCCCTCTGGACTCATTCTTACTTCCCAGCCTACTGACCCTGAAATGGAACCATGAAGGGCAGCTTCAGAAGAGGGTGGGGTTACTGTCAATGTGGCCCCCCAAGTGGTGGCCCAGGCCCCAGCCCATGGCCTTTGGGTGAGACCATGGCTTTTGCATGGTGACTTGGTGGCTTACCAATGGGTGCTGTAGGTGCCTGGAGCTGACAGTGTCCTTCATAGTCTTTCTGATGGGTGCAATCCTGGTCACATTTCACTCTGGTGGCTCCAGCACACCTGTGTGGTCTGGACACAAGACACACCACACCTCAACCTTTTTTTTTTTTTTTAAATAACAATTTTTATTTTATTTGATAAAAGTATGGGTGTTTGCCTGCATGTATGTCTGTGTACCACATGCACGCCTGGTGCTTGCAGAGGCCAGGAGAGGGCATTGTACACCCTCCCCTGAACTGGAGTTACAGACGGTTATAAGTGTAAAATGCTCTGTGGGTGCTGGGAGTTGATCCCAGGTCTTCTGGAAGAGCAATGCTCTTCACTGTGGAGGCAGCCATCTCTCCATCTCTCCACCTCTGCCTCACATGATGTTTGAGGTTGTTGTAGACAGCCTGTTTCCATACACCCCATGTTTTCCCCCAGGAGGAGAAAAACTCCACCCAGCCTCTCTGGTGGCTTATTCACTCCTGAGGGAAGAGTGAAAGTGGCTTTATGGATTGGTGAGTTTGGGTCTGAGGCTGTGCAACCAACGAATCCCCTGTCTGGACTTTCTCCCCTGCCATGCAGACACTGGCCAGCGCTGTGACCTCTGAAGAAGGCTTGCATGCCACAGTGGCTGCATTTCTGAGACTTCTTGTCCTTTGCAAAGTTGTTCACCCTCCTTTTGGCTGGCGTTCTAAATTAAAACAAACCCCATCCAAATAATTAAAGCCTTACTCACTTAAATACCGTTTTGATCCACCAACCCCAGCACGCTCGTCTTGGGACCCTCACGTACCATCAGAACGTGCGGTAACCACCCTCAGTCTCCAATCGTGAAACAACAAACACAAATGGCATATGCAGTGGGCACCTGTTCCACCTGTGACCTTTAGGTACCGGCCTCTAGGGCGTGGCCTCGGGGCTAGCTTAAGACCTGAGGGGCATGTATGCCTTGCTCTCTTCTCTGCTTCGTGGGCTTGGATGGTGTGGACTGACTCAGGAGGCAGAAACAGTGTGGGACCGGCCATCAGCCTTCCAGGACTGCGACAGGTTTGCCTTATCCTGTTTAGTGAGTTGTTCTTCCCAATCTATATCCTACAAAACTCCCCAATACCCCTTAAGCAGACTCCTTTGGATTGCTCGTTATAGACATGAACGTCTGTGAAGTTTAATTTGCAGAAAAGTGACATTTGTCTCCTCGGCTTGCTTGACCTCTAGTGGTAGAGGTGTCCATAGCTCAGACCTGTGTTATTTCTCTCCCTAGTACTCTCCTGAGGAGGCCAGGCTCACAGCCTGGAACTGGCCTCAGGAGGTGAAGGTCGGTTGTGACGTTCAGGCCAGGGCCAGGGAGGGAGACAGGAATTTTGTGTGACTAAGACCCCACCGAGCAAGTAGCTTTCTGCCTTTTGTCTCGTGTACCTCTCGTCCCTCTCTACAAAAGCCTGTCATTTGCCTGTGTCCCCTAAGATAGTTTTTTTTGGGGAAGTGGTATGTATTAGTTTCTTTTCTGCTGCTGTGATTAACAGCATGACCAAGGTAACTTCCATAAGGAAGGGCTTATTGGGCTTATGGTTCCGGAGGGTTAAGGGTCCATCACGGCAGAAAGGTGTAGCGGTAAGTTGCAGGCATGGCGTCAGGAACAGGAAACTGAGAGCTCACATCTTCAAACATAACCATGAAGCAGAGAGAGCAAACTGGAAGTTGGCAAGGCTCTTTCCTCTCAAAGTCTGTCTCCCAGTGACATACTTCCTACACCAAGGCCGTGCCTTTCTAAACCTCTCCAAATAGCGCCACCAACTGGGGACCCAAGCCTTTAAATACGGGAGCCTGTAGGGGACTTTCTCATTTAACCCACCACAGGGGTTGAGATGCAGGAACTGGCTAGCCCTTGCACCTTCTCCGGCACCAGATTCCAATAAACCTGGTTTCTCCTTCCATCGCTCATCTCCCGAGAACTGGCATTCGAGGGATGAGAATGGAGACAGACATGAGCTCCGTCCCTGTAGCAAGCTCACGGCTCACCCACAGTCTGCCAGCCCCACACTCCAGTGCCTCTGAGGCCTTGAACAGAGATTCCTCTGTCTGGTTTAGCCTACCTACCTAATGTTTTCATCATTGTATTTTCAAAAACACTGCAATTTATGGATTTCCTTGTTTGACTTCTATGAAAACATCAAGCTGTTACCACGTTGGAACATGCAATTTGGGGATCACCTAACTTTGTACTCCCAGGCCATGGTCCCTCATATTTGGCTGCAGAATAAGCCATCACCTCTCCCCTTTGAGATAAAAGTTGCTTATGTGTCCATAGTAGGGAGTCTGCCTTTTCTCTCCAAAGCTGAGAGGTCACTTTTGCTTCTTTGCTGGAAGGCCAGAGGAGAGGATGCATGTCACTTTGTGCGGCAGCCTGTTTCTCTATGACAAGCTCTGTTGTAAGGGTTTACCCTGGGCTGGGCTGTGGTGTTTAGAGTCAGCTCCCTCACTGTCCCTAGCCACTGACTGCCTGTGGGAACTGAATGGATCGGATCTATTCTCTGTCCCTTAACTCACTGAGATGTCCCGTGAGCCCTAGCCCAGCTCCTTCATGCCTCTTGCATGTCCTGATAAAGCTGAGTTCACACCCGGCCTTTAAGATGACCTTTTTTTAATGTAACCTTTAACAAATGTTTATTGATCACCTAAAGCCCAAGGATAGTGGTGGTATAAATGTCACATTCCGGTTCCGGAATCTGACCTTTTCTGCACATTCTTTTTGGACCAACTTGGGGCCTGGCTCTGTGCCAGGTGATGTGGTTATAAGGAGTGGCCGGCACCAGGTTCCCCCGACTGCAAGTTCTTTGAGGGCCACATACCCTGATTGTCATCCATCACGGGGAAGGTCAGGGCAGGGGCAGAAGCAGGGGCCTGGAGACCAAACTGAAGCCGAGGCTGTGGAGGAGCATTGCACGCTCAGTTAACGTTCTTATACAGCCTAGGACTAGCTATCCAGGCATGGCACCCGGGACAGTCAGATGGGCCCTCTCACATCAATCATCGATAAAGAAAATGGCCATGCACTGGTGTACAGGCCATTTACCCGATTGAGGTTCCACTTTCCCAGACGACTCTAGCTTGTGTCAAGTTGGCAGAAAAGTAACCAGTGCAGGGCATCTCTCCCTCCACTGGCTGACTTTACAGCAGGGCCTACTTCCACTCAGCTTTCCCATCAGGCATCCTACCCCCTTGCTGTTGGCACGCAGCTGGTAACGGAGCAACCTTCACTTTGTAGCCAAGTGTGTAATTTTGACCTCCACAGAAGGAGAGAAGAAGATTCCATGCTGAGTGCATGAAGCCCCGCTCAATTTGGTGAACAGGAAGCTCCATTTCCAGGGACCCCGCCGTTTATTCATTTGGAAACAAGAGCTTAGGATGAAGCATGGAAAAAAGCACACAGCTTCATGCTCCAGGCCAAATGGATGAGTTTCCAAAAAGATCTATGAGCACCGTGGAGCAGAGTGGAGAGCGTGAGAACACCGCATCGTGGTGCTTCCTTCTTCTCTGGCTTCACGCATTCATTCCTGGTTTCTCCCCACGTACTCTGGGATCCTTTCTCCTCTGTGGATGCTCCTCTTCTGCTTGACCTCCACTGGCAAAGACCCCGTTATGTGGCCCTCTCTGCACACTCACCACATGAATCCATCCCGACCCAGATATCATCTCCAGTGTCCATCCCCTGTGCGTCTGTCTGAAATGTAGACACGGATGCCCAGTGTCACAAAGAGCAGCTGTACAGTGAGCGAGATACCTCAACCTTCCAAGTCCCGCAGAGCTTTCCACCCCTAGGGCTACCTCATGGCATGATTTTGTCATCTTTCAAAGCAGGGACTTCAGTTCTGAGGCAATTGTCGGCTGATTATCTCCCTAACCTGCCGTCCGATACTTGCTTGGCTAGCGCGGAGGCTGGAAGGCTGCCTAATGGCTTTTTTATAGCGCGGCGATGTGCGGCTTCATTAAACCCCAGGGATGGTCACATGCGTTGTTCTAGCTACCCACGGTGGGGACACCCTGCTGGCGAGCCAGGAGAGGGTGATGGCAACATAGTCAGGTCCAAGGACAGACCTGTGGTGTCAGAAGGAGACATCACGACTCCCTGTCACCATACAGTCAACAGAACCAAGGCTCAGAGGGGAGAGTTGCCATCTCAGGCTGGGCTGGCAACATGGCAGCCAGGGGTCACGCGTGGGGGTGCTGTGCCTGTGAAATGCATACTGGAGCTCAAAGAGCTTAGTACAAAAACAGAGAAAACACAGATAGCTTATCAGTGCTTTTAGGAGTGATGACATGTGCAACAGTGTTTTGGGTGTGTTGAGTTAAACAATTAGTATTTGTGTGCATTTCATTGCTTCTGTTTTTTTTGGGGGGGGGTTATGGGTGCTAGAAAACTTACAAGGCATATGGTGTTTTTTTTATTTCTGTCACCACACAGTTATAGTTTCAGATCTTATAGCAAGTTGGTAGCAGTGGGATGAGTATATGTGGATACATGTGTGAGTGTATGTGTGTGGGTGTTAGTGTGCATGGCAGTCTATGTGGAAAGTGAGATAAATATGTGAATGTTTTACATGAGTGTGTGTGCATGTATGTATATGTACCCATGTGTAACCATGTATGTGTGCATATATGGTGATGTGTGTGCACATGTATGTATATATGAATATGTTTTCATATGTGTGTATGGATATATATATATAAATGAGTGATGTGTGTATGTCTATAATATTTTATGAGTGTACATGTGTGTGTGATGTGTGTACATACATGTGTACATGTAGGAATATGCATGTGTAAAAGTATAAGGAAATTGATGTGTGTGTGTGTGTGTGTGTGTGTGTGTGTGTGTGTGTGTGTGTGTGATCTCCCGATTAGTTTAAAGCTATGAGCTATGGGAGATCTCCCCTGAGGGATTACCTAGTTCACAATGGTCTAGGGGCATGTCTATAAGCATTTTCTTAATTGCTAACTGATACAGGAGGGCCCAGCCCACTGTGGGTGGTGACGTCCCTAGGACAGTGGGCCTGGGTTATCTAAGGCGGCCAGTCAAGCAAGCCAGTAGGCAGCATTCCTCATCCGGAGCCCAGGAGGCAGCGGTGTTGCAAGGAGAGGCTGCAAATCAACTCCCATGTTGCTGTGGCCTCATGCCAGGTCAAGGCACACCCTTTACTCCAGCCACGTGCCTATCTGAACCATATTACTGCAGGGCCTGAGCTCACACATGGCCCCTAAACCTAAGGACCCAAGGAAACTGCTGTTACTATCGGATTTTCTTTCTCTCTATGTGAAATACTCTAGTTCGTTTTCTCAGAGCTGGGGATGTGCCAGGTTCTGACAGGGGCCAGTCAAGAACTCTACTGCCAGCTACAATAGCCCAATACTTGCATGTTGAATAAATCTATGGCTATATACATGGCTTGGATAGTTCTGCCTCAGTAGCCATGTGCCCCATGGCTGGGTGTCCCACAAATACAGTGAGGCCATACATAGCGTGGCTGTGCTGTGAGGAGCAGGTGAGGTGGAGCGTGTCCAAAGCTGACCGCAGAGGAGATGATCACTATGGGTCACTTCTTCCTGTCCTCTCTGGTCTGTCCCTGTTCAGTGTTTTCTAACTACTCAGATGTAACAAGGTTCTTCCAGGGGATTTCCTAGACAGCCCTGGGTACGTGACAGGCCAGCCAGCAGACTTTGACTTTGAACAATGACATTATCACTGCTGCTCTCCACTAGTCTGTACAAAGTGTTTGGGTTGTTTGGCCTTGGCTACTCAGTGTGTGCACCCATGTGCACATGTGTGCACTGGGGCATGTGTGTGCATGTGTAGTGGGATGAATGATGCTCAGAGGCTGATCCCTATATGTCCCGGGCAAGATGAAAGCCGTGTGTCCTGACCTCTCCTTTGTTCTCTGGAGACTCGGAGTCCAAACCAGTAAAATCATAGAAGGAGCTGAAGAAGGAGATTGGAGGACCTTGAGAAAGAAACTGGGGTGGAGCCTACTCATCCCCATGGGGTAGTCGGTTAAAGTTCACTTAGTTACTTTAATTAAACCCGGAGCTCACTGTTTTGGCTAGCCCTAAGTATCTACTTCCCCGCACATCCCCCACATTGAGATTCCATGATGTCATACAAAGCTTTTCTCATGGGTGCTGGGGACATGAACTCGCTCTGCTCTACCAACGGAGTCACCTCTCCAACTCCATGTGATGGATTTTAAAGAATGTAAGAATCTTGCTCTAAATGATTATCTGGCATCTGAAGGAAACAGATGGTGTTGAAAGCGAGAAAGAAGGTATCATTAAAGGCTGGAAGATGCTTTGCATTTCTCAGAAAAGAGAAAATAATCCCCATTCAATTATGGCTCCATCGATGAGAATTCTAGAAATTTCTAGAATTCTAGAAATGTCACAAGGCACTTAGAGAGGACTGGGATTCAAAACGAGTTCATCGTGAACAAAAA
Source organism: Peromyscus maniculatus bairdii (assembly GCF_049852395.1). Lineage (NCBI taxonomy): Eukaryota > Metazoa > Chordata > Mammalia > Rodentia > Cricetidae > Peromyscus > Peromyscus maniculatus. The sequence goes on from NC_134865.1 coordinate 76,429,601, forward strand.
CGGAGGTCAGGTTAACTTTATTTCCTCCCCCAAAGACATGTCTATCCAGGACTCATACCTTACATTGAATTGACTAGCTACGGCAGTAGAGTCAGAGATGAGTGGATGGAACAGACCCCAGGTGTTCTGCAAAGCCCAGAAGTTTTACTATCTCGTGTTTTATAGAAAAGTTGGCTACTCTTGGCTAAAATTAGTATGGGATCTAAAGAAAACCTATAAGGACCATAAGGAGGTGTAGTTGCTAAAATGATACACTAGGGGGCAGAAGAGAGCTAATGAGTGGCGCTTTCTCACTGGTCCATATCCCAGAATCCAAAGGGTCTGGAGCTCAGACCCTACCTGGGACAACACAGCTCATTGGCCTGGAAGTAGAAACCACTAGCTCAGGCTGAGCTGCTGAGAGCAGAGTTCCCCAGCCTCCCTGCCCTCTCCCTGTCCCCCAGTCTCTCTTCCACATTGCCTTTTCTAAAATACAGCTGGATGTAACGGTGCACGCCCAGAATCCCAGCACTTGGGAAGTTGAGGTAGGAGGTTCAAGATCATCTTCAACTATGTATCTAGTTTCAGGCTTACCTCATTTCCATGAGACTCTGCTCAAATAAGCAGAGGAGAGGGTGAGGGGTAGGGAGAGCCCAGAGAGTCCCTAGAGCCCGACCTTACCTCCCCTCCCCCCTTGAGATTCTCTGCTGTCCTCACAGGTCGGAGTCACACCCCAGCCAGTTCCAAAGCCCAGCTTCTTCTACTCTTTACTTTTCCGTCTCTCATTGCTTGGCCCCATTAGAGCCCCAGGTCTCAGGAGCACACATACCAGCTCCCATCCCCGGTGCCTCTATCTGGCCCCCTGCTCTCCAAAGTCCCCACTCCGCCCACCCACTTCCTCCTGTTTCCCGCCTAGCTGTCAGGCTCAGCTTGGGTCCCACTTCCTGTGGGAAGCTCTTCCTTGTCCTCTTCCCCCTCCATTCACATCTGGGCATCGCTTTCTGGGCTCCTTTGTTCTCAACATTTACCCTTCTCCAAGTCCCTCAAATGTTGCCTTGGGCCAAGGTCTCATTAACTCAGGGTTCCCAACACCTGTGGATGTCCCGGCACAAACCTGGGACATAGCAAATGTAGGCGTGAACGAAGGAGTGAGCATAAAGTCTCGCCCAAGGAGCATGGTTCTTTAAGGTTCCTGTTGTAGAACATTATTTTAAGGTGTTTTACTTTTGTTTATATTGCATTTGTTTAACTCTGTGAAGCTGTGTTATTGTGCCTGTCTAAAACACCTGATGGTCTAATAAAGAACTGAAGTCTCTGGATGCTCAGGTTCTATCCCGTTTCTGCATCATGAAGAGAACAGGTGACTTGCCTTAAGGCCTATTGCTGAGACTCCTGCATTATTACATCTCCCCCCGCCCCCTTTTTCAGGAGCTGAGGACCGAACCCAGGGCCTTGCTCTTGCTAGGCAAGCGCTCTACCACTGAGCTAAATCCCCAACCCCCTAAGAACTGAACAGCCAGTAGTGAGGCAGGAGAAAGGATAGTTGGAGCTGGCAGGCAGAGAGCATATATAGAAGGAGAAATCTAAGAAAAAGAAAGAGATCAAGGAGTGAGAGAAGGAGGAGTCCAGGGGCCAGCCACCCAGCTACATAACCAGCAATGGAGTAAGAGTAAGATTTACAGAAGTAAGAGAATGGGAAAAGCCCAGAGGCAAAAAGGTAGCAGGATAATTTAAGTTAAGGAACCTGGCAAGAAACAAGCCAAGCTAAGGCCGGGTGTTTATAATTAAGTATAAGCCTCTGTGTGTGATTTATTTGGGAGCTGGGTGGTGGGCCTGTAAAAGAGTAAGAAACAATTAACAACAGATGCCTGGGTAGACATGCCCAGGTATAGCTGGCCCTGGGAGAAGAAGAGATTCCAGACAATGTCACAGGCACTGATGCCACCTCCTGCAGGTTTATAGAGCTGAACTGGTTCCCAGGGACATCTGGGCGACCTCACACAGTGAGGTCAGCATCTCAAACCTTCCTTCTTTATGCACATATTTGGCTCTCTGACATGCACTGGTTCCTATGGGGAGTGGTAGCTCTACTTCACAGGGCATTCTGTAGCTGAACAAGGTGGGATTAATGTTGTGTGCACAGGGGCCACTCTCCTGTTTGGGATGCACACTTGACTAGAGAGATCTCCTCTCCACCTTGTCCACCAACTTGGACTGGATCAAAACAGGCCCGGGCATCTGATGAAGTGAATCTAAGGCTGGGTTGGCTGGGCAGTAGCTGTGTAGGGACATCTCTAAGCAGCGTTTGAACTGACGAATCCATACTCCTTGGTCCCTTTTTGTTTCATTCACTCATTCGTTCATTCATTCATTTATTCATATTAATATTTGCCATGTGCCTTGTTTGCACTAGGACATCCCATGGGTGTTGGGGACCCTGAGTTAATGAGACACTTGGCAGTATCTGGGAAGGGGGATCACTTGCTTCCTCTGAGCGTCAATTACCTAGTCTAGGACTGTGCCTCTGAGACCTCCTGGGGATGCTGGATGGCCTTAGGAAAAGCCCCCTTCAGGGTCTCTCTACAGTGTTAGTGTTCTCTATGGGGAGGGAGCATCTGGGGACACAAGATGGCTAGAATTCAGCCTGTCTTCTAGAGCCTTGGAGACAAGAACTTTCCCCTCAGCCCACCCCTTTACTCCCCACCCCACCCCAGCCAGTCTCTCAGCCTTGCCTCCAGCTCCTTGTCCCCCTCAGCTCTGAGGACCAGTCACATAGCCTGGGCTGGAGTCTTGCAGACTCATTGCAGAATTAGCTGGAGGAATTAATGGCTAAGCAAACAGATTCCTCTTGTCAGATGCAATTTATAAATATCAGTTACACAGGAAGTCAATTAAAACTTCCCCTGCAGACTGAAGCCTCCCCCCACTTCTTCCCACACGCTGAATGTCATTCTTTATAAGGAGCCGATGGCTTCTAGGCCCAATGCCGTGCGAATTCTCCTCTCTCCCATTAATTAGATATCATCTGGGGTTGGTAGAAATTTCATTAAGTGTCAAGCTCTTACTGTCGAGACATTTTCCCTAAGAAATAAATAAAAGCTTGTTCATGCTTGCTTTATTCCTTCATTTATTCATTCAACAAAGAGATATGATCAGCTCTTCTCTCCGGCTGTTCTTGGAGCTAGCTTCTCCATTGATTTCTCCCTCTGCCCGCTGCTGGGGTGAGCTGTCTCCCCCAGTTCCTCCTCCCAATTTTCTTCTTTCTTTTTTTTCCATCTCATTTATCATCACCCAGCATAAGAAACAATGCCCTTTTATGTTTTTTGCTTACTTCTTGTTTTCCAGGTTAGAAGCTTAGCCTCCGGAGTGTAGGAATCTGTAGCTGCTTTAGTCTCAGCCTGTCACACCTGTTCCCAAAGGCCCTGGACAGTGCCTGCCTGGTAAAGAGGTGACAGATGAATGCTTTTCAGTGTGAAGGACAAGCTGAAGACCTGTCAGAGAAGACCTGAGGAGTCAGTGCAAGATGCAGCAGACAGTGATGCCGCCCGGGGGGAGGAAAAAGCAAAGAAGAGCCCTGCATGTGAGGGCTCCACTGCTGAATACCCATAATGGCTCTACAAATTAAGTAACTGTTTATTGGCATACAACAGAATGTCTGCCCAGAGAAGTCAAGCCGTTTGCCCAAGGCCACAGAGCTAGTGAATCCCAAACCAGAGCTAACCTGAAAGCCGAGTCCACTCAGCTTGCCTAAGAGAAAAGACAAGCGTGCTGGGCCTCCCAGGAAGACAGTCTAGGAGATGGGGCATGCTCACTCTCCTGACGATGTGGCAAGATCTGCACACACAGGGTTGGGGTACAGGACCCTCTGTTTGCTGCAGCATGGAGAGGTGTCCTTACTGGGACTGGGGCTACTGGGGAAGACCCAGAGTGGTTGAGAGAGGTGTAAGATAGGGTGGAGACAGATGCCAGCTGAGACTCAGGCTGAGAGTGAAGACTTTCTTCCAATGACATGCCATCAAAAGGCATGCCATGCTCTAGGAAGTCTTTTAAAGTAGGTAGAAATCATCATTTCTGATTTGTCTCCACTCAAATATGGCCCATCCAAGATGTGCTAAAATGAACCTATGTAAAAATCTCCTCTGTGGGAGACAGAGACAGACCCCCTGGGGCTTGCTGACCAGCAGCCTGGCCTACTTGATGAGCTTGAAGCCCTAGAAAGAAAAAGGTGGAGAGAGCTGATTTGCCCAGATCGTGACCCCCAGAGAGACCACCGAGGATGAGCGTACCAGAATGCAAAAGCAAGGTTTATTTCTGCTACAAGTCACGACAGGGAACTCATCTCAAGCACTCACTGGCAGTGAGGCAGGGAGGAGTTACTCTTTCTTGGGGAAGTTAGTTTTTATAGGCAAAACCCACAAAATTTCTTAGAGGGGAGGGGGGTTAGTACGGGTCCATTCTTGATTGGTCCAGTTTTTCCCGGGCCTGGATTTTGTCTTATTTCAGCTTATCTGTTTGCCCTATCAGGAGTTTTACAACCCATCTCCGGGGTCTGGTCATGTTATCTCCGGAGAGGGGCATCTCGTGGTTAATCGGTCACCACCAGACATCCTGACTTTGTTCTTTTGAAAACACCTGACTTCATCCTCTCCAAGAAGGGGGAACTGACTCAGTTCTGTTTATTTTTAAGCTATCTTCCCTCAGCTCTTTTGGGTTTCTGGGGGAACTGTGTCTGGGCCTTTGGTGGGGGTCTTTCACTGAGAAGCGACACCCCAAGTTGTTCTCTGGTCTCCACACACACACATGCATACATGAATGCACACACACATATCCATATACAAAAACAACAAACACACAAAACAATGTGTGACATGGTGGTGTGCAGGTAGATACAGTGCTGGAGAAGTAGCTGAGTGTCTTACATCTTGGCTTGCAGGCAACAGGAAGTGGTCTGAAACACTGGGCATGGTTTGAGTATATATGAGACCTCAAAGCCCACCCCCACAATGACACACTTTCTCCAACAAAGCCACACCTCCTAATAGTGCCACTCTCTTTGTGGCATTTTCTTTCAAACCACCACACCTGGTTTACAAGTCCAGATCATAGCCTATGATTGAGGGAAGTTAGGGCAGGACCTTAAGAGGGAGCAGAGTCAGGAACCATGGAGGAATACAGCTTTACTGGTTTGCTCACCCTGGCCTGCTCAGCCTTCTTTAATATACAGTCCAGGACCATGCGTCCAGAGGTGGTACCACCCACCATGGGCTGGACCCTCCCACATCAACCATTAATCAAGAAAATGCCCCACAGACACATCCAGAGACAAACCTGTAAGAAGCAATTCCTCAAGTGTGGTCCCATCTTCCCAGGTGACTACTTTATGTCGAGTTGACAGAAACTAAACAATATCTACCCCATTCCTTGTGGGAAGACAGAGGCAGGCAGCTCTCTCTCTTCTGTTCAATGGCCAGTCATCTGAATTGGTGAGCCCCAAGTCCAGTGAGAGAGCATGTCCCAAAAAAGAAGGTGAAAAAAAAAAGAAAAAGAAAAAGAAAAAAAAGAAGGTGGAGAGCAATGGAGGAAGATGATCAAAGTTGACTTCTGGTCTGTGTACACACATGCACATGTATGTGCATGTGTCTGGTCTATACACACACAAGGATATATATATATATATATATATATATATATATATATATATATGCATACACATCTCTCTTCCACACCCACACACAGGAAGAGAGACAGGGAGAGGAGGGAAGGAGGGAGGGGAGAGAGAGGGAGAGACTTGCTCATGTATAAGTGCCATAAGGACAACATGTTTTCAGCCCCTCCTGTCAGGTAAACCTGGTGGAGACATGCCATCTTGCAGCCCAGAGAGAACTTCTCTTTCTCTTTTATTGCTAGGAAATCCTTGACCCCATCATTCCATTTTCTCCTTCCTTCTCTGGTTATTCATCCCCTTCCCCAACTCCTCCCAGATCCAACCCCCTTCCTAACCTGTCCAACTTTGTGTCATTTAAAAATGAGTCCAGAGAATCCCGTCTGTGATGTCTATATACTCTTGGGTGTGTGGCCTCTCATGGGGACAGGGTCAACATTCTAGGGGCTACACCCTGAAAGGATACCGACTCTCCCTCTCCCAGCAGCTATCACTTGTCATTTTTCAGAGACAGTTTCCTCCCCAGACCTGACATTTGCCCAGAGTGCAGGTCACCCTTGGTTTGGGACAGCCAAAGCTGAAGGAGGGCCACCATGCTGAGCTCTGCTCCATTCCCAGTGCCCAGCCAGCACCCCTTGATTTCCCTCTGCTGAGCTGAAGTGAGACCCTCTCCTGCCAGCTCCATCCTTCAGGGAGCTGCTTTGTACTTAGCAGTGAGTCCCCATTCGGATCCTAATGGCAGCTACCCTGGACACTTTAGAAACACAGAGGAGGTCAGGGGAGGGGCCTATGACCAGTCACAACTGCACAAGGGACTTAAATGCACAGCCAGGCAGGGGTCACTTGGCTCAACGGCTTGCTCAAGCTTGCTTTCCCACGTGGCTGCACAGAAGGACAGTGAGTGTGCACACATCACTTTCTTGTACACACCTCATGCGTGTGTATTGTTCACATAGATCCTGGGAGTGCACAATGGATAATATGATTATGTTTTACAGTTGGGGAAACTGAGGCACAGAGAAACTACATAGCTGGTAATGGGGTGTGTGTGGTGTGTGTATGTGTGTGTGTGTGTATGTGTGGTGTGGTGTGTGTGTGTGTGTGTGTGTGTGTGTAACTATTCTTGAATAACAAGCAGTTCCTTTTTCTCCAACAGCAGAGACTTATGTTGTCTTTTGGAATACTCTTGCCATATAAACCATGATGGGATTTCTTTCTTTTAATTTTTAACGTAATTTATTTATTTGTGTTTTATGTACATTGGTGTCCTGCCTGCAAGTATGTCTGTGTGAGGGTGTCAGGAGCTATAGACAGTTGTGAGCTGCCATGTGGGGGCTGGGACTTGAACCTGGGTCCTCTGGAAGAGCAGCTAGCACTCCCAATCACTGAATCATCTCTCTATCCCAACCCCCCATGATGGGATTTTAAATGACAATCCTCCTGCCTCTTCCCAACTGCTGGGATTACAGGAATAAACAACCACACCAAGCCCCAGAGACGGGATCATTCACATGCAAGTTTCTGTCCCTAGGTGGCACACTGCAGGTACTCACTAAATTGTTCTATTACTGATGTCCACCCTGCCCCCACCTCAAAAGCCTGATTACCCCCCCTCGTCTGTCCTGTGGAGATGAGGCTGGCAGTCAGAGCTTTCAAGTGCCTTTGACTGGAGCTGAGGGACACCAAGCAAAGGCTGGGGAGGGAAGGCTTGGCTGGGGCCAAGTAGAAGACATCCACTGTGTCACCTTCCAGCTACAGAGAACCATGTGTGTACAGAATCAGACACATGAGCAGCAGGGCAGTGGATGGGCAGAGATAACACAAAAGCCAGTTGGCCAGTCTGGAGACCAGAGCAGCTGTCACGGAGTCCAGTGTGCCTTTCTGGGCAGCCTGGGTGGCCAGCTGCTTAGCCTTCCATGTTGAGGGCTAAACGGGATAGGATTTGTGACCTGGTAATTGTCTTCAATTTCCAAGTTGCAGCCTGAAAATTTGGTCAAATACTCCCTTCTTGGTCTTATCTTACCCCATTGTCAAGCATCTAGATTGCTTGGGGCGGGGGCAACGAGAAGAAATTCTAATGTTCATAGAGGTCAGCATGTGCATACCTCACAGGAGAAGCCTGTCTTTGCGGCACAGGACACACAGGTCCTGGGCTCCTATGGCTGGCTGGCTGCTCAGAGGCCTCAGGCATGGTGGGGTTCTGGGAGTGAAATTCCTGAGTACCTCTCTCAGTGAAGTGATGCTTTGTTTCCTGGTCCCCGTCATGGTGCGGGTTTGGTGTCCCTGCCCTCAGGACTCATGTACTAAAGACTTGGTGACACTATTGAAAGCTGTCAACTTTATCATTATTCTTTTCCTTTACGGAAAGGACCTACCTGCTCACTGTTAGGGGTCCCAGCCAGCCTGCCCCTTGACTAGCGGCTCATTGGTTTTAAGCGCCGGCAGCTACAGCAACAGGAAAATGGCTTGAGGGGAGAACATTTTACTTCCTGACAATTAAAGTTAATTTAATTACCAAGGAGTAATTAGCATGTTAATCCAGGCCCCGAGCTCTCTCTCCTCTTGACATAGAGTGAACCTTGGTGGGAAAAACTCAGAAACCAAACCAAATCTGTAACAAGGCTGGAAACAGCCGGGTCCCGTTTCCAGGGCTCTCGGGGATGGAGCCCCAGGATTGGGCAGATGGAACACCAGGCCTCCTGTCCGTGTGCCTTGTAGTCTACTGTCAGAACCACTCTGGGCTTCCGTGTTAGTTTTCATCACTACCACACATCTGTTACCTGCTGCGACTTTTGCCGTCCTGATGTAAGAGAAGGCTCTTTTCTATTAAGGGCCCTCCCTGTACACAGTGAGCTCTGGGCTTGCAAAGCCCCTTGGCATGAAAGGATGGACCTTAGGCCTGGTGAGTTTCGTAACCTGGGGAAATACCGCTTTACCTATTTCTCTGAAGTGCTGGATTTGTTCTCTTGCCCTTGTTTAAGGAGTGGATAGGAAATATCACTCCATAAATTCATGTGTGGTAGGCGGGTCTATCTCAGTCTTCAGCTGGTGATGCTGTCTCCATGAGTTTGGATCACAGAGCTCTGGCCTAATCTATTGATGGATTAACAGTTTGATCACAGGGCTGGAGAGAAGAGCACTTGCTCTTCTTTCAGAGGCCCCAAGTTTGATCCCTAGCACCCATGTTAGGTGGCTCACATCGACCAGTAATTCCAGCTCCAGGGGATCCAATACCCTCTTCTGGCCTCTCTGAATACTGCACTCACATGCACATATTTACACACAGACACATATGTCCACATGAATGAAAATAAAATTTAATGGCATCCTTAGAGGTTATAGCAATTAAGAGTGAGGCCTAGTTGGAAGCAGTAAGTCACTGGGGTATGCCCGTGATGGGTGACCTGTCCCTTCTCTCTTCTGCTCGCAGCTTCCTGGCTGCCACAGAGGGAGCAGCCTTGCTCAGCCATGTACTCTTTGCCTTACGTCAGCCCAGGAGCAATGGGGCCAGATGATCTTATAATCCAAAACCATGAGCCGAATAAGCTAGTCCTTCCTCAGCTTGCTTTTCTCAGATGTTTTTCACAGTGGTAAAACTCGACCCCCACTCAGCCCACACTCAAAGGCATGGGCCAGTCAGAACAAGCTCTCCAGTGGAAATCTGATATCAGAAGTCTCCTACCATCTGCTAGTTCCATGAAAGTCAGTGTTGTGGTCGGATAACTTTCATCATTGCTCAGTCCTCTTTGGTATTGTGGGATGGATATCACCACCCTGGGACACTTCAGCTCACAGGGTTCCAGGGAAGGCAGCATGTTCTTATAGCTCCCGATTGCCTTCCTGTCTGTCCTACTCTTGAAAGGATTTCTTGAAGCCCAGAGACTATATATTTACCTTTTGTTATAGGGTGCTAAGGATGGACCCCAAGGCTTCATGCATGGCAGCTAAGAGACCTGTCCCCCATCTCTCTGTTGTTAAAGACAGAAGTCAAGCATATGTCCAACAGGAAATAGGTATCTTTGCCTAGAGCTTTGGCAGGCAGGATCACTCTCCCAAATGAGGTACTGATATTTCTTCAAAGGCAAGAGACCCAGGCTGTCTCCTTGTGGAAGCTGCCAAAGCAGGGGGAAGTGCAGAGAGAAGGTGTACCCTCAGGAGGCAGGATTGATCTGGGTAGGTGTTTTCATGAGGGAGTTTGAGCAGCTGGTTGGGCTTGTGTGAGCAGTTTCTGGTCCTGTAAACTGAGTGTCACATTTCTGGTGTCAGAGACTGTGGAAGCAGGCAGCGAGATCCCTTAGATTAGATGTTTGCCACAGTGGCAGAGAGTGGTGGATCAATCCATTTCCCATTGTCATAATGATGTAGCTAAATACATAAAGGAGGTAAGTCTAGAGGCTGGGAATAGAGGTCAGTTGATAAAGTGCTTGAGAAGTGTACACAAAGTCCAGAACTCCACCTCCAGAACTACATAAAACTAGGCAGAATGTTGAACACCTGTAATCCCAGAACTTGGAAGCTGGAGTCAAGGAGGATCAGAAGTTCAGAGTTGAGGTTGGAGAGATGGCTCAGCAGTTAAGAGCACATACTGCTGCTCTTCCAGAGGACCCGAGTTCAGTTCCCAGCACTCACATTGGACAGCCCACAACCACCTATAACTCCAGCTCCAGCAATCCAAACTTATCTTCTGGCCTCCGAATGCACCTGTACTCATGTGCACACACTCACACATAGACACTCACACAGACACATAGTTTAAAAAAAAATCCCCCCCTCCTTTTTTTTTTTTTTTTTTTTTTTTTTTTTTTTTTTTTGAGACAAGGTCTATCTGTGTAGCCCTGGCTGTCATGGAACTCAGAGATCTACTTTCCTAAAAACATTCTTCAAAAACATTGCTGAGTGGTGGTGTACATCTTTAATCCAAGCACTCAGAAGGTAAAGGCAGGCAGTTCTCTCTGTGAGTTTGAGGCCAGCCTGATCTGCAGAGTGAGTTCCAGGACAGCCAAAGCGACACAGAGAAACCCTGTCTCAAAAAACAAACAAACAAACAAAAATAAAGAAACAAACAAAAATATCTCTAAAAACAAGTAAAAGAAGAAAAATAAATAGTCCCCTCCCTCTTGAGTTCCAAGTCATCCTTGGCTATGGAGTGAGTCTGGAGCCAGGCTGGAATACAGAAGACTCAGCTTCAAAAAAAGAAAACCGTACATTTAGCTCACAGCTTTGGTGGGCAAAGGTCTAAAAAGCATGGGGAGGGGTCTTCTCTGGCAGAGTCATGTCAGAGCAGATGGCAGTGGTTGAAATGCATGCAGTAACAAGTTGCTAAGCAGGAGCTACTGAGCTGGATGGGGTCAGACTCAGGTTTCTATAGCAACCATCTATTGAGACCTGCCGATGGTCCCATGAGAACCATCTTAGTCTCTTGCTGGGGCAGTGCCCTCAGTTGACCTCAGGACTCTTAGGATCTACCTTGAAAAGCTTCCACGTCATTTTCTGATACTGCACCCTGGGGACCAAGCCTCTAGCACGTGAGCCCTTGGGGGAAACCCATATCCAAACCCAAAACAAAATTTGTTATTTTCTCCATTTTCCTCTCTTGGCAGGCTGATAACATTTATGGGCTTGTCCATGGATGGAAGAGAGAAAATGTCTTCATTTCCGCTGGCTGCTGTAACAATAGAGCATGGACTGGGTGGCTTGTGAACAGCAAGATTTATTGTTCACAGTCCCTGGAGAAGTCCATAATCAAGATCCTGTCATATACGATGCTAAGGGAAGGTCTGCTTTCTGCTTTCTATATACTTATCTTTTTGCTGTTTCATCACATGGCAGGGCAGGGAGACAGACAGACAGACACACAGACAGACAGACAGACAGACAGACAGACACACACACAGACACACACACACACACACACACACACACACACACACACACACACACACACACACATACACAGAAGGGGGGAAGTCTCATGAGCTTCTTTCATAAGGAGATAGAGTTTTCCAGAGACAGAACCAATAGGCTATTATTTGGTGGAGTCAACCCTCCATATCTGTAGGTTTCACAGCCATGGCGTGATGATTGTCTCTTTGACAGAATCTAGCATCATCTGGGAGATGGGCTTCTGGCATGACTGTGGGATATTATCATGATTAAACCAATTAAAAAAAAAAGACTGCCCACTGTGGGTGGCACTATTCTCTGGGCTGTGATCCTGGCCTATAGGAAAAAGAGGAAGTGGACTGAATAGAAGCCTTGGTCTCTGCTTGTTGATTGTGGATACAATGTGACTAGCGGCCTCAAGCTCCTACCTCTGACTTACCCACTAGGATGGACTATATCCTGTAACTGGGAGCCAAAATAAACCTTTTCTCCCTTAAGTTACTTTGGTCAGGGAATTTTATTACAGCAACAGAAAAAAGTAACTGAGATGCATGGAGTCGACCAACCATACATGGAAATATTTAAAAACAATTTCACTTGTGTTGAATACTTATAGATTTCTCCCTGCTAATATAAATTAGATTATACAGTGTAACAACTGTTTATACAGCATTTACATTGTATTAGAGATTATGAATATTATAGAGATTATTAAGCCTTGTAGGAGGGTGTACAAAGAGTATGAACAAATGCCAGTCATTTTATATAATTGTTGAACATCCATGGGTTTTTGGAGTCTGTGGGAATTCTGAAACAAATTTCAGTGTCCAGAGGGACACCAAAGGATGCCTGTCCATCATCATTGCACAGATGTGAAGGAGCTTATTAGAGGAATTGTCTCATGTGACTACAGAAGCTGATAAGCTTCAAACAGGCTGTCTGAAAGCCTTAGAACCAAGGAAGTCAATGGTGAATTTCTCAGTCTGAGGCTGACCTGCTAGAAACTCCCAGGAAGCTGCTGTACAGGCTGACTGAGGAACCCAGCTCTGACTTCTCAGGACAGTAGGATAAGGGTAGAGGAGGTGTAGGGGTGAGGGGAGAGGATTTTCCCTTCTCCCACCTGCTGGTTCATCCTGGGGCCCTGCCAGTCAGATGGAGCTGGCTTGCACAGAGGCTGGGAATTTCCTTATTCAGCATTTCAATGCCCCTGCCTATCTCTGGAACCACCTCTATCAGACATGGAGGCATTCTCCATGTGCAGTCATTGGATTTCTGGGTCAGCAGTGGCAGGTCCCATGTCCAATTCTGGTGTCAGTCTTCACATACAGTTGCATGGATAGCTGAGTCTCGACTCTGCGGGGTCTGTCTGGGAGACTGGGGTGTCAATTCTCTCTGTATACCCACCAAGTCTGGCCCTCACCAACAGTGTGACCTCTCCAGTGTCATTCTTAAATTTCTAAAATATTGTGATGAAGTACACACAACATAAAATCCATTTTAGTAATCTTTACACTAAAAAAATATTTTACATATATGGGTCTTTTGGCTGCCTGTATGTCTATATGCCTGAGGAGGCCAGAAGAGGGCATTAGATCCCCTGGAACTTGATTTATAGACAGTTGTGAGCAGCCATGTTGTTTCTGGGAACTGAACTCAGGTCCTCCAGAAGAGCAGCAAGTGCTCTTAAACTCTGAGCCATCCTCTGTCCCCATCCTAACCACTTAAGTTCATTCTCTAGTGGTCTTCATTTTACATCATGGCTCAGCCATTACCACCAGCCCTCCCCACAGTCCCTTCATCTTCCCACAATGACACCTGCCCCGGTGAACAGCTCCCATTTGCCCCTCTCCACAGGCCCTGGCTGCCCTGTTCTATTTCTGACTCTGGGAATTTGACTTATCTAGGCAAGCAGTCATCTAAGTGGGATCGCATGGTACTCTCTGTGGCTGGCTTATTTCACTTAGCACAATGTCTTTAAGTCACACTGACATTGTTGCATGTTTTAGAAGTCCATTCTGTTCTAAGGCTATTAATAGCTTGCTTTCTATTGCTGTGACATAACACTCTGAACAAAAGCAACTTGGGAAGGAAAGAGTAAGTTTCAGTTTGTACTTCCAGGTGACAGTCCTTCATTGAGGGAAGTCGAGGCAGGAAGCTGAGACAGAACAGTGCTTGCTGGCTCTCTTTCTGGCTCACTCTTAGGCTCATGCTCAGCTAGCTTTCTTGTATAGCCCAGATTCACTGGCCTAGGGATGGTAACACCCACACTGGGCTTGCTCGGCCTTTGCACACCAATCATCAGTCAAGACAATCCCTCACAGACATGGCCACAGGCCAATCTGATCAGGGCAATCCCTCCACAGGTAACTCTAGGTCAGTAGTTCTCAACCTTCCTAATGCTGTGACCCTTTAATACAGTTCTTCATGTTGTGGTGACCCCCAACCATAAAATCATTTTGTTGCTGCTTCATAACTGTATTTCTGCCACTGTTATGAATCGCAATGTAAATACTGCTATGCGAGTGTGGGGGTTGGGAACCACTGCTGTAAGCTGCATCAAGTTGACAGCTGAAGATAACCAGGGCAACGTTGAAGGGATTTCTACCATATGTAAATACCACAACTTGTTTGTCCATGTGTCTGTCCATGGGCACTTGCTTTGCTTCACACTTTATCTGTTGCCCATGTTCCTGGGCATGTGGGTGTAGAAGCTGCTGATCTAGTCCCTGCTTCCAACTCTCTCGTGTACGTATCCAAAAGTGAAATTGGGGACTACCTTGTAATTCTGTCTGTACAGTTCCGAGGAGCCACTATAGTGGTTTCCATAGCAGCTGAACCACTTTTTCCAAGAGAAGACTCTCTCTTGGCCTCAAATGAGTTCTGAATGCAATGGAGGCAGGTGCAGGGGTGGGTCCTGGGAACCGTTGTAGGATTCAGAAGCATCTTGTCACTTGAGACCACCTCTTTTTGGGACTATGTTATCTCCTGAAAAACTCTCTTGGTATCCAGGCAGTGCTTTAGAGAGGGATTCCTCCATCTTTAATTCCTCCAGCTTCCCTCTTCCAAGATGTAGCAGCATCTCCCTCCTATCACCACATTAGTTCCCATGGAAACACATTAACTGCCTCTTCAGCGTGGTACCTTAGAAATGGCCAAAGCCTTCGGGAGGAGCCTTTAGCAAATTCTCCTGATTCCTCACTAAGGCTGTGGGAACAGACTTGGGGGTGGGGATATTCTGGTTCATCCCTGGCCTTGGTTAGCACCCAGGTGGCTTGGGTGAGGTCCTGCCCTCTCTGGTACACAGTTTCCCTAGTCACAAAGTAGCAGGACTGTGGGTCTGCCTCATTTCATCTGCACCAATATGCTCTCTGCTTTCTGCCCTGAGAGGCCACATTTCTAAAAGATGCCATCCGTCAGGTAGGACTTACTTAATAACATTAGCCATTCCATGTTTTATTAAAGACATCAATAACTCCCACCCAGAGCTTCTGGCCACAGTAAAAGCAATCCAGTCAATGTCATTTCATGCAAGAGCTGGTTCAGCCTCCTTTCGGTTGGCAACGTTCCCTTTACAATTTAAAAACATGGGACATAGTTCTCAGGTCTCCATGACTGCTTCTAGGGAATCCAGGTTCAGCATGCCTGTCCGTCTAGACATTAGGTCCAGCTCTGTGGTTCTGTGGGATGGAAAGACTTCACGGTCGGTGTCCTGGTTTAATTTCTGTTGCTGTAATAAAATGTCCTGGAAAAAATTTTAATGGAGAAAGGGTTTGTCCTACTTCTCATTCCAGGTCTCAGGACATCATGGTGGGGAAGTCAAGGCCTCACAAATTCTTTGAAACTTTCCCCTTCAAAAGATGGAGTTCACTTCCTGTCTTCTCAAGGATGGACCCTACTTACCTCTCCAAACAGGAAGTGATGGAAATGCCGATTTAGGTTTCCTGTGACATAACCGGATGGCAGGTTCTTTTTTTTTTTTTTTTTTTTTTTTGCCCAGACAGGGTTTCTCTGTGTAGCTTTGCGCCTTTCCTGGGACTCACTTGGTAGCCCAGGCTGACTTCAAACTCACAGAGATCCGCTTGCCTCTGTGGCAGGTACTTTATGTTCTGTGTGGAACCTGGAGGAGGACAGCTGCCACCGTATAAGGACACTCAAGCCCGGGGGAGGGGCTATGGGAAGAGCTGACTCCTGCCATCAAGGGCCATGTCACTGAACCGAGTGAGAAACTGTTCTTTGTTGTTACTGCAGCAGACTGTAAAAAGCCGAGAAGCCAGCCTACGGCATCACAAATTCATCTCACACTTCCGTAGCTCAGGGAATCAGCAGGCGTGGACAGGGTCACCATCAAGGCATCACCCCGCTCTACAGTCCTTGCAGGAGTTCCTAGCAGGAGATTCTCTTTCCTTACATTTTTTGGCTTCTAGAAATCTCTCATGTTCTTTGCTTTGTGTTTTGAATCTAAAATGTCCCTGGGGCTGGCGAGACAGCTTGGCAGGTAAGAGATCCTGCCGTCAAGGCTGATGACCTGAATTCAACCTCTGGAACCTTCTTGGTGGGAGGAGAGAACCCATTCCTCTAAGTTGTCCTCTGACCTCCATTTCATGGTGCTCTCCTCCCCTCAACACACCAAATAAGTAAGGAAATGTAAAAAATGTTAAAGAACCTTGTTTAACAATAATAATTTTCAAACAGTGTCCCCAAAGGTCCCAGCTAATGGCACTGCTTTGGGGAGCTGTGGAACCTCTAGAAAATGGGGCCCGGCTGGTTGGACAGGTCACTAAGGGAGGGCCTTGGAAGGCTGCAGCTTGGCCCCTACCCTACTTATGGCTTTGTTTTCTCTGCTTCCTGGCCTACCGCCATGTGAGGGGCCTCTGTGAGGCGCTCTCAATATCAGCGACTGAGCGAGGTGCCCATACCACCAACTCTTCTCTCTGCAGCTGAGGACTGATGTCTCTTTGAAACCAGGAGCCCAAGGCTGCCTTTCCTTCTTCAGGTTGTGTCTGGGAGGTGTTGAGGTCATACAGATGCCCGAGGAGGACTGACACATGCCCCTCCCCCATCTTCAGCATCACCTTATCCGCCCAGCTCCCTTTTTCTCTGGCTTTCCTCTTCGTTAACCAAGAACCCCTACAACCTCACAGCGGTTACCTGGAGAACCCAGGAGAGTGTCCTTACACGCAAGTTCACAATTTAGTTCTCTACCCACAACATCACTTCTCATCACCACAGAGACTGACAAGCAAATTTCAGAGTCTGAGGTGTGGACGTTGTCCTGAGGCCTTTTTTTCTGCCGGCCACAGAAGTGGATCTGCTCACCCTGGCTAAGCCTCCTGAGGACCACAGCTGCTGTCACCCAGCTGCCGGAAAGCCCCCCAAGAAACTCTGGACCAGACTCCCCCAGCCGAGCTGTTCCCTGACTTCTGATTCACCTAACCTGGGTTTCCAGCCAGTCTGTTGGAGGCTAATTTATTTTGCTGCAACAGATAGCAACGGCAGGCAGCTTAATTAACCTTTCCCAGCCTCTCTATCCTGTAAGATGGAGATGGTGCCTATGACCTTGAGACGCTGCTATGATGACTAAGCCAGTGCTTGGAAACATCTCCTTAGGAGCAAATGCTTCCTCAACAGACGTGATTTTGGGGGTGGGGTGGGGAGGGGTTGAGACAGGGTCTCATATAGCACTTGCTACGTAGCCGAGAATGACCCTAGTCATTCTCCTGGTCCTCCTGCCTCCGTCTCCCAAGTGTTAGGATTTCAGGTCTAGGCCACCGTGTCTGGCATTAGATGTGTTTTTTCCTTGGGCTTTTTCTCCCTTTTTCATAAGACAGCCTCCAGCAGCCGCAGGAGAGGATCAAGCCTGCCTACCTGTCTCCATGTTTTAGTTTCTTTTTCTGTTGCTATGAGAAAAAATACTTTGACCAAAGCCAGTTAAGGAAGAAGGGGTCTATTTTGGCTCTCCAGCGTGGTGGGGAAATCAAGCAGGAGCTTGAGGCCGTCGGTCACTGTATGTCCACAGTTGGGAGGAGAGGGTATGAGTTCAGGCATGTGTGTTCGTTCAGTTCTCGGCCCACTTTCTCCACTCAACTACACTCCAGGATCCCCTGCATAGAGAATGTGGGAATCAAGATGGATCCTCTTATAGCAGTGAACACAATCAAGATAATCACTCACAGATGTTCTCAGAGGTCTATCACCGGTCGGGTATAGACGATGTCACACTCTGGTAGCGTGTTTGTCAGGCACATTTAGTGTCCAGACAATTGACTAGATCTAGTGTGATCATTAATCTTGGTTGTTAACCTGCTTGGAATGGGA
The DNA here is from genome assembly GCF_049852395.1 of Peromyscus maniculatus bairdii. Classification (NCBI taxonomy): domain Eukaryota; kingdom Metazoa; phylum Chordata; class Mammalia; order Rodentia; family Cricetidae; genus Peromyscus; species Peromyscus maniculatus. The sequence continues at coordinate 76,447,440 of NC_134865.1, forward strand.
ATCAACTAAGAAACATGGCTCTGGTCACACCTGGATTTCCCTGGTTAGGTGAGCTGAAGCGGGAAGACTCGGCTAAATATAGGTGGCACCTTCTGGTGGCAGCCCAGTCGTGGGGAGATCTAAGGGGAAAGCTTTTGTGTCTCGCTGGTGGGTTCATCTACCCCCTCTCTGCTGCCGCCATGGCTGCCGGCATTCATTGCCATCACAGCCTAGCTTCTTCCAATGTGAACTGAAGACGTGTGGCTCTCCAGAAATCCTCTAGGATTCCAGTGCCAGACTAGGACTGCTGAGGTGTCCAGCCTCGGGGACTGAGTAGCTATCAGATCCCCAGCCTCTCTGGAGTGAAGACAAGCCATTGTTGGACTACCCAGACCATGCAGTGTAAGCAAATTCAATAATCCCGACTGATGCATTCACTGTCTATTGACATCATCTCTCCTAAGGCTTCATGGCTGGTCTGGTCAGTGCTACCCTGAGACATTCCTGGGACTCTCTAAAACTCCAGGACACTGTGACTGCAAACCTCCGATGGGCTCCACCTAGAACATTCCTCTCCTAAACAGTGGGGTGAGTGTGTCACACCTTGTCACATCACCACTCTCAGAGGTGGGGACGGGGCTTGCAAGCATTTCAACAGGTAGGGGAGGGGGAGGCTGGAAGCCTCTGCTTTGGAGCTTTGTTAGTGGGAGGCCTGAGAAATCCCTAACCACACACAGCCTGTGGAGCGGATGAGGATGGCTCTTTGGTCTCCTCTGAGCTTGTCAAGTTAAGATATTAACACATTACCGGGAATGCAAGCGTTCAGAATATTGAATGCCATTATGAAAAAGTGGTTCCTCTGTCCCCCAAAAGCGGTTGTAAATTTAGAAAATATCTCCCTGAAGAGGAGCAAGGGTGTGGGCACGGATTTATCTGCATGAAGAAAATGAACGTGCGGTCTTAAGTACTTTTTAAAGATGTGGTGTTGCCACAGGGAGTGATTTGCTGATTGCAAAGGTTGTGTGCGGCCACACATCGGGCCTGGGAAGAGAGAGGCAGAGCCCTGGAATGCTGGGATTAGAGGGTGACCTGAGGACTGGGGCAGAGGGGGATGACAGAGTGATTCAAGATGGCACCTGAGGGGGTGGGGCAGGGGTGCTCCAAGATCAACCAGGGAGGGGAAGGGCAGAGAACAATGTAACAGTTTGGAATACTCGCCAGGAAAAGGGAAACTGCTTGCTGGGGCACAGGCTGGGTGGGGGTGGGGGGGTTTATACACTGCTGTGGCTTGAACGCTTGCCCTCTGGAAGGTACGTGTTGCAATCCTGAGTCTGGAGCTCATGCCATTTCAAGGTGGGACCTCTGGGAGGTGACTGGGTTTGTGGGATGTCAAGAGAAGGTCAGAGGCTTGGTTATAAAAAGCAAGCTCCCGCTGACACACTTGCTCATACAGCAGTACATGTGGTCATCCAGCAGGAGGCCCTAGCCACTGGCAGAGCACATGCTGGTACCATGCCCCGAGACCACCAAGGCTCCAGAACCCCAAGCTAAATGTGCCTGTGTTTGTTCTCTTGCTTTCGAGTGCTAGAAATGGAACCCAGGGCCTTGCGCATGCTTGATGAGCAGTGGTCCGCCACGTAGGAACATTCCCAGCCCTTGGTATTTTGGAGATGGTCTCTGGTTATGTAGCTAGGCTGGCTTCCAGTGTACAATCTTCCTGCTTCAGCTTTCAGAGATCCGGAATTATGAGTGTACACCACTACAACTCACTAAACCTGTGTTCTTTCTAAGTTACCCAGTCTGCAGTCTTCAGTTGCAGCCACAGAAAATGGGCTAAGACCTCATGAGCAAGGCCACAGTGAGAGTGTGTCCCCACAAGTCAGAGGGCTTTGAGTGAAGGTAAAGGATGGGGAGAGAATGGGCAGTCTGCTTGGATTCACTGCTTGGGATTTTACATGTGCCTGCCTGTTCACTTCAACTACTGAGCGTCTCTGTGTGTCCCAGGACGAAGGGAGGCATAGGAAATGTGGTCAGCAGGATAGTGCAGGTAGGCCCAACCACGTCCATGTCCTCATTCTGGAGTTGGTGGGCATGTGAGGCCATTTGGAATTGTCCTTTTGGGTTAGGAAGGACTGTTGGAAGCTCAGTTTTGTGCATGGTGGCTTTGGGATGTTCAACTGGACACCCAGGTACATGCCACCGGGCATCTGAGTCTAGAGTTAGGAGGAGGGAGGGTCCTGATGGAGTCTGGTCCAGTGACAGCATTGGGGCCTGGATCTTAAGGAGCTCGCTACAGAAGCCAAGTGGCAAGGAGAGGGTGTAGGTCTGACTCTTCGGCATGCTGTGTCCAGCAGGCAGGGACTGGGAAGGGACTTCTACTGTCCAGCTGGATATTGAGAAAATATCAGTGATGAGAGTCCGTGAGGCAAAGGGACAATCAGGTGGACCCTCTGTGTTTCCCAGACAGTGAAGTTACCCAGCCCAATGGCACCAAAAGTCAAGCAGGACGACGTCCGAACATGCCCATCGCTCAAACACTGTGCTGGGCATGGGGACACCAAAGTCAGTCATATGCAGGGAGGGGGAGAATGGCAGAGGGTTCCTCCAGGTCAGGTTCCAAGTGCTGTATTGTCACCCAGCACTTAGTGGCACAAAGCAAGGCAATCCTGGTATCTGATCCAGTTTCTGTGAGGCGAAAGCATGCTGGGCTCTTTCTGGCTGGCCGACCACGCAGCAGCGTGCAGGCCGGAGCACATCTATCACTTCCTTTGGGAAGTCCTGAGGTCTCTCTCTGTGAGGTCTCTCCAGGTGGCCTCCTGCCTGGCAGCCTTGGGGCAAGCAGGCCACCTGAGAAGGAGCACGGCTGGGGCAAGGTAGAAGCTCAAGGGCCTGTCACACTACCCTGTGGGTCAGCACCAGACATGGATTCCCCGCCCGGCTGCCCCGCACAGGAAGAGTGGTTAATAGACCACTACAAACTCCATGCAGGATGTTGTAATTACAAAACAAGAACAAACAAATTAAAAAAAAAAAAACAGGAAATGAGGCCATAGCGTGGTATTGGGGGAGTCTGTTCTTTCATGTTCATCACAGCTGTGTGTAACGTACACCGCCACAGAGCACACATGATGTAGACACTGCATATTACAGGTCTGCACACCATCCCCATGTTTCTCATGGATGGGAAGAGCCCTGTACTATGGTCAGGAACTCGATTCTTCTAACTTACAAACTAGGGGGGTCATACAAAATACGGGGAACCTAAAGTTGGGGTGCACCCAGGATCGTGGAGAGGGTGAGAGGAAGACTTAGGACAGATCCCAGGTCCTGAAAACTGCCGGGTCAGAGATGTACAAAGCTCCCCATTTCTATCTCTGAGTGTCTGTGAGGCCCCTGCAGAATCTAGGAAACGAACCGGGCACCCGGCAAACCGCAGGCCTCATTAACAGAAAGCCTGTCCCTGTGGGTCTCCCGCCCCAGTCGTTTGTGCAGGTGGCATGGTTCGTAGCCTGCTTTAATAAGAGCGTGGCCCTGGGAGTGAGTGACTGGTGATGTGACATTCTCATCTCCTAATGGCACCAGGAGGGTAGATGCCCCATGAGTGGTGTGGGTTTTGAATTTAAATGGAAAAGAGAGAGAGAGGAGCCGAAGAGCCTAGGACATTGGAAAGGCAGCACAGCCCTCCAAGTGAACTTCCAGAATGTGCCAGTTAAGAAGGAGGGAAGGAGAGGAGTGGAAATGAGGGAGCTGATGAGGAGCCAGCATGGATATTACCTCAGGACGTATGACTATTGAGAGGGAGCCAGATGTGGAGGGTCTTCAGTCAGATTGGGCCACCGGGCCTCACTTACCCACCAGCTGGGTTCCATCGAAGCCATTTTGAAGACAGGAAATGGAGACTTGGGGATAGTGAAGCCTCCTACTCAAAGTATGACCAGTGGCCCTGGGAAGAGGTGTGGGGGCTATCATGTTTCATGCAGGAGAATGCAGGAAACAAGGCATCTCCACACTACTGAGTCTGGATCCCTGCTTAACAGGACACGCAGCTGATCCTGCATGGTAGAGTTGAAACACTCTACTCTGCAGACTCCCCACCGCCAAGTTCACCCAACTGGGAAGGGCAGCATAAAGGACCAGGATCTGTGTGACTCCAAAGCTAGAGCTTGTGCTGTGTACGGAGCCTGTGCCTCACAAATCAGCACTGGCATCTGTTAACAAAATATAAGTAAAGTCTGTCACCCAGGATCCCGAAGCATGGTATCCAGATCTCAGGAGATGGTGGTGCCCAGGTTGCACTATCCTCCCACAAGCAAGGGGGTTCATGAAAGAATGGGAACCCCAGACTCACTGGCCTGATATTAGGTGGGGACAGAAGGGAACAGGACTCTACCCTGACTTCCCTGAGTGGCAGGAGTCTAGTAACCATGCAGAGGAGCTAGCTGAAGGGTCAGAAGTATGAAAGGGTTAGTGCAGGTAGCTGGGAAGAGGGAAGAGGGAGAAGAGCCCAACCCTCTCTAAATCTATTATCCAGCCAGCCTGGGCCGGTCTCTTGGAACCATCTCTTGGAAACACTTTCGAAAGCTCACCATTGATCCAATGAGATGTCCCAGGAGATAAAGGCACTTGACACCAAGTCTGATGACCTGTTTGATCCCAGAGATCATATGGTGGAAGGAAAGAATTGACTCCTAAAGTTGTCCTCTGGCACACACACACACACACACACACACACACACACACACACACACACACACACACACACACACAAACAAACACTGAAAAGAATAAAGCCAGGCTGCTCTTCAGGTCACTCCAGGCTGCTGTCTGAAGGTGGGGGAAGCAGAAGAGGTGTGACAGCTGCTGGTCACTGCACATGGTCATCTCCGACTCCTGATTGACACCGCCTTTCCAGATGGGACTCTTCCTCGAGCTGACAGACAAGGCCAGAGACCCTATCTACTCAGATCCCCTTGGTGAGTGGTGGCGAGGGCTGAGGTCTTTTCTAGAGTTTCTTTCATTTCTGAGACCTTTGAAGTATTTTTATAAGCCATACTCTTGGGGAAAAAAATCTTTAATTTCTCTGTACAGCTGGGAGCCTTCCTAGAGGAAGAAAAATGCTGATTTCAACAATACCGGGTCATTGTGAAGTACAAAATTCATCTTGTGGATGTCAGGCATGTTCTGTGAGCGGATGAGGCTTCTGGTGCTAATGAGAAAAGCTCCCAGAAGAAGGAGCCCAGCCATCACAGGGGAAGCTGTGGCTCGCTGAGCTCAGGGCCGTGCACCGGAAGACACCCCTACCCCCTGCCCAGCAGGCAGGTTTTCACCGTTGCTTTCATCTCCATCCTTAGGGGTGTGAGGAGGCCACTGCATTTTCTAACCGAAGGTCTATTCAAGTCCACACATGTTTGTCTGGTAGAAAATAAAGGGAGCCAGTAGCCCTGACCCCAAGAGAAGCCCTGAGGGGGCCCGAGGCTCTCCTCCATAAGATTTTTCTAAAGTGATGGAGGACAGTTTTCAGAAAACAGAAGAGTTCAACACGCCCGGGTGAGAGTTAAGAGGGAGTGTTGCCTGAAGTTGTAAGAAGAGGAAGAAATGCAGGCAGAGAATTTAGGGCTCTGCTCTGCTTTTGGCTGCCTTCTGGGAGAGGTGAGGAGTTACACTGTTCTACAGAGGCAGTTTCCAAACGTCTTGCAGGATGAAGCCTTGCATACAGTAGGTGCCAAGTAAACTTTTTTTTTTTTTTTAAATCTAAGCATCACTGAGTACAATGCTCAATGGACAGATCTCCATTTATCATTAACCAGGTAGGACCCACCTTCCTGGGCATCCAAGAGGCACCCATGATGCCCACCCTCCTCAGAAGACCTTTGCTTATAAGAAGCCATTGATGACTTTCCATCCTTTGAGTCCAGGGAGTGTGAGGGGGAGTCGAGACATTTGCTTATGTTTTTCTTGTGGCTTGTGAGTCTGTTTGTATTTATTTTGGTCCTGAAGATTGAACCTGGGGTTTTACACCTGCTAGAATAAAGGAAGAATGCTCAAAACTCATTAGTGAAAAGCCACACAATCCAAGACTCTTACTCACAAGCAGACAGGAGCTGGCATTTCAGCAAAGATGATGCCCAGATGGTAGCTGAGAACCTGCAAGCATGTGTAGCAGCAGCGGCAGCAGCAGCCATGGAGAAATGCAAATTAAAGCCGGGAGATGTCACATCTATCAGAACGCAGGAAGCAACAAGCTACCACAAGATGCCGGAGAGAATGTATGGGGAGCTGTCACACCAGCACCAGCTAGACAGCTTTCATGAATAAAGCATCCCCTCCGTAACTCTCAGACAAGAGCTTGTGACCCAAGCCCTCCTAGCACAGTGGTTCTCAAACTTCCTGATGCCTGTGACCCTTTAATATAGTTCCTCATGTGGTGACCATAGGATTATTCTCGTTGCTACTTCATAACTGTAATTTTGCTACTGTTGTGAATCATAATACAAATATCTATGTTTTTTTTTTGATGGTTTTAGGCAATCCCTATAAAAGGGTTGCTCAACTGCAAAACGGTGCTGCAACCCACAGGTTGAGAACCACTGTCCTAGAAGTGTTATTCAGAATCAGAAATTGGAAATGCTCAAGTTTCTTCAGTAGAGAAAGGGTTAAACAGGTCGATTAGAACCACGAGATACTGTTTGCAGCAAAGAGACCGAACTGTTAATAGCTACAACTTGGATAAATCTCTAGAGACTTGTGCTGGATGGCAAAAGTCCCCAAAGATGATCAGATTTATAGTTCCATTTTATGGCAATCTTGAAACAATGACATTTTAGAAATGTCAACTAGGTAAGTGCTTCTCAAGGGCTAAAGAGTGTGAGGGTGGTGGCTCACAGCACACCAGAAAAGGTATTGCATGCCCTGGAGCTGGATTGTGAGCCACTGATGTGGATGCTGGGAACTGAACTCCAGTCTTGTGTAAGAGCATCATGAACTCTTAACTGTTGGGCCATCTCTCCAATTCCACTAATATCTTTTGTAAGGAGTATACAATACTAATGTTTTATTCAGGGACTGTGCCATAATTTTCTTAAATGTTCTATAGTTTTTTTTCCCATGTAGCCTTTCCCCAATCTCTCTCTGTTCTAAATCATGTTGCTATAAAGTCTTTTTACATAAGTATTTGCACTTAGGTAATTTTCTTGGGACAGTTTTCCAGAAGTGGAGTTACAGTGCTGAAAATATGCACACTACCATATGGTTTCAAGTGGTTTGCCCAAGTCTTCTGCTGATGCTTAGTTCATGGCAGAAGTGTGAGCAGCCCCTGGTGGTTCTCAGGTTGTGCTGCCTGGAGAATGACTTGGAAAATGAGACATCATAACCGACCCATTGAACAGGACTCAGGAGATTCCTACTGTCTACCCACATCTAGGAACAAGGCACATAAAGAGAAGGGAGATGAAACTGATCTTTTAGTTAAAAAAGAAAAATGGCCTCTCTGTTTTCAGGTTCCTAACTCCAACGTCCTGGATCCCAGGAGGTCCCAGGTCTTGACAAGACTGAGGGACTTCAGAGCTGTGTGACCATTGTATTATCCTGCTTGGGCTACCACAACAAAAATGCCACAGCCTGGGAGGCTTAAGCAAGAAATTCATTTTCCTTGTCATTTTGGAAGTTGAGAAATCCAAAATCAAGGTTCAGGAGGGTTCTGTACCTCCCTTGCAGACATCTGTCTTCTCATTGTGCCCTTACATGGCTTTTCCTCTGTGAATGTGTATAGGGTCATAGGCACACAGTCTCCTCTTCATGCAAAGACTCATCCTATTGGATCAGACCCCTGTACTTAGGGCTTTGTTTAACCTTAATTACTCCATGAAGGTTCTATCTCCACAAGCGGTCACATTGGAGGGCAGAGTTTCAACATGACTTCTGGGGTACACACTTATTCAGTCCTAGCAGTCATCCTGGTCAGGGGGTATCAATTTGGGTGTAAGGAGAGAAGGACTAAATAGCTAGTTTCACAAAGGTGGAGTATGTCAGGAGTCATCATCCTTCAGTCATTTCACTCATTCACTTGGGAAATACTCCACAGGTCCATGTGTTGAGTTCCAGGCCAGTCTCTGATGATACACAATAAGGGCATCATCTCTGTTCTCCCAGTGGAGCTGACACACTGAGAATATTTTCAATACCTTGTAACCATTTGTGCTGAAGCATGGTGCTATGGGAAACCAGAGGATGACATTGAAGGCATGAAGGTTCATGGAAGACTCTGAAATACATAAGCAGGTCGATGGCCATCTGATGGAGGCAGCACTCGGGAGACAGAATAGAATAGTCAGGGCATAAGCATGAATGCACAGAGATGTGAGGCCATGGCCACAGTACATTACAGAAACTTCCAGGTTTCATATCAGGGCCAACATGTCTGCATTAGGGGCCTGCATGGGAGGGCCTTACAGTCGCTTGGGTACCCAAAGAAGATGGTATACCTATATCCTAAAAATAATGAGCATCCATTAGAGTATTTTGGGGCAAGAGATCAGATGATATTAGACTTGGGTAAATCTGGGAACAGATTGGAGGGTGAATCTGAAGAGAAAACACAGAGGCAAGGTGAACACCAACCAAGCCATGGATGGTCCCAGTGATGGGTGGTGGGATCCAAAGGCAGGGAAGGTAGACGGAGTACTAACAGATGCTCTGGCTGGAAGCAGCAGGCTCCTTGTGACATTCAAGCTGCACAGCAGGGCAGGAGCCACATCTGGTTTGTCCCATGTACCTGACCAGTGTTGGGGGCTTAGTATGTATTATTAACTTGTGGATGAAGAAGCTGGGTGGAACTGTAGTAGGTACCAGGTCCACAGTCTATACATGAGCCAGAGCAGTGACATTTCTCTGGGTGCTGACTTTGAGCTGGGTACCAAGCCCAAGATGGTGACTATCTTCTATCCATATCTGTATGTATTGTTAATATCTGTGTGTATTGGTGTTGAGGGTGTCTGTTCTTAATTTAGAACGGGCCATGGCCCCTTTGGCTATCTCATTAACTAGTTAAATATTTAAGCTTGTTCATTTTCATACACAGGATGGTTTTTACCTCTGCCTCCTGAGTGCTGAGATTAAAGGTGTGCATCACCTGGCTGAATTTATCTTATAGTGCATGTTTTCCTCTTCTTTTGCTGAAGTCACTTTCCTAGTAGCTTCTTAAGAAAGAGAGATGCAGAGTGCTTTCTGAGTCCTTGCTTGCCTGGAGTGCCTTTTGCTTTGCCCTTGTCCTTCTCATCATGGAAGTGGATATTGGGGGTCTTGGGTAGAAACCACTCACCCCCAAAACTTTGAAGGCATTGTTTTCATCCTACAGCACATAGTGTTGCTTTTAAAATTATTTATGTTTATAGGTGCTTTGTCTGCATGTAGGTCTGTGTACCACATACATGAAGTGCCCTCAGAGACCAGGAGTCAGATCCCCGGGAACTAGAGCTACAGATGGCTGTGAGTTGCCACGTGGGTGCTGGGAATTGAACTCAGGACCTCTGGAAGAACAGCTAGTACTTAACGGCTGAGCCATCTCTCCAGCTACTAAACCTGCTATAGAGAGCTTTGTTCTCCTCCTCTTCCTCTTCTTCTCCTTCCTCCTACTCTCTTCCCCTCTTCCTCCATCTCCTTCTCCTCTCCTGCAACCTTTTTTTTTAAGGATTGCCCTGGAGATTTAATCCAGGATCTCGATCCATATGGGCCAACTGTACAGCACTTTATGTTTGATCTTACTTACTTATGTCTCAAGACAGGCTGGCCTTGGACTCTATGGCCAGGCAGGTCTTGAACTTGTGGTCCTTCTACTTCAGCACCTGAGCAGCTAGATCACAGGTCTGTACCACCAAACCCAGTCCAGGTTTTGTTTTTTTTTTTTTTTTTTTTTTTTTTTTTTTTTTGGCTTAACGTAACCCATTCTGTTTTTCTTTATGGAGAGTTACATGTAAAGTTCTTAGGGCAGTGCTTGGAACTTAATAAAATATGATTAACTCTTAGCTATAAAGATTTAGTTTTTTAATTTTGCACTACTCTACTCTGGTATGAGTCTAGTCGCTACGCTGCTTACGACAGTAGATTTCCAGTTTCATGAGGAGGTCCTGCCAGGCTTCAAGCAACAGAACTCAGCAGTTGTGTTTGATGCTTCTCTGAGTGGCCCCCAAGGGTGCTCGCTCACACATGCACACCTGTATGCACACATCATGAGGACTCCGACCTTTTCCTTCAGAGCCAACCATGAGGGAGACATCCCCCCCCCCCCCCCCCCCCCGTGTTCAAATGAGCCTCTCCCTTACAGTAGTGCGGAGCACAGCACTCCTGGATAAAAATAGAACACATTCGAGTCGGCCCAGGCTGCCCGGGAGGAATGCTCACAGCTTTATTCTTCCTCTGCTTTTAGTGTTATTGGTATTTAGTGCCAGAAGACAGCTCTGCTGTGTGTGTGGGAGGAGCAGCCTCAGCTCTGATTGCTAGGAAGGCCCTTCTCCTCTGTCCCCAGCACCGGAGCCTGAAGCAGGCCCTTGTGGTAGCCTCTGGGCTCTTCCTCACACTGATTTCTGCTGCTTCCAGCTGCCATATCCGTTTTCCACCATCAGATGAGGCCTAGGATCCTATTCTAGAAAGGTCCATCCCCACAGCAGGTCAGCCTGGGATTCCTCTGGTCACCAGTATCTGCCGTCATACACAGTGGCCTCAGGTGGCTGTAGCTGTCAATACCCAGTGATCTGCCCATGCTGCTCTCTGTCCACATCGTTCTAGAATTCTTACTATTTGAGCCACGAGGAAGAAAAGGATCAGCTCTTTCTGAGGCAAGAGTCACCTTCCAGCCTGGGGCAGTGACTTGAAGAGTCTCAGTATGCCGGGGAACCTTAAAACCCCCCACCAGGCCCAGGTGCGGGGCAATGAGAGGCAGGTAAGGGATAGGGGGCTGATCCAAGTTGATGGCTCATCTACACACAGGTCTGAAAACAATTCAGAATCCGGAGGAAGGTAACAGAAGTTCCACTTTCTCTCTCTCTCAGCTAAAGGAGAAACACTGAGGCAGATACAAGCAGGGTGGGCTGAGAGGATTTAGCTCCAGTTTGGTGCAGCAGGAAAGAAGGCTGGGCTTGTGATGGGCCTCAGTGTGTGGGACAGTATGCAGCCTAGAGCAGGGGCCAGATAAGAACAGGGGAGAAGTGAACACCACTGGCCTCCCCTCCCTGAACGTTGAGAAAATAGGTAGGAGTCAGAGAGGGATGCTAGACTGTTCATCCAGCCTGGAAGCAAAGGCAAGCAGGTGCATGATGTGGCCCAGTCAGGCTACAGGCAGCGGAACTTCTCAGCAGTAGCCATTTCCAGACAGCATCCATCAGGCTGGGCATGTAGCTCAGTGGTAGAGCACCCACCTGTCATGGAGGAGGTCCAGAGTTCCATCCTCAGCACCACACAAACTAGATGGAAGATTTTTGTTTGCAATTAGCATTCTTCAGTCTCCCAACATTCTGTCAGCTCCCACATCTGCCTCCAAAGGCCTCGTGACAGATGGTGGGCCCTTCATCTGCTGACATTTTAGAATTCTGTGGCTGTCACATGGTTCCAAATCCCCCTGAGACCCTCCATGGAAACGTATAGAAAACAGCAATGGCTGGAGTCTCTCTTCACCACCAGGGGACATCATTTGCATTGTTTGTGCTGGCTTCCCTCCTTCCTTTTCAAACCCCGAAGAATCCCTGTTTTCTATTCTTTTTCTGAGACAGGATTTTTCTGTGTAGCCCTGGCTGGCCTGAAACCTGTAGACCAGGCTGGCTTCGAACTCATAGAGATTCGCCTGCCTCTGTCTCCCAAATGCTGGGATTAAAGGTGTGTGCCCCCACGGCCAGCTCTCTTTTCTTATTATTGCATACTATGCTTTCTCCTGCATCCTTTAAATAGTTGTGACACCTCTAAGCGAGGGGCAGTGAAACCACTGGACTGAACCACTCTGGGTGTAGAAAGAAAGGTTTATTGGGAATCCATCTGCCAAAGGTGTTTTGGGGCCAGAGAACAGCGACTTGGCGGGAAGGCAAGTTGATTTTCCATAATAGTTAGCAGGGTGGGGATCTCTGAGCTGAGGTAGCTGTTTGGATTAATCAGAACTAGGTGTCCTTGCTTCAGGGAGTTGATTGTTGGGGAGGACAGGGGAGGTAGCGGTTTTCTTGGTAAACAGAAACGTACCTTTTAAGATTCTTGAGGAATGTTGAGTTTAGGCTTCTGTTTAGTTGATAATAATCATGCTGTTTACCCCCCATTATCCTTCTGTTTAGGATGTTGTTACAGCACTGCCTTGCCCCACCCCGACTCCCCACTTTGGACCTAACATCATTTCAGTGTGCTCTCATACAGAAGCTTGGACCAGCACTTCCCTTTTGCTTCCTGAAACCGGAAGTGCCACATTGCAGTAGCCCCTTGGTGGGGCCTGATCTTGGCCTAGGATGTTCTGGAAAAATCCTGAACTTGAAACAGCAGATCTATTTCCTGTGGCTGCTGGGACCTGGGAGTCTTCAAACAACACACTTCTATTTTCTACAGTTCTGGAGGTCAGGAGTGTGGAGCGAGTTTGTCTGGGCTGAAAGCAAGACAGGGTCATGCTCCCTCCAGAGGCTTTAGGGGAAAATGCATTTCAGGGCATGCCCAACTCCTGCAGCTTCTGGAGTCTCTGGTGCCAGACCCCTTTCTCTATACTCACCCCTCCCCCCACAATGCAGCATCCTTATGTCTCTGCTTCCATCTCCAGGTCTCCATTTTCTCTTCTGAAGTCCCTCTGCCTCCCCCTACAGACACTGGTGATGATGTTTAGGGCCCCCTGAGATAATCTGGGACCATCTCTGTGTGTCAGTCTATAGTTTAACAACATCTTCAAAGTGCATCTTGTCACATAAAGTACCACTCACAAACTCAGAGATTGCACCTTGGTCAGTTGTGTGTGTGTGTGTGTGTGTGTGTGTGTGTGTGTGTGTGTGTGTGTGTGTGTGCAGGTACATGTGAAGAGGATGTAGATAGATGCACATATGTGTTTACATGTTTACATGTGTGGGGGCCAGAAGACAACCTAAGGTATCATTTCCCAGACACCAACCATTTTGTTTTGAGGCAGGATCTCTTCCTAGCTTGGAACTTACAGCTGGTCAGTGAGCCCCAGGGATTTGCCTGTCTGGTATCCCTGGCCCTGGATTGCAATTCCTGACAGAACATCTGGCTCTTTTAAACTTGGGTCTTGGGGATCAAATGCAGGTTCTCATGCTTGCAAGGTGAGCACCGTATGGACGGAGTCATCTCCTCCATCTCCTAGGTGCTTTTGAGTGCACTGGACAGTGGGTCTCCGGCCTGGGTGGCGTTTAGGTGAAAGTCCCACGTTGGTCCCACCTCTCTCTCTCCCTAGACCCTGCCCCAAAGAAAGTCTGCCAAGCAGTGGGCCCTTCCCTGGAGCTGCCCTTCCATTCCAGACTCCACCCCTCAGAAAGCCTGCCAAGGGTCAGGGTCAGCCTGCCTGGGTTGCTCCAGACCACCTACAGGCTATTGAAGACCTGGCCACCAGACCAGCCATGTGATTCCTTTCCTGTCTTCCCCAGAGTCACCCGGGAGTTGCTTTGCTCTGTTAAACCTGGACTTATTCATGCAGCATGATTGGCTTATGGCAGTGGAGGAGGATACTCAAAAACTATGGCTCCAATACTTATCAGGTGGGTTCCAATTAATGACCTTGAAGCTGATAGGCGGAACCACAGTCCTTCATTGTGTTCTGTTGTTTGTTGTTGGCATGGCGGTACCTACCCTGAAGGCTTCTCTCAGTCCCTAGATGGTAGCTGCCTGAGGGAAGGGCTTCTGAACTCACTGGGCTCTCTCTGGCTGCAGATTACAGGCTCTGGTGTTCGTGAGTGGTCCCATAGCAGTCATTAAATCAATAAGTGAACGATGATGGGTGGGCCCAGCCAGTGCAGGGGACTTTGGAGAAGACAGTGGCTACTGCTCCAGAATCTTAAGTCTAAAAGCTAGTTGGACACAAGCCAGTAACTGAGGGATTTGTGCCGAAGCCTTCTGTGACACTGTGAAGTGGCCTCTGTGCTCAGACTGCAGGGACCAGCAGGGGAAGGGAGGGGGGCTTTTCAGGGAGGGGAGCTAGCAGGTCAGCAATGGCTGCCGAGGCTACATGAGGCTGCCCTGTACCCACACTGAGTGCAGGAAGAAGACCTGGCTGCTTTAACTCCAATGCCTTGCAAGGAGAATCTCCTGGGTCTGTGTTTACCCAGAACCACTTGGGGAAGGAAATCCCAGACAGGGCATTTCCAGCTTCAACTAGCCGACACAGCACAAATCCTGGAGTGGCTTGTGGGTTGGGAAATCCCCCTTCTTCTCCCAGGAATCCTTCATTGCAGAATATTGCAGCGACCTGCTTCTAGGCTGCCACGCTGCGGCAATGGAAATGGGAGGATATTTTTCTGCCTTTTCTTTGCAGTTTTCAGTGGAACAAATGATTAATTATTATTCCGCACCTGCCAAAGTCCTTTCTTTCTTATTTGCAAAACAATGACTTATCTAGAGAAAACCGCCTTTAGCCATTTTTTTTTTTTTTGCCAGGTTGGATTGATTGAAACTGTGTGTAGAAGTCAGGGTGTGTTAATTATCACCAAAAATGATGAGTGGAACCTACTGCCTATGAAAAGTGTGATTAGACCCAACACAAGTTTTCAGCAACAGATTTGTGACAAGTATGTTTTCTGATCACAAATGTAACCTAGACTCAGGGTCTGGGGATTGTGACAACAAACCCTTTAATATTTCTGGAAAGTTCTTTATCTTTCCTACCAAATAAAGTGAAAAAAATCAACTTCATAATGACACATTACAGAGCCAATATAGACAGGCTTGGACCATAGGCTCACAGCAACATTAGCTTTGCTTTTATGTCTACCAGCACAAGGAGTCCATTTCCAGCTGCCTGTGCCCTTTGTCTCCCATTCTTTCTGTGATGGTTAATGTTGATTGACACCCTAGGGCCACCTGGGAAGAAGCCTCTAAGTTAACTGAGGTGGGAAGACTCACCCACATGGGTGACATCGTTCCCTAGTCAGGGGATCCTAGACTGTGTAAGAGCAGAGAAAGTGAGCTGAGCACTAGCATGCACACCTTGATTTGTTACTCTGTGCTCTTGATTCTACAGATAATGTGACCAGCTGTCTCCAGCTCCTGCTGCTGTGACCTCCCTGTCATGATAGCTAGTGACCTGGAACTGTGAGCCAGATGAAGCCTTTCTCCTCTAAGTTGCTTTTGTCAGGATATTTTACCACAGCAACAGATCAGAAATTAAGACACTGTGGTGGTTTGATTAGGAATGGCCCCCATAGGTTCATACATTTGAATGCTTGGCCATTAGGGAGTGGCACTGCTTGACAAGGATCAGGAGGTACGGCCTTGCTGGAGGAAGTGTGTCACTGGAGGTGGGCTTTGAGGTTTAAGAAGCTCAAGCCAGACCCAGTGGCTCTCCCTCTTCCTGCTGCCTGCTGATCCAGATATAGAACTCTCAGCTACCTCTCCAGCTACCTGCTTGTCTCCTTGTTTCCCACCATGACAATAATGGACTAAACCTCTGAATGTAAGCAAGCCCCAGTTAAATGCTTTCTTTTATAAGAGTTGCCGTGGTCATGGTATCTCTACATAGCAACTGAACAGTGACTAAACAGACACTTTCCAAGTCCCTAATCACACTCTGACCAGCGGTCTGCATCTTTTCCAGCCAAGAAAGGCATATGAGGCATCTAATTGGGTACCATTATAGTTATGTCACACCCATGTGCTTGTGGGTCCGGTTCACCCAACCTCTGGCAAGCATCCAGCTGACTGCCCTTTAGTCACATGACAAGAGCAATAAGCACCATCCATGAGGCAGCTCCTGAGTGCTTATATCTCCATGCTTTCCATAGAAGATAGTTGCATTCCCCCTTTACAGATGGCATACTGAAGATTAGATTGCTAAGAACTCACCCTATACCAATTCATCATTCAGCATCCCAGTCAGAATGGAAGCTTGTCTGCTCTGCACACTTCCGACACAGCAGGGGCTGCACAGGAAGCAGAACTTACAGAGAATGACCCTCACTGAGCGCTCAGAAGAGCAGAATGAGAAGGAGGGTTAGTGAGCATGCCCTTTGCAGGGGAGAAAACCAGAGCGCTGAGAGGGGAGGGCCAAGTGCATGGTGGAACAGCCAGGCTTCCCAGCAGCAGGTGGGCTAGATTTCCAACTGCACCCACGCTGCCTCTGCAGGCACTGAATCCACTCACTTTATAAAAATAATTGGTTACTACAGCTAGCACAGTGGAGACCCTGGCAGCAAAAGTAGCTACCACAGTTAGTTAACCTTTCATTCTATTGGGCATGATAAATTTAATTCAATAGTTATATACATTTCGATTGGCTTTGAAAATTATAAATTTATAAACTCAAGTTGCAGTTGCTTTTGGGATACCATCTTAGAAGGACTCCAATTAGTAGTAAGGCTCATTAAGGAAGGGAATGGTTCAGTTGCCTTTAGCCTACCGGCTATGGGTGGGATAGGACTTCTGTTGGTCTTTTATGTGTCGAACACACAGATTGCAAGCCTAGCACCACTTTGAGATCTTTGGCAGCCATTAACTCTGCAGCTCACACACAATTGAGCCTGTAAGATAATGAGTATTTAGAGATGGGTAATACCTGGGGGGCGCTCACCAACTTAAGACAGAGCACCTGTGTGGCCTGGGCAGGTGTTTCCATGACGGGTAAGGTGACCTGCTGATGTCCCATGCAACCCAAGTCAGAAGCTCATTTTTTAGTAAAAGGGGAACCTGTAGGTCCCTGGCCCCCGTTTTGGGTAACTGTTGCCTTGCTTGCTGACCTTGACCTTGATATCCTCCCTATGCTAATTCCCTGCCAGGTTCCACCCTCCTGAATGCTTAAGGGAAGTTCCTTGTCTGTGTATCCTGCATAATGGGCATTAACAGCTTAGATGCAAGATTGTAAAACATTGGTAGTGAATTTCTGCCCTTCAGGGTTCTCCCATTGTGCTGTAAGCCTGTATTCAAGACCTCCTCCCTCCTTCAATAAATGGCATTCGTCATAAAAATTATTATTATTGTGTGCATGCATGTGTGTGTGTGCATGTGTGTATGTTGTGTACACCATGATGGCATGTGTGTAGAAGTCAGAGGACAATTCTATGGACTCAGTTCTCCCCTTCCACCTTATGTGGGTTCCAGGAGTCAAACTCAGGTTGGCAGACTTTTACAGCCAGTGCCTTCACTCACATGGGTACCATGAGTCCGTTCACTTTGGAGTGAGAGGCCTGAGTGTAGATGTGCAGCCTAGTAGCTGATGCTGGAGGAGGCAGGCTTTGTGTTTATCCCCCCATTCTTTTTAGACTTCATGAAGATCTTAAGTGGATGGCAGTCTGGAAGACCAGCCCCTAAGTAGCATGCACCTTTTGAGGAAGTAACACAGGGCACATAAAAAAAAAAACAACAACACACCAAGGGCTTTTGATAAAGAAGATATTTCAAAACTAAAATCGATTCTGAACATCTTGCCCACATTTAGAGTACGCACTGACCAGGTTTTCACCCAAGTTAGAAAACAGCTAACGGGGCAGTGCTCTGATGTGAGGCAGAGTGGAAGCCTGTTGGCACCTGTCCTGGGCTGGAGGAAATCATGGAATAGCAGGGACCATGGCTGCTGTGCATCAGACAGGAGTGACCTGGCCAATGTCTATGCAATAAGAAGGACTTATTTTTAGCCCCGAGCAGAAGGTTCCAGCATTGGGCCATTGGGTCTGGGCACTGAGTTGGCATCTCAGCAATACCATTTTCTTTCATTTGTTTTTGAGGATGGCTGTCCCAGCTATGAACATCTGTGCTGTGTGCAAGCACAGGATTAGAGAATGGGGACAGAAATAGGGTCCCCACTATTCTTAGTTTTTCATCCAGAGTGCCAGCTCTACCCCTAGGCTGGCTTCTCTCTCGTGGTAGCAGAATGGCCCCATGGTGCCATACCTACTATGCTGACAAAATGTTGACTCTAGTCTGGTGATGTTTCTAGCCTGCATGTGAGTAAAAGCTCCTCCCATGCTGGACTCTCTGTCTCCTAGACCCATTGCTATATCACTTCTGGGTTGGAACAGTAAGCTATTGCTGTGTAAGAAACATCCCCCAAATGCAGTAGCCTGAAAAGACAACCATGTATTCTGCCAGTCTGAGCCCAATGTGGCTGACCTTGGTTGAACTGCTTTGGCCAGCTGGAGGTGGGCTGGTGCTTGCTCGCCCAGAAGCAAGGATGAACCAGTGGTCCTTCTACTCATCTATGTGCTTTACGTGCCTCCGCAGGTTAGCTGCAGCCTGTTTCTGTGGTAGTGGTAACGGCCAAGCATGTAGAGGAGGTGGGGGTGTTCTAGTTCCCTTATGTTGCTGTGATGAAACACTCTGACCAAAAGTGACTTAGGGGAGGAAAGGGTTGACTCATCTTCAGGATCACAGTCTGTTGCCTGGGGAAGTCAGGGCGGGAACTCAAAGCAGAAACCATTAGAGCAGTGCTTCTCAACCTTCCTATTGCTGTGACCCTTTATAGAGGTCCTCATTTTTGTGGTGACCCCCAACCATAAAATTATTTCATTGCTTGTAGCAGGAATCTTAGAAGGTCTTATTAATTAAATCAAACCTGAGGCCAGTTATTGGGGTGAATGCTAGAAGATCAGAGAAGCAGAACAAGCCACAGCTTCCTCACCTCGCCAGTTCCTCAGTTGATCCTGTTTCCTCAGACTGGATGACTCTGAGTCCTCATTCAGAATGGATCTCAGCTGAACTGTGCTGCTCAAAAGCCTAAAAGCTTAACCAGCCAAATGCTTCTAGTTTCTGGTCCTCATGCCTTATATATCTTTCTGCTTTCTGCCATCACTCCCTGGGATTAAAGGCTCACTTTCTGGGATTACAGGCGTGAGTCACCATGCCTGGCTGTTTCCAATGTGGACTTGAACTCACAGAGATCCAGAGGGATTTCTGCCTCTGGAATGCTAAGAGTAAAGGCGTGTGCTACCCCTACCTATCCTCTATGTTTAATATTGTGGCTGTTCCCTCCCCTACCCCAGATAAGTTTATTAGCATGTACAGTATTTTGGGGTACACAATACCACCACAATTGCTACTTCATAACTGTAATCTTGCTACTGTTATGAATCATTATGTAAATATTTGATATGCAGGATATCTGATATGAAAACCCCCCTCCCAAGGGATTGTGACCCACAAGTTGAGAACCAGTGCATGAGGACTACTGTTCACAGGATCATGTTTAATTAGCTTTCTTACACAGTCCAGGACTACTTGCCTAGGGAATGGTCTTCCCACAGTGTGCTGTGCCCCACTACATCAATTAACAATCAGGACAACACCCTATCCCCTGACATGCCTGCAGGCCAATCCTTCCATTGAGATTTCCTTCTCAGATGACTCTAGGCTGTATCAAGTTAACAAAGGAAAGACCTAGTTACAGATAAATCTAAGAGGAAGAAAAGGATCCTTGATGGCTAACTTACATTTAACTGCCTAACTGGCATATTTAATTCTACACTGTCTTTGTCCTCATACCAGCCATGAGAAAAGTAATATCACTCCAGTGCAAGGAGAAGGAAACTGAGACTCTTGAGAGGGACTACCCTAGGTCATGTGGTTATCAAATGGAAGAGTCAGGATCTGAATCAAGTGTTACCTAACTCCAAATCCATAAAGAGGATGGAACCCAGAATAACCAAGAGTAGTTGGCACTGGCTGGACACTTGAAGGTATGTGTCTGAAATCACCAAGGTCTTTCCAGCATGTAGTCGGCAGTCGATCTCCCAAAGTGGCCATCCACTTAGACAAGTTGTGGTCCTTCCAGCTCTGCCTCTACCTGGACTTGGCTCAGCAAAAACTGCACTGAGCCTCCTGTCTTGGATTGTGACAAAGCACACATTCTCTCTGAACACTTACTGTGATGGCAAGTGGGTGGGAGTCACCTTCGCCCAACACTCTAATTTGGGGCTAGTGGGTTCAGCTCAAACTCCCAGCTCTTCTGTTCTTTCTTTCTAGCAGGCCTCAGAGAAGTAGGGGCTCCATGCATACCTGTGTGGGCCTGACCGTGCTGTGACCCTTCTCTTAACTTCAGAGAGGTCACAGGGATGGATGTCCAACCTTTTGACCTTGTGCTATCACATTGTCATTTACAAATATGTTGGGCCACATTCACAGTTAACCTTGGGTCAAAGGTTGGACACACCTGAGTGACTCACCCATGGTCACAAAGCCAGACAGCAGGTGATGCACCAGCACCTCCCTGCTAGTGAGCTGAGGGCTGGCCTCATGTTTCATTCTCAGGCTCGGTCACCAACTGGACTGTCCTGGGAGCTAGAACAATCCTGGCCCTATCTTCATTGATGCTGATTTGCTAGGCCTGGGGTGCAATGGGGCTTTGGGATGATAAAAGCTCCCTAGAGGTTTTAGTCATCATGTGGCTACCTTGCTTCTTATAGTGAGTGCCCAGGTCACCTGCATCGGTTTCAATGAATCATTAGCACCCTAGTATCAAGCCCTATCCCAGATTACTGAACCTAATTTTGCATTTTAATAAGATCCTCAAGGGAGACCTACACACATTCCTTCCTGGGAGACACTTCCTCCAGATCATGCTTAAGACCTTAAAGAACAATGTCACGATGGTGAGACAGGAACGGGGAAGGATATTTTGGGAGAGCGGGCTCTTTCCCCGAGGGCTTCTCTAATCCCAGTTATGGAGACCAGGGACTCAGAAAACACAAGGCGGCTTTGCTTGTGTGGAGAGAGCTGTGGAGAGAGCTGTGGAGAGTCACCTAAGCGCGGGTGTGTGCTGGCCGTTGAGCCAGGGAGAATGAGTCTGTAGCCCACTCTCGGCTGCTCTGTCTCAGCTCTGAAAAATCTCTCAAGCTGCAGGCATCACATGCTGCACTTCCAGGCAGGGGTCTGTCACCACTGATGAGGCCATGTCTAGCCTTTGACCCTGAGAAGAAAGTGAGGTCAGGCCAGGTGGCTCCTGGGGACATTACTTTTATTTTACCTGCGTGAGTAGAGTGTAGTTCTCTCCTGTCTGCCCTGGAATTCTGGCTCACTGACAGATCCTATACTTTACCTCTGAGATCATCTTGTTCAGTTTACAGAGGTCCTATGTGGATAATCAGCATACCTGAGGCCATGAGTTTGTGAGTCTAAACCTCTTCTTGTGGCCTGTAAGCCTGTTTGTTGTCGGTCCTCGTCTCTCACCCTGCCCCTCACCTGTCACCTGTTACTGTGACAGTGGAACAAAGGATACTGTGGCCATGGCAGCTTTAGACAATGCAATGTGATTCAGCTGCTCAGAAGCTTGGGTGTGCCAAGTTACAGGTCAGGCTTTCAGTCACATCTAAAGGCCTGGCTGGAGAAGCCATGGATTTCAAGCTTATCGTGCTGTTGGTAACATTTGCTTCTTGGTGCATGCATGGAGGGTAGTGTTCCACATTATGTACATCTGCTGGGCAGAGGCTGTCTACATTTCTTGCTATATGAGATTTCATACACTAGGCCCCTTGATTCTTCAAGGCCAGCAAAGGAGTCAGAGGGTACCAGATGGGCACCATGATTTTCTGTGACACAGTCATGTGACAGGAGTGTGAGCATCCTGTACACCGAGTTACCTGTCTCATGGTGTCTATGATGATCCTTTATTTGGTGGCTTAGACTCAAGTCCCAGCCACACCCACACTCAACCAAGGGTACTATACAAAAGTATGAACTCCAGGAGGTATGGGGAGTCACTTCAGAGGCGGCCTGCCAGCCTTTACAGTGTATTTCAACTCCAGAGAGCTCCTAGCCACCCCCTGTGCCTACTGAGTGGCTTTTGCCTCCCGTCTTTGCAAATGCTGCTCCCTAAGCCTAGAATTCCCTTTCAGATACACACACACACACACACACACACACACACACACACACACACACACACACCCCTCTTCCCATAGTTATGATTTCCTATCAGCACGTGCAGCAGTATCAACACAGGGCACGGCTCCCTGCAAATGCTCGACACCTGTGCGTGTGTGAACGGAGTAAGGAGACATGAATGGACTCTCAGCTGGAGGCTCCATCCCCTGTCCAGGGCTGTGTGTCAGTTCACTTCCCCCAGGGAGCCCTACATCATCTCAGTAACTGGGTCAGCTCCACGTCTCACTTGCCCTGACTTTGAAATAACTTTTCCTTGCCTGTTCCCAGATGCGCTTTCCTGGAATGGCTCTCGATGTTCTCTGCCTCCCCCCTCCCCCAGCCTTGTAACTCCGTGGTCCGTGGCCCTGCCAAAAACCGGGAGCTCATTATCAGACCAGGAGCTGCTTTGCTTTATCCCGGAGTCTACGGATGCAAAACACTGTCATGTGTCTCCGTGGAGGTCACACGCTGTGAAGGCTTCCTGAGGTGCTGGCTGTCAAGGAGAGCAGTAGAGGTGTTTCATCTGCCTGAGTAATTGTTTCCCATGTTGTTCAGAGAGTTTCCCATTTGCATTCATGGCAGAGAGAGCAAGCTGCCATTCCAGAATCTAGTCTCTCCCCCTCTTCTCAGAGCTGTTTAGAAGGAGCCTAGAGATAAGAGTCAAGGCCCGGGAGCACCCTGGGAGCAGCAGACCTCAGAAGGAGCATCCTGGGAGCAGCAGACCTCAGAAGGAGCATCCTGGGAGCAGCAGACCTCAGAAGGAGCATCCTGGGAGCAGCAGACCTCAGAAGGAGCACCCTGGGAGCAGCAGACCTCAGGAGGAGCATCCTGGGAGCAACAGACCTCAGAAGGAGCATGGCAGAGGGTGAGCTGCTCTGCATCTCCTGTAAGGTCACTCCCCGCACTGCGTCCCAGCCTTTCTCTCCCTCCAGGTTTGGCCTGGATCTTCTCACAATCTTCCTGTCACCTGGGAATGTCTGTTTCTGGTCACGAAGCAGATAGTTTCCCAATACAGAGGTCCCCATGCTCGAAGACTCCCCTCCGAGAGCTCTTACTTGAGCACATGGGCTGACTTGAGACCTCCCTCCTCCCATCACCCTCCAGGCGATGATATTTCTCATCATCTAGAATCACATTGGATGTTTTCACCAATCCTCTGCCCCCTCACTGGAGTGGACAGAGGGAAGCAGGGAGAAATGGGTCTGTCTGTCTACTGTGGGTCTGTCTGTCTACTGTGGGTCTGTCTGAAGGGCAGGGTCAGGCCCACATCCAGCACACAGCAGTGACCGATGGTGAGTGAAAGCCAGTAAGGACCACAGGGACTATCAGTATTATTGTGTTTGGGACTAGATTTTAGTTTGTAGAATCTTCTAGAATGCTTTTTATCAACTGAGTCTGGTTCACTTCAACACGGGGTTTAGCAGAAGAAATATCCCTGAAATATCTACAGGCTGGAGAATACCCTCAGGTGGATGTGATGGGACAAAAGGAAGAGAAATGAAGCAATACCAAGTGGAGACAGTTCTTGGGCATTTACACCTGACCCACGACCCAGGATTGCTACACCCTGCCATACAGTGTGACTGTACGGCATCCTGAAATGCTTTCAAAGTGCAAGCCTTTTGATATTGTGACACAATTCTGTCTTCTGCAGAATCCATGCTCAAAAACTGCACGATTGAGTTATTTAAAGAAAAAAATGGCCCTGTGCTGGTGGCGCGGCGGCTAAGGCGGTGGCGCATGCCTTTAGTCCCAGCACTTGGGAGGCAGAGGCAGGTGGATCTTAGTGAGTTCTAGGCCAGCCTGGTCTACAGAGTTCCAAGACAGCCAAACTGTTACACAGAAAAACCCTGTCTCAAAAAAAAAAATCACCAAAGAAAAATCCTACAATGTTTTAAGTAAATTGACAATTTGGGGGTTGGCCTGTACCCATAGCTATCCTGGCAGGAGCAGGTGGTCCACAGGATCCATGGACACTCCTATAGGTTTACATAGGACATAGGCTTCAGCCTCGTGTTTTGAGAGGAGATGAAGCTGGGCCTGGACACTTCTAGGCCTTTTCTTGCATCTCGGGGAAGTAGGAAGTCAGGAAGCTGTGGAAGGTAAGGTCCAGAAGAAACATCTGCATTCAGTCAAAGGTGATTGGTATGAGGACCTTTCATTCTGGCCCCAAGGAGGCCAGGGGTCCAGAAGGTCCTATAAACACCCCAGTGTGGAGACAGTGGTTTTTATACTTGATCAACAGAAGTCTACCACAGACTGCCTCGTACAGATGATTTAATCACAAATATAAGGTATGTCCAATCCCCTCCCCATGGTGTGCATCTGTGTATGCATGTGGGGCTGTTCCTGTGTGTGTGTGTGTGTAGGTGTGTATATATACATATGTGTAGGGGACTGGGCTCATATAGGGAGGTGCCTTCTGCATTAGTAATATTAGGCTGTGATGGAGAGGCTGTGGTGTGGATAAGGCTTGAACCACATTATCTTACACTGTGATGTGGATAAGGCTTAGGTCACATTATCTGGCACTATGGTGGTCATCATGATTACTGGGTTGGATTCACTGAATTCTCAGAGCTACTGGAGGCCTTCATCCATCCCTGTATCTGCATCATGCTAGAGCTGGGCTCAGAGTTGGATCATAGCTGAGCTTGCATGAAGGATCATCCCTAACTTCTGGGAAGAAGAAGTACATCTAATAGGCACAGCAGGTCACAGGAGACAGGGCTGTCACAGGTCTGTGTACATTTGGGGAACTGGTAGTCATTTGCTTCTGTTTGGCCCTGCCCTGTTCATCTCCTGTGGTAGATTCCTATAGCATGAGAATGAGAACATTGCAAGAACTCCACTGGCCTTCTTACACAATAGTGAGTTCAGATTGGTGGATAAAAATGGACAACTATTGAAAGACCATGGCTTTGGCTCTGTCCCTAGAGAAGTCTGTGCTCACCAGATCTCTAAACTGTGGAATAAACAGATCTCTGGTGAGAGAGGCAAATGGGTAGGAAGGATAGACATTATTACCAGAAGTGCAGCCCCAGAATACAAGCAACGGAGGCAGGAGGATCTGGGGTTCAAGCCAGCCTGGGCTATACAGTGAGACTCTCATCTCGAGATATCGAAACAAAAGCAACAAGAGATACAGAAACTAAAGGGAAATGGAAGATGGTGGGAGAGTCGGCAGCATGGCAGCATCAGGAAAAGCTCGTGGTCCATACCATCAGGAGAGCTCCACTGGAGACTTTCAGGGGAACAGCTTCAGTAGAGGGTTGGGGCATGGTAAGTCAGCAGAAGCATAAGGTACTGTGTACAGTGGCAAACCAGAGGGGTGGTGCTTCTAGCCTTTCTGCAGTATCTGTCCCTGGAGAACCAGCCAGCAAGTACTCATCAATACTACTCACAGGGTATTTCCTGTGCCAGACTATGTGCCAAGTATTCAGCCTTGGTATTGACTTCTCCAAACTATACATGGCAGGTAGAATAATCATCATGGGAGGTTGGGGAGATGGTGCTGTTAATAAAGGGCACCTAGCATCCACACAAAAGGTACAGTGGGGAGCACACGCTTGTGTAGTGGGTAGCTATTCCAGCTTTGATCTGGAAGTTCCAACCCCCATTGAGGCTTCGGTAACCATCATGCCTACAAGGCGGGGCCCAGAGAGGACCATTGAAGACCCAAGATCCAGATGTGCCATCTCTTTTGGTTCCTGGACCCTGGACGCTGGAGGTAGACGGAGCAGAGTTCTCCAGAGAACACTGCCGGACTGTGCCACACCTTTCCCAGACCCTGTTACCTATCCCTTCACTTGTAAGTTACCCCACACAATAAACCTCCCTTTTAACTACATGGAATGGCCTTAATAATTTCACCAGTATGCTTGTCATTCCAGATCTGGGGAGGCAAACACAGATCCTCAAAGCTATCTGGCCAGACATTCAAGCCCACTCATTGAGTCCCAGACCAATGAGAAACCTTACTTCAAAATCTAGGGTGGCTGGGCACCTGATGAACACCCAAGATTGACCATATGGGCATACATGTATGTGCACCTACAGACACAAGTACATGCTCCCAACATTTGTGGCAATACAAAGGAACTATAGATGGTTGACAGGTGAATGGTTTGCAAATGTTCACATAGCTAAGAAAACTGGATTTGGGTGTGGCTCGAGACTCAGTAAACTACATATTATGTTGACCTTGACCGTGGAATCATGGTGTTGGACAGGCTTGTTCCAAAGGTGAGAGGACTCTCATGATATCTGTATGAACAGTGGGGAGGGAGAGGTGGCTTAACACCTCCTTTCCAGAAAGTCAAGCACATCAGCTAACATCCCCAAGAGTCCCAAGCACCTATGACTGAGGCTTTGCATAGTCTGTTTCTTACATTCGACAATTGTTTCACCCCCAGGACCCTCTTATATGAAATGGGGTGCTGCAGGGCTTGACCTTAAGTATGATGCTTCCCTTTATAGTTTCGGAGTTGTTGGGTCAGCCCTGGATGCCCTGCATGGGCTGTCTGGATGACGTGTCCTTGGCCATGTAAAGGAAGTGTCTGCTGAGTTCCTGGGGCACACATGTCTATCTTGAGCAGGCTAGCCTCTTCTTGACAGTCAATGGATGACATTCCCAGCTCATCCACATGCACCCGCGGGGCAGTGGCAGAATCTGGAACTTGGAAGCAGGAACTGGAGTTCAGATTCTAGCCCCTCCATTAAGTGGCTTGTGACCTTTGTTGAGGGACATCCACTGTCAGAGCATCAGTCCTTCATCTCCAAATGATGGTAAGGGCATCAGACCATCCCCACAGTCAGCATGCGGCCCTCATTGGCCTCTCTGCTCTCATTCTAGCCTTTGCTTATTGCAAAGAACCAGTTTCTTCAGTGTAAGAAGGTGGCCACTGGGCTTCAGGGAATGACCCACTTAAAGCCAAGTGCTTCCTTCTGGGTCATTCTGATGGATTAAATGAAGAACCATTTCAAACTACAGCCCAAGGAGCCAGAGGGAGATGCTGTGGAGCAGAGCTGCTGAGGCCTGCATGTGGGTCAAAGAAAATGTGTAGCCAAATCAGAAAAGGCCATCAGCCATGAGGGTAGATTCCTGACCAATCAGATTGTGCCTCTCATCTGGGCAACTTTGCTAACCTAAGTAGCCCTATTAAAGGTAGTCATATAAAAGAAGATAGGATAATGAGAGAGACATGGGGAGCATCTGTTAAGGGATACTTTGTCTCTTCGACCCCCTCTGACCTCTTCTTCCACAATGATTGCTGATATCACAGCATTGACTGTGAACACTTCTAATGTCATACAATGATGAGGTTTTGGGAAGAAGGGAGCCTCTGAATTGATTCTCTTTCTAGCACACCTCTGGGCTCATGGTGGATTTGGCTGGAATGAATTAGAGCCTGGAAACAACTAAAGGATATCTCATTCCAACCAGTGTGTACTGGGTCCTTTCAGTGCTTCTGACACTGCTTTGCTTTTGGGGACACAGAGATAGTCTTTGTCCCACACTTAATAAATTGCCATTTGAGCTGTGTAGTGGCTTGCACCTTTAAATCCCAGCACATGGGAGGCAGAGGCAGGAGGATCTCTGTGAGTCTGAGGCCACCCTGGTCCACAGAGTGAGTTGTAGGATAGCCAGGACTACATAGTGAAACTCTGTATTGAACCCCCACAAAATTGTCACTGATACACCAGGGCTGGCTTTGCAGCCATTCCTAGGCACAAGGGTGATCTGGCTGTGACGTCTCTCACTCTATTGACCAGCAGGGTTGGTTCGACTAATCTGACTGGCTAGCAAGCAGTCCTTTCTTAAGAGTCCATGTACATCCTTCTAGAAGCTTCTTCCTTCGTTGATATAGAACAGTGGTTCTCAGCCTGTAGGTCGAGACCCCTTGGCGGGGAGGGTCGAATGACTTTTTCACAGGGGTTGCATATCAGATATCCTGTATATCAGATATTTATATTACAATGCATAACAGTAGCAAAATTACAGTTATGAAGTAGCAATGAAAATAATTTTATGGTTGGGGGTCACCACAACATGAGGGGTGCAGCATTAGGCAGGTTGAGGACCACTGATACAGAAGGAGCATTCTTTGGTCAAGGGTACAGGAACTCAAATGTTGGTGCAGGTCTGTACATCAGCTCACTAAGGCAGGCAACATGTGTGTGTGTGTTACAAGGAACATGCAGGAAGCTCAGAAAGTCAAGTTATAAAATCAAGGTTATGGAGCAAAATGCCTGAACTAAGCGCTGGACTCAGGCTTTGTGTATGTGTTGGGGAATATTACTTTAAGGTGTGTTACTTTTGTTTATGTCGCATTTGTTTAACTCTGTGAAGCTGTGTTACTGTGTCTGTCTAAAACACCTGATGATCTAATAAATAACTGAATGGCCAATAGCAAGGCAGGAGAAAGGATAGGCAGGGCTGGCAGGCAGAGAGAATATACAGAAGGAGAAATCTTGTAGGAAAACTAAAAAGGAATGAGCAAGAGAAGGAGGAGGACATTAAGGACCAGCCACCCAGCTACACAGGCAGACACAGAGTAGAAAGAAAAGAAAAGGTATATAGAAATGGAGAAAGACAAAAATCCCAAGGTGAAAGGTAGACAGGAAAACTTAAATTAAGAAAAGCTGGTAAGAAATAAGCCAAGCTAATGCCAGGCATTTATAATTAAGAATCAGCCTTCATGTATGATTTGGGAGCTGGGTGGCAGACCCATAAAAGAGCAAAAGAGCCAAAAGAGCCAAAAGAGTAAAAACAACCAACAAGATATATACTCTTAAGTACTTGGGTGGCAGGATCACTGCCTTCCAGATGCCAGTCCAGCACAAAAATACACAGCCTGGGATGCTGTCCAGGTAATAGAAACCCACCTGCTACTGAGATGCTTCCCATCCAAGTACTAAGCAGGCCCAGGCTGCTTGGCTTTGCAGATCAGTTGAGCTGGGGTATGTTCAGGGTGGTACAGCTCTAGAGGAAATCAGTGCTTTAACAGAGGTCTGGATGAAAGGATACAGGAGAGTTAATGATGGAAGGGGAGGCAGGAGCCCCTGTCTTATGCTGGATACTGAAGCCCTGGGTTTTCTAACTCATTGGAAAATGGAAAATGCCATGACTGTTCCAGAGGCACCCTCAATGTCTGTAAGACCCGGAGAAGAAGGAATGGCCAAGGTAAGTACACTCAACCCAGGGTCTTCCTCCAGCCACACAGAATGAGTCCAGCTCTGTCCACCTTGGACCCCTCTCACCAGAGCAAGGAGGAAATCAAGGCTCCAGTCTGACAATGCAGAGGTCATCATTCACAAGGGCAGGTGTGCCCTGTGCTGATGGAGAAAGTGTTATCCATTGGATTTATTGTAGACCGTCTTAACCTGGAGCAGGAGGTCTTATCCTCAGAGCAGTATCAGTGGATTGATCTCCCCTTGCTCCCAGATCTCAACATGAGAAAATGTGAATGGGGAAGCCAGGCTGCTCCTGGGCCAACAGACTTGACCCACCACTCCAAACTGTGCTGCTGAGGCTAGGCAGCATCTATTTGACTGAGTCCAAACCAGGGGCCAGAAGAGGACTCAGCATGTTGGGGGCCGAGAGCAAAGAAAAGGAGGACTCACCATGGGCGCTGGGATCTGTGCAATTGGGAGGCTTGGGGAAGTGGTGCCCTGCAGGCAGGTGGGCAAAGGATGCAAGGCCAGGCCACAGGGAGACTCTCGTTAATGTTTAAGCTACTAGGTGTTCTGTCTTGCACAATTCAAAGGGAACACTCTAGTTCTAATATCCCTTACGTATATTTTTTTCCTTCTGAAATAGACACAGCTTTCAATAAAGCTGCTTGCCTGGCCCTGCCCATCCCTGTGCTTGTAGTGTCTGAGGCAAAGGTGACAGAAAGAGCAAGAGATGGTTCCCTGTCATCCTTGCTCAAGGAGAAGGACTAAGCCAACAAAGGAAACAATACCACGTGTCAATTTGGTATTAGCAAGCTTGCCTTTGTTTGGTTGGCTGGTGATTTGACTAATTTGCAGATTAAAAACAATATTTTCTCATTTCAAAACTTTGCCTTTTTTTGAACATGTGAGGTTGGGTGTCTATTCACAACCAGTCATGTACATTTCCTTTCCTGTCAGTTAATTATAGCCCTTCCTTATTTTCTATGTGTGTTTCTATTAGTTTTTGATTGATGAGAGCTCTTTACATATACTTGGAGTGAGTGTCATGCTAATTATTATTGGAATGTTTCCTTACTTAAGTTCATTTTTTAATGTAACATAAAAGTTATACTTCTGGGCATTAAAATTATCCAGGCTTTTTATGTGTCTGTTGCTTTGTGTTTCATCTATAAGAAGATTGCATCACCCAAGATCTCAGCATATTTCCACATATTTAGGTTTCAAGGTTAGTGCACATGCCAGGCACACTTCCATTTAATCATCTGGTGGTTCTTGCCCTAGTCTAGAGACCGAGATTTTTGCTGGATCTGGAAGGTCCCTTCTATAATGTGACAGAACCTCAGGTCCCTTGTTTCCTAGACTGTCAAAAAGATGCTACTTGGGAACCCATGTAGAAGAAGGAAGCTGAGGAAGATCAGAGGCTAGACAGGTGCTTAGAGGGCAGAGTAGAGTTTCCCAAGCTTTCTGAGGAAGATAAAGACTCCTGGGGTGTGGGACAGCGTCTGGGAGCTATGTGTTAGGAACAGAAAGCTCTGAAGGGTGGGGAGTCCTGACATCACCAGTAGCTGGGTGCAGTGGCTTTCCCCTGAGACTTTCTGAATCCTGATGGAGGTGGACTAATATAGAAACCTGAGGGGTGTCAAACATGCCAAGGTCACTTTACAACTCTAAGTGGGCAACACTGTAAGTTGTCAAGACCCATTTTAAAGCTATAGTTGTTATGGACTGAAGTGTCAGCTCAAAAATAGGCACATTGATTGCCTGGGACAGAGAGAGCCCAGAGGCAGACATGAGTGTGCATGCTTCCAGGTTTACCATGGAAGTGAAAACACTGCACAGCAGGGAAGCCCCTGCCTTTAGGAATAGCATGAAGCTAACTGGATATCTGGATGTATTAGTTACTTTTTTGTTGCTATGAGAAAACATCATGACCAAGGCAACTTAAAAAAAAAAAAGACTTTATTTGTGGATTATGGTTTGAGGAATGAGTCCATTATGACAAGGAGCATGGTGTAGGAGCAGGAAGGTGAGAATTCACCTCTTCAACAGCAAGCATGAAGCAAAGTCAGAGACCTAGAAGTGATGAGGTTTCAACTCTCAGGCTCTGTCCCCAGTGACTGCTTCATCCAGCAAGGCCACACCTCCTAACCCTCCCCAAATTGTGCCTCCTTCTTGGGACTGAGTGTTCAAACATTTGAGCCCATGGGGGACATTCTCATTCAAACCACTAGAAACTCAACTAGATGTTGTTGTTTTTTACTCTTTTGGGGGGGCCTGCAACCCAGCTCCCAAATAAATCACACTCGAGAATTATTCTTAAGTATAAATGTCCAGCCTTAGCATGGCTTGTTTCCAGCCAACTTTTTAAAACTTAACCCATCTATCTTTTGCCTCTGGGCTTTTACATTTTTCCATTTCTGTATGCCTTTTCTTTCCTTCTTACTCCATGTCTGGCTGTTTAGCTAGATGACTGGCCCCTGAAGTCCTCCTCCTTCCTTTCTCCCAGATTTCTCCTTCTATTTATTCTCTCTACCTGCCAGCCCTGCCTATCCTTTCTCCTGCCTCACCATTGACTGTACAGCTCTTTATTTGACCATCAGGTGTTTTAGACAGGCACAGTAACACAGCTTCACAAAGTTAAACAAATGCAACATAAACATAAGTAACACACCTTAAAATAACATTCCCAAACTGTGGTGATAAGATGCTCTAAACAAATCACATCTTTGGTGTCCCAGAAAGGAAAAAGTGCCAAGTCCTCCTGTGGGTTCTGTGGTCAGGCTGATTTTCTTTCATCTTCCTGCTGCCTTGGCTGGTTCCTGAAATAGCAGATGGATGGGACGGTCTCATCTGCAGTGTTTGCAGCCTGTCTCCAGCCAGTCCTTCCCCAGGCAGCAGATAGTCGTCCTTGTCAGTCTGCCCATTCCTCAGGGGTGTCCACATCACTCCTGCCTTCACAAGCTGACCTTGGCCCTCCTGCTTTAAGTAGTGTTTCCTTACCCTGAGCACCAGCACGAGGTCACTGTCTGAGCCTTTGTCACGAGAGCCTGATGACACCCCATCCTTGCATGGTCTCTATACCCCTTGAGTTCCTTCTTTGTATCTTCATTGGTGGATGCTTCCTCAGTCTCGGGTCCAACCACGCCCTGTTGCTGGAGACTCTCTACCTCATGTCTGCCTGTTGTTCTGGCCCAGTCCCCTGGAGTGGCTGAGCAAGGTGTGCCAACAGCACAGGGCCCTTCCTTCAGTCTCCAAGGCAGCACAGCGTCCTGTCTGTGGTCTGGAATCACCCCCACCCTGGCTGATGCACCTGTGCTTACTCCCTGGGGCTTGGGAAGGGCTCCCTCTGCTGGGAGAGGACAGAATTGCTGGGCAGAGCTCATCTCTGGGTCAGAGAAGCACCATGGAGAGAAGACTGCATCTCAAAATCTTCCCATACCAGGGAGCAGAAAGGAATAAATTGGTTAGGATATATTAGCATCTGTCAGCCATGATGTGGACAAAGACTAGCTAGAGGACAAAGGCCCATCCTGTCCTGCCAGGGACACATTCTGAGCCTGCACCTGGGCCCCCAGCAACTCTAGGGACTCAGCTAAGATTGGCAGCAAAGTCTCAGAGCCAAGAATAGGTGAATCACAGGTTTCTACTGCCACCCACCTTGCTCAGGCCATGCCATTCATGCCTCAGTTTCTACATCTGTGAAATGGGGGCTTCAGTCTCTAGTCTAAAGATGCAGTGCCAAGGGGAAGCACTGCTGGTTTTCCCTGCTCACCTTTGCTCCTTGCAGGTGAGGGCATCTACCTTGGTGCTGTCCTGCTGCTATCCTCCTCTGCAGCTTCAGCCTTCCAACATGGAATGAAGACCAGCAGCTCTCCAGGAATCCTCTGGCCTCTAGCACCATCACACTGGAACTGTGGAGACGTCCAACCTCATAGACAGAGTCCACTGGGTTCTCCATCCCTCCAGAGAGCAGCCAGCATTTGTTTGGTCACCCACATTGTGTAAGTAGTCTAATGATTCCTTTTTGAGAACCCCACTACTATTTCCTCATCAGATCCTCTGCCTGCCCCATCTGCATGCCTCTTCTCCCTCTGTCACCACCGATGGCAAGAGGCTCTTCTCATCCCTTGGTCTCACAAAAGGAACTTCATTTGTAGTTTGCTTGATTTTTCTATGAAGCAATATACTCATGTGCTTCTGCAATCTAAGCTGATATCAATGGATCAGAAAAGGAACACCCCTTACACCCAAATAAATATAGCACATGGTTCTCCATCCATTTGTAACTGTGCTAGCAGGAATAAAGGCATTCTGGGGATACAGTGCCCCTCCCTTTGGGTGTTGAAGTATCAAAACAAAATGAGCCCTGAGGAATTGGCATTTCCACAGCAATCTCTTGCTGGTGGAAGAAGAAGGCCGTGATCCAAGTGCCAACCAGAAGAGAAGCTAGTATCCAGGAAGATTTCATACATTTCTAACAACTTCAGGCCACCTTCTGACCAGACTGATGGGCAGGATCACACCCCACTAGAGACTGTTAGCCATGCACACCTCTGGTCTCTATGGAATTCTTAATCCTGTGTTAGGACTCCCAGATAGATTCAGGTTGTCACTGAATCTTTTTGTTCCTATTCTCAATTGTGGACATACTGGATTTCCTTTTCGGCTTTTTCATTATTAGGTATTAATTGTTCTATTGAGAAGGGTGGTGGAGCCATCCTTTTAGGAGACTGCCAGGGCTCAGGCTCTGATCCTAAAAGCTTCTCTAACACTTTTATCTGAATACCTTCATTGCAGGTAATTTTGAACCTTAGTATATAATACCTAGACCAGGAGTCAAAGACTGTAGTTTATGGGCCAAATATGGTCAGGAATTGTTTTTTATAAATAAAGTTTTATTGAACACAGCCCCACTCAACATTTGCATATTATTTATGGTCCTCACAACAATGGCAGAATCAAATAGCTACAACAGAGACTTCATGGACCATAAAGTCCCAAATATTTATTATCTGGCCTTTTATAAAAAAATTTGGCCAATTCTTGCTCTAGGCTTCTAACTTTAATTAGTTTCTCTTCTTTCATTCCAGTCCCCTCAGGGTCCATTGTTCATACAGCAGCTGGAGGTCATTCAGACTCTATTACTTACTGGCTTCTTGAGGCTCTTAGGATAAATCTTAGTTCTGACCAGTAAGGAATGACTCTGCTGTATTCACCCTTTCCAGTCTCTTGTGTCTTCCAGGCATG
This sequence comes from Peromyscus maniculatus bairdii, assembly GCF_049852395.1. NCBI lineage: Eukaryota > Metazoa > Chordata > Mammalia > Rodentia > Cricetidae > Peromyscus > Peromyscus maniculatus. Next base: position 76,481,868 of record NC_134865.1, read on the forward strand.
AAGCTGACCCTTGGCTGTAGGATGTCACATCTCCCCCTCCTTACATGGTTGCTACCACCCCAGAGGGGACTTCATGGGGTCCTGATCACTGCTCTTTTTGCTCCACAGCTGTTTCTTCTTGCATGCAGTAAATATTTTGTCTTCTCTTCTGGTTATGAACCAGAGGCAGAACCCAGCAAGTGAACATTGCTAGCCAGAAAGGCAGATTCTAGCCACACCCAGGCCAGATCCCCAGGGACCCTGGGCAAATAACTGTTCCTGGACTCAGGGTCTACTTCTCAACAGCAAATTGGTGTAATGTGTGCACCTCACTTCCAAAATTACAACAGAGTTAAAGACTGCAGTTGGCTTTGGTGGTTCTAGAATCAGGAATTCCCTTGGTTCCTTTTTTATGATTTATTTTTTTATGTGTTTTGGTGTTTTGCCTTCATTTATGTCTGTATGATGGACATACAGCTGGATTAGAGACACTTGTGAGCTGCCATGGTGGTGCTAGGAATTGAAACTGGCTTCTGGAAGAACAGCCAGTGTTCTTAGCCACCTGTCCAGCCCACCCTTAGTTCTTAAGACAGAATTAAAGAGATTGGATTTAAGGTCATTAAAAGCCTGAATATAACAGAAACAAGGATGTTGGCAATTTCAGTGACTTCTGGGAGGGACTTCCTCATCATGTATGTGTGAGGATTTGGCTATTCTCATCCTGACTTCTTGGAAAGCAATGTAGCTGCGGCTGCCCACTTTAGCCTGGGTGACTCCATGCTGGTGTGGTCAGCTGGTCTTCCACAGGAGTCCATCCTAAAGGAAAGCCTCTTGTAAGTTTCTTATGTCTTTGTTAAGGCTTGAAGGAGATACTCTATGATGATTGTACAATTAGCATACTCCAATCACCTTAAATAATTGTGTGTGGTATATGTTCAGGAGGTGTGCACACACATGTTCATGGTTGGAGGACAGAACCCTAAAGACACCATGCTAAGTGAAACAAGTCAGTCGATGCAGGATAAATCCTGCCTGACTCTATTTATAGAAGATCCCTAAAGCTGTGCAAATCATAGGAACAGAAAATGAAGTGGTGATGGCCAGGGGCTGTGGAGGGCAGGAAATAGGGAGCAGCCATTCAAAAGGCATGCAGTGAAAAAGTTCCTGAACCCTGCTGCAAAGCAGTGTTCATAAAAGTAACAAAACCTTGCTGTTCCTTCAGAAGTGGACTAAAGGTGGATTTCACATCAGGCAGTATTTATCACAATAAGTTTGAGGCTGGGGAGATGGATCAGTTAGTCATGTCTTTGCCATGCAGACATAAGGACCTGAGATCAGACCTTCAGCATCCACATCAAAAGCTGGTCAAATTAAGTAACATGTGTAATCCCAGCACTGTGGAAGAGGTAGGGGCAAGGGGACCCCCGTGTCATGAGTCTCAGGGTGTCCTGTGACAATGTCTAGGTTTTTGATCTCTCAAATGGCAACCTGGACAAGACACAGAGTGGCATTGAAGAAGCATAAGATGCCTTCTACAGAATAGGAATGGGCTTCAGAAAACTCATCCTTCCAAACAGAGGCCTGAGTGGGTAGTTTCTTGAGTAGAGCTGACTATGTGAGGTGGGGGCATTGACTGATTCCTTGCCAGTTGACAGATGAGATATTATATAATTTTGGATGACCTGTGTTTGCATGCATAATTTTTAAGCACATGTATGCCCTATCATGCATACACAAGATGGTAAATAGGTTTGTTTTCCTGCCTAACAGGTCACAAGGACAGACTTGACCTCACAGAGTTTGTGTCATACACTGGGTTGGGTAGGCCTTATTCATCATGCAGGAAGTTCCCGACCACAAATGACCCACAGGTGTGGAGGTGCTCAGTGTTGCTCTACCAGAAAGGGACAGCTAAGGGTACCTTGGGTTTCTGGGTTCTCTCTGTGTTTGCCTACCTCTCCTGGGGCATGCAGGCCAACTAGTCTAGACAATCAGTGATCTCCAGGTTCAGCAAGAGACCCTGTCTCAGAAAGGAATGTGGAAAGGACAGAGGAAAACACTGAAGTTGACATCTGGCCTCATGCACTGGAACACACACACACAGGTACATGCACAGCACACATGCATGTCTGTGAAGCCACCTTCACACAAGAATCATTTGCTCTTCCCTCACCCTGTTCCAGTTTCTCCGGGGGTTTTGGATTTTTAAACTCATCTTTCAGAGCAGAACCTGCATGTTCACAGCCCTTGTTTTCCGGCTGCTGCGGCCACAGCACCCAGTGCAGTCATGGCAGCCAGATGCTGTCAAACAAGAGTCCTGCAAAGGCCTGCTCCTGTGCTGTTCTCACCTGGACCCCAGCCTGTAAGTCATTCTAATGAAGCCTATGCATATTTATATATTATATGTGTCTGTGTGCATTCGATCAGTTCTAGTAATCCTTTAGAGATCCCTGATACAGCTGTCTCCTGGGTGACTTAGATCCCATCAAGCTAACAATCAAATTAATGACCACAGGTGGCCATGCTTTGAATCCATCCAGTGTAGGTGAGAGGGAGGAGAGACTACAATGAGAGGAGGTGGATTTCTTACACAACTCTCTTGTGGGATGCTCAGAGCATGTCACTTTCCTTACCCAACTGCATCTTCAGGACGGCCCTGTGGACTAAAGTCATGCAGAGATGGGCAGTGAGGTGACACTGAGTCCTTTCTCTGTATGGTGTCCCTGCTATTCTGAGCAGCTACTCACAAGGCATGAGGACCAGCAGGGTTGGAAAACCAGCAGGGGACAGGGTACTTGGTGGACTTTGGCGAACTTAAATCAAGTTTTGCAAATTATAAACTTCAATAGGATATGCTGTCTGCCCTTACTTAAATTTGGTGCCTTCCTGCTTCAACAGTCCAATTAACTGACTGTGAGCTAATTGCACCCATTTCAATTCACTCTTACCAAATGCTGTCCGGCCTTCCCAGAGTGTCCGTCAGCTGGTCCTCCTTTCTCAGATCTCGGTGGAAACCTCCATTTGTGGCGGTAGGGCCCGCATTACCGATACCCGTTTACCATGTCTGAGCGAAGGGCTGCGGATTAATCCCCTTATAGTAATCAGCATACCTACGTCGTAGCCGTTCCTGGCGAACTTACTACCGACGTCACTGTTCCTGAAGAACTTACCGACGTCACCGTTCCTGGAGAACTTTCTTACGTCACCGCTCCGTGTGTTGAGTTCTGAATCCTCTTCGACCCCTCACCTGGTGTCCGAAGTTTCCTTCCCGGGTTTCGGCACCAGTTGCTGTCCAAAGTTACTTTCCCGGTCAGGGAACCAGTTGCGGCGCACCCCTCACCTCCCGCTCTCCCTTAACCAAGAGGCGCTCCAATAAAGTGTGATCTGAGAAGAATCCTCGCGTGGTGGTCATTCTTCCTCGCTGGCCGAGGAGCGCGCCGCAACTGGTTCCCTGACCGGGAAAGTAACTTTGGACAGCAACTGGTGCCGAAACCCGGGAAGGAAACTTCGGACACCAGGTGAGGGGTCGAAGAGGATTCAGAACTCAACACACGGAGCGGTGACGTAAGAAAGTTCTCCAGGAACGGTGACGTCGGTAAGTTCTTCAGGAACAGTGACGTCGGTAGTAAGTTCGCCAGGAACGGCTACGACGTAAGTATGCTGATTACTATAAGGGGATTAATCCGCAGCCCTTCGCTCAGACATGGTAAACGGGTATCGGTAATGCGGGCCCTACCGCCACAGTGGACTAGGTTGTGACTGCAGGCCATGGATGTATAGAGGGCGTCAGTTGGACTGGAGTGATGGGGGGGGGGCAGTTTCCTATAAGGAGGAGACCTCCTGGGATTGAGAACAGGAGCTACATGTGGAATGGCACACCTTGTGCCTTCCAGCAGGGCATCTGGAGCTGAAGGCATTCAGAAGGTATTCAGAAGATATTCAGGGAGAAGGTACAACAACACCAAGGAGACCAGAGGACCAGACATGACCAAGAAGGATGTTTCATGATTGTGGTCTCTAATGGCTTCAAAACATAACTATAAAAGCACCAGGGGTTGAGAACTGAATTGTGTAAAAATTGCCTAGTCCAGCCTTATCTCCGAAGTGGAAGCACATGAAATCCCCACACATTCCCTTTCAGCATTCTTACTGGGTGACCCCAGTTACTCCCTATTCTACATCCCTCCAGGCCAAGGATGGGAGCTGATTTAGCACAGGTTAGGTAACATATTTAATCAGAGACATACAGTATTTACATTAAATGAGCATCTGATATCCAGATGTATGGGTACTTTTGAAGGGAGGGATCCCACAAATGGACAATCTCAGTGTTCATCTGAACCAGGTCCAATGTGTGGCCTCCTGCTCTAGTGAGGGCCATAGACCCAGGTTTGCAATCCCTGGCTGCAAGCACCTGGGATCTGAGGAGGGGCATGAAGTTCTTAGGCCTTATACTGCTTTGCAACCCAGCCTAAGATTGTTGGGTAAGTGGGGGTTCACAGGTCAGTGGGTACAGGCACAGCAACTTGTAAGATGGCAGATCTGGGGCCTGCCAGAGTTAAGTGACTAGGCTTTGACTCTCATGGTACATGTGTACCTGAGGGACCAATGAGGGATGGGCAAGTTCAAAAGGCAGACATTGGTTGCACTGAGGGTCAATGAGAAAGGCTGAGAAGTTAGTCAGCTGAGAAGCTCAGGGACACAGCGACCACTGGGCACAGAGAGAAGATGGTAAGAACCAGGCTCTTCTCAGGTGCCACTTGCCAGGAAGGCAGTAGAGGTCAGAGCAGGGAGGACTCCAGGACATGAGCAGTGGCATATTCGGGCTAATGTTTCTTCCTGGAGCCCAGTGTGGAGAAGAAAGAAGGGGACCAGCAAAGTGAATATAAGAACAAACTTCTCTCCTGTGGGCCTGGGGAGGCAAGGGAGACAGGAGCTGCAGGACCTGGGGAAAGGTGAGAAGGGAGGTCAGAGACACAGAGGAGGGCCAGGCATTGGGGCTGCTGGGGGGTTGCTGGGGGGCTGCTGGGGGGCTGCTGGGGGGCTGCTGGGGGGCTGCTCAGTTGGCTCCTGAAGCTGACCCTCGTATCTTATACCAGAGCAAACACCAACACAGTGAGAGGTGGGTGAGAAAAGATGGAGCAACTTGCCTCTGTACAAGTCACCCAGTGCTTCAACATAGCATCTCTGGCTCCCTAGCTGAGCTGGTGGGATGGCCCAGCAGCCCCTTCTTGATAGATGACTGATCATGAACAATGGTGACCTGTGGGCCCTGTGACCATGGTTGTAGCTGGAGCTCCTAAGGTGGTAAAGAAAGTGACATGGACACTTGTGGGAAGGTTGTCCCACCCTGGACATTTCTGAAGGCAGCTGCTGGGCAGGGGTTGTCATGGATTTCACAGAAAATGGCACTCCTTCTTCCTGAAGGAGCCCTGCTGCACTCACCATGTCACCGATGATATTCTTGTGATTCCATCTTTTCAAGTAACGTGTCCTCTACGCCATTGAACAGAGGATGGGGAAGGAGAGAAGAAGAGTGATCAGCCCCAGCCCTGAGAGTTCCCCTTCCACTCTGACTCATCTTCCTTTAGCCCGGGGCAGCACTGGAACCTGAGTGGGGAAGGAGGACTAGCCTTCTCCACTGGTCTCAGTCAGTGACTGCCACAGGGGCTCCTTGTGCCCAGGAGTGTGGCTGAGACCTCAGGAGATGGCCTTTTCTATCTCTAACCTGCTTTAAAACAAACCAAACCAAAACCACATCTGCAGTTCGTTCCCTTTCCATTAGCTTAGCTTCTGGTGCTGGCATGGAGGGATATAGAGCTAGCCCAGGCTAGCCCCAGGGGGAGAGCAAGACCACTCAGATTACTCCACCCACTCAGTCCCTGGGGTAAGCCGTGCTTTCCTTGATGTGGTACACTATCTCCCAGAGGATGGAGTCACTGCCTCGGCACTTTTTCCCTGGGTAGAGTTGCCACATTACAGGCAGCTCATATGCATCTGGCATTTGGGGGTTATAGCAGGCCCCAAGGGGACATCTTCTGGGCCAAGAGCACCTGTAGTTTTTCCTCATTCTGCAGAGGAAGAACAGAACACACCTTCACCTCCTGCTTACCACAGTCAGGCTCCCCCCGGCATGACACCTCATGTCAGTCCCCTCACTCAGCTGCCATGGCTGACTCAATACACTGAGCACAGTTCCTGCTCTTGGTTTCATCCTGTGGGAGTTGGTCTTCTCTTTCTATCATGTGGGATCCAGGAATCTACCTGGAGTCTTCATGATGAGTGGCAAACACCTGTGCTGGCTGAGCCATCTCCCCAGCCTAAGACAGCCTTTTTGTTAGGTTGAGATCCTTCAACTGATTGGATCACATTAAGGAAGCCAATCTGCTTTACCCAAAGTCCACCGACTTTATGTGAACTCTAGGTTGACAGGTAAATTTGGCCACCACAATAGGTGATCTACAAGAATAGCAAACCTTGGGGAGGTGGGTAACACTGTAAGTTGTCAAGACCCATTTTCAAGCTATAGTTGTTACAGAGTTAAATGTCAGCTCAAACACAGGCACAATGATTGCCTGGGAAGAAATAGAGTCCAGAGACAGACATGGGTGTGCATGCTTCCAGGTTTACCACGGAAGTGAACACACTGCACAGAGAGGAAGGCCCTGGCCTTAGGAATAGCATGAAGCTAACTGGATATCTGGATGTATTAGTTACTTTTTTGTTGGTATGGTAACACTCCCTGAGCAAGGCAACTTCCAAAAGGAAGAGTTTATTTGGGAATTATGGTTGCAGAGAGATAAAACTCCATCATGGCAGCAAAGCATGGCATAGGAGTAGGAAGATGAGAACTCACCCCTCCAACAGCGAGCATGATGCAAAGAAAGAGAACTGGCAGTGATGAGGTTTCAACTCTCAGGCCCTGTCCTCAGTGACTTCCTCCTCCATTGAAGGCCACTCTTCCTAACCCTCCCCAAATAGTGCCACTATTTTGGGATTGATGTTCAAATATCTGAGCCCATGGGGACATTCTCATTCACATCACTAGAAACTCAACTAGATGTTGTTTTTTACTCTTTTATGGAAACAGGGCTGCCACCCTGCATCCAAATAAATCACATATAGAGGCTTAAGTATAAATGCCATTCCCTAGTTGGGCTTGTTTCCAGTCAGCTTTTTTTAACTTACTCATCTATCTTTTGCCTCTGGGCTTTTCTCTTTCTTTGTTTGTGTCTTTGTTTGTTTGTTTCTTTCTTTCTTGCTTGCTTGCTTTATTTCTTTCTTCTGTCTTTTCTTGCCTTCTTACTCCATGTCTGGCTGGTTAGCTGGGTGGCTGGTCTCTGAAGTCCTCTTCCTTCCTCTCTCATTCCTTCTTCCTTTCTCCCAGATCTCCTTCTATTTCTTCTCTCTGCATGCCAGCCCTGCCTATCCTTACTCCCACCCAGGATATATTAGCACCTGTCAGCCATGATATGGACAAAGACTATCTCGAGAACAAGAGACCAACTTCTGTACACATCACTTCAAGGCATGGAGACATTCTGAGCCTCAACCTGGGTCCCCTGCAATTCCAGGGACTCAACTAAGATTGGCAGCCAAGTGTCAGAGCCAAGAATAGGTGAGTCACAGGTTTCTACTGCCACCCACCTCACTCAGGCCGAGCCATTCATGCCTCAGTTTCTTCAACTGGGAAATGGGGTCTGCAGGCTCTAGTCTAAAGACCCTAGTATCTTAGGGTCACTATTGCTACAATGAAACACCATGATCAAAGACAAGTTGGAGAGGGTTTATTTGTCTTACACTTCTACATTATAGTTCATCACTGAAGAAAGTCAGGACAGGAACTCAAACTTGGACAGATCCTGGAGGCAGGAGCTGGTGCAGAGGCTATGGAGGGGTGTTGCTTACTGGCCTCATCTCTGGCTTGCTAGGTACACTTTCATATAGAACCCAGGACCATAACTTAGGGCTGGCCCCACCTAAAATTGCCTGGGTCATCGCCAGTCAATCACTAATTAAGAAAATAACTAACCAGCTTGCCTACAGCCCAATCATAGGGAGTCATTTTCTTAATTCAGGCTCCCTCCTCTCAGAAGACTCTAGTCTGTGTCAATTGACATGAAACTAGCCAGGACATGCCTGACATGAGGCTAGGGGTGGAAATCGGTGGTAGAATCTTGACCTAGCATGTGCAAAGCTCTGGGTTGGATCTTTAGCCCCACATAGAACTGGGCATGCTGATGGAATCCCAGCACTAGAGAGACTGAGGCAGGAAGATCAGGAATTCAGTGTCATCCTCAGCTACATATGGGTTTGAGGACAACTTGGCATTCAGGAGACACTTCTGAGAGACAAAGAAAGGATGGAAGGATGGAAGGGAGGGAGGAGCAGGGAGAGAAATGGCTGACATTGCACAGGTGTTCCCCATGTTCTGGGGTGGGAAGAAAAGAATCTGGCTTGTGGTTTTCAAGAAGAAAAAGGACATATTGACCAAGTATTCATGGCACAGGGTGCTGCCATCATGGGGCTACCTGACGACTGTCCTCAGAAAAGCTGAGGGGATGTGCCCAGGACATGGCCCCATGGGTACTCAGACAACAGGGTCAAGGACCAGGCTAGGCAGAACCCCAACTTCCCTTGTGAGACTCAATCACAGTTTGTATGATCTTGATCACAAACATCTAGGGGTTGTGGGCTTGTTTTCCAGGAGGAGAAAATTAGCCCAGGTGTGTCTTTCCTGGTGTGCCCCCTAGGGCATTGGTTCTCAACCTGTGGGTTGTGACCCTCCTGCAAACCTTTATCTCCCATAGTTTTTATATTACAATTGACAACAGTAGCAAAATTACAGATATGAAGTAGCAACAAAATGATTTTATGGCTAGGGATCCCTGTATTCATTAGAAACTGTATTAAATGATTGCAAGTATTCAGCAGGTTGAAAGTCACTGCCCCAGATCCAGGAAGTTCAGCTAGGTTCCTGATGGAAACCTGCTGGAGAGATGGTGATCAGGACACACAGAGAGAGCCCTGAAGAGGGCTAGCCTGAGGACACAGGGCACCTGTTGAAGCCGGGCACCTGTTTCCAGGGAGTTGAGCTCCAGGCCCAGCTGCAGAAGAACTGGGTGTCTCATGCCTCACTCTCCCCACCCCTGCTATAAATAACTGTGGTGAGTTCTCCACCCTGCCCTGCAGGACTCCATTTTAAGCAATCAGCCAGCTAAAAGGGCCTGCACTATGAGTATCTCTCCCCAGAGGCCTCCCCCACTCACTCTGAGCTGTTTAATTCCTGGTTACTACGTTGATGAATACAGGAGACTCTGGAGTGTTGCAAGCATGAAACTTAGACCCTACTATTATAATCCGTCCACGGTGAGTTTTGGAGCTCCAAGGAGGCTGTACCCTGACCATTGTCCTTACGGGCTAGGGTGTGTGTGTTGGGGGCTTGTTAGCATCATGTCAGAAAATAGCTGATACTGGTCTGTGAACAGGACTATGTCCTCATCCCTGCATCAGCCACAGGAGCCCCTGCTTGGAGGCCCCACAGGCACAAGCTTATCCACAGATGCAGGTGGCCCTTGTGGTGAGGCCGGACTTACCAGTAGAGGGCCTAGTTAGAGAAGCATGCTGAGAAAGCTTACAGATTGCACAGTTGATAAGCTGGGCCTTGTGGGATGTTTAGGAGTTCTCCCAGTCATAAAAAAGGCAGGTCAGAAGTTAGGCACACACTTGGATGGAGCAGATGGGAATGGAAAGCACTAGCTTCTGATTTTTCTGCACATAATGATACACCTGCTGCTGTTGTCCCCAAACTTGAATGTCCTGGGGAAGCATTTAACAGATAAGGGTCCTTACCCTGGAATATGACTGGTGCCTTGTGGGAAGTCCAAATGTCTTTCTGGATCTGCTGCCAACATAATCACTCTGAAAACTGCTCTGGGCTGTGGCTTTAGACCACGATGGAACCTGGGAGGCTAAACTGCTCTGTAAAGCAGTAAAAGCATTTCTAGGCATCAGAAGTGCTCCAAAAGGACCAGGGATGTCACTTGAGGGCAAAGCCCTTGTGTTGGTATGGCAGAGACTATGGATCCCCTTGCTGGTACCAGGGTGAGGGGTTTTCTGTCTTATACGTGGGACAAATGGCTGATGTGTCCATTAACATGTCAAAGTGAATTCTGGCCGTAGGTTCTCCCTGCACCCCTCAATCCCTACCTGCTACTAGGTATGGTCACCTTATCCTGCTCTTTAACCTGAAATCTTCTGCCCAGGGCCTGCTCCTCTTCCCTCCACCTCCACCCTCCCCACCCCTGCCTCCTCTGGCCCCTGTATAACTCAGTCATTTCTTCTATGTCTATGGTCCAGGCAACTTCATTGGTTGGCATCTCCTCTCCCTCTCCTCTTTCTTCTCCTTTTCCTCCCCTCCCCCATCTGCTCCCATGGCCAGGCTCCCAGTCCTGGTCACTCTGGACTCTCCAGATGTCTCTGCCTCTGCCTATGCTCTTCCTTTTATCTATAACATGCCTTCTCCTCCACCATACCTGGGAGCAGTCAAGTCCTTCCTTTTTTTCTTTTTTCCATTCATCTGGTGCTGACATGATATGATAATGGACCTCAGTTTGTCCCAGGTTGGAAACCTAATGAGGGATAATTCACCTTTTGCACCATTAAAAAAAATCAAGTTGAAAGTGTTTTTCTTTAAACCTATACTAAATAAACAATGGAAAGCTGTTGGACCAAATATTTTTAGTTTTTTTTTTTTTTTTTTTTTTTTTTTAAAAAAAAAAGACCCAGAAAAGAATTCTGTTGGCGAGGATGTAAATGAGGCAGCTTTGATGGGGAACACTGTGTAGTCAATTAAATTCAAATAGAGTCACGTGCCTCCCTGCCATCTCGGGTTAAAGTAGCTATTGGCTCCAAGTGTGCATGGAGGGGCAGGAGTGGCAATCAGAAGAGCTGCTGACAGCTGAGTGTAAAAGGGGCGGGGCTCATCTGATGGCTTCTGGGAAACAGTGAACCTGAGGTCCCCAGGCAAAGCTGTGGCTAAGGTCACATGACAGGCAGTGCCCCCTGGAGTGGCACTGGAACTCACTTTGTGCTTCAGGCGGGCCTGGAACTCGTGATCCTCCTGCCTCAACCTCCTGAGTAGTTTGAGATTCCAGGTTGCAACACCAGGCCCAGCATTGAACTTCTCTCTTTCCTCCTTCCCTTCTTCCTTCCTTCCCTCCTATTTCTGTCTGTCTGTCTGTCTCTGTCTTTGTCTGTCTCTTTTGGTTTGTATACTAAGAAATATGTTGCCTTATTATATTTTCACACACACACACACACACACACACACACACACACACACACACACACACACACACACCAGAAGCAGGCACATCTCTCTAAGTTCAAGGCCACATTGGCCCACATAGCCAATTCCAGGCTAGCCAGGTCTACCCAGAGATCCTGTCTCCAACAAGCACACAGATCAATAAGCAAATAAATAAACCTTGACAACAGAGCCCTGTGAGCCCGAGTTCTGATCCCAGCAGCCACATGAAAAGCCTCCTGTGGCTTTGTTGCCTGTGACTTCAGTGCTGTGGGGGCGTCGACACAATCCCTGCTTCAAAGGCTTCAGGGGAAAGTGACTGAGCAGACACCTGAGTTCTCCTTTGGCCTCTTCAGGCGGCCAATATGTGCATCACACTCACTTACACTGTCTCAATACTCATATCGTATGTACTCTACTCACACATTCTCACAGTCAGACACACACATGCTCTCACACACACATCACACATACTCCACTCATACATTCTCCTTGTCACACACACACTCACATGCTTTCACACCTTCCTATCACACATCCTCACTCTCACTCTCTCACAACACACTCTCACACCCCACTCTCTCACACTCTCACAACTCACTCCTCACACAACACACACACTCTCCCATCATGCCTATTCTCCAGACTCACACACATTCAAATCCTCACACACATTCATCTCTCATATTCTCTCATGCTTTCTCACACTCTCACACACTCATCTCTCACTCCCTATCTCACTTACACACTCTCTCACACTCTCACATGCACACTGTCTCACAAGTTTCTCATACACACTCTCCCACACTCTCCTACCCTCTCCCACCATCTCCTACCCTCTCCCACTCTCTCTCCTACACTCTTTCTGACACACACTCTTTCCCACACACTCTCTCTTTGACACACACTCTCTCACGTACCCTCTTTTATACACACATGCTCTTCCTCTCCCACTTGCCCTTCCTCTCCCACTCACCTTCCCTCTCCCACATACCATCTCTCTCACACACTCCCACACACTCCCACACACACTCACACACTCACACACTCTCTCACACACTCTCACACATTTTCACACAGACTCTCACACACACTCAGACATACTCCCACACACTCTGTCACCCTCTCTTTCACACCCATTCTCTCTCAAATCCTCTCACACACACACACACACACTGTCTCACACACACTTTTACTCAAACACACTCACACAAACTCTCTCAAAAACACTCTCACACTCTGACACACTCAATCTCTGTCAAATACTCTCACACACACCCACACACTCAGACACACTCACACACACTCTGTCACCCTCTCTGTCACCATCTCTCACACATACTCTCTCACATTCTCACACACACTATATCTCACAACCACACTGTCTTTCACACCCACTCTCTCACATTCTCTCACACACTCTCTCTTACACACTCTTTTCTCAAACACACTCTCTCAACTCACATTCACTCTGCTTCTCAGTCTCTCACACTCACAAATAGTGTCTCACATATAATCTCTCACATTCACACACCTTCACAAACTCTCATAATCTTACACACACATTCTCATTTACTCACAACATCTACACAGTCACCATGGTGTGCAAATGTGTGAGTGAGTGTATGTGTGAGTGTATGTGAGTATGTGAGTGTGTGAGATTGTGTGAGTGTTTGTGAGTTCCCACATACAGTTGCAGGTGGAACAGGACCTTCTCAGTGTGATCTCAACAAGGATCAGCAGCTTTTTCAATCAGATGCCTCAGGGGGAAACTTTCATTTTACAGGCACTGAGAAGTTGGGAACACTCCCTTGGCCACATTAGTGCAAAGCATCCAGAGATAATGGAAGTTTTAAATAAAACTTTATTTCTTGGCTATCTCCCTTCCCTCCCAACCTAAAGTCAGAATGCACACAGAGGGGCAACTCTCACAAAGTTAGGGAGACAATCAGGAAGTGATCTGCCACAGTGTCACAGGTGAGAGCATGTGTCTTCAGCTTATAAGAATGCAGGGATTTCTTAGGAAATCTGTGACATGTTTTCTGTGTTGTGGTCACGCTTGTCACTTGGTTATGGCTTATAGCGATGTTTTCCTTCCTTTTTTGTTTTGTTTTGTTTTGTTTGTTTTTTTGAGACAGGGTTTCTCTGTCTAACAGTCCTGGCTGACCTGAAACTCACTCTGTAGACCAGGCTGGTCTCGAACTCAGAGATCTGCCTACCTCTGCCTCTTGAATGCTGGGATTAAAGGCTTTCAAGACCATGACCAGCTATAGTGGCCTTTTCACTTCGTAGTTTTCTATGTTGGCTCAGGCTTATGTTTTGAGTTTATTAAAGACACACGAAGCTCTCCATCAACACTACATTGCATTTCTTTTGGTAAAGCCCCTGCCCCAGGCCCTGCTGCTGTGTGGGTGTGGTCAGTGCATGTGTGTTGAATGTTCAGGGGAGCTGCTCTAACTCTTTCCACCTTATCCCCCCAGACAGCATCTTTCACCAAATCTGGAGCTAGGAAAACCCTGGTGATCCTTCCAACTCAGCTTTCCACAGCACTGGCACATGTCCGACTGTGACTTTTTACATGGGTGTTGGAGAGTCACACTTAGGTCCTCATGTCTGTGCAGCAAGCACACTTACCTATGGAGCCATCTCCCCAGTGTCTGTCTTAGTTTTCTAAGGAGAAATTTGAAAACTCTGGAAATGGCTGAGACAGAGCCCCAGGGGCCAACCCAGTACCAGGAAAGGTGCTGTGTGGCTGGAGACTGTGGCTGCAGTGTGGGAGATGCACTGGGGATGAGCAGGGATGCTGGAGGGAGTACTGGGTCAGAGCAGGCAGAAGAGCAGCAGACATCAGGGTCCTGGGATGACCTAGGTGTTGGTTTAAGACTGTGGTTAGGGCTGTTGGAACATTATCCTCTGATCCTGACCTTTGCAGCAAAAAAGCCAGGCCAGCACCAGCCCTGGCTGCTGGGACCTGTCCCTAATGCGCCTCTCCCTCTTCTCCTTCAGATTACAGCCTCTATGACTGTCATCTTGTGGCATTTTCCAAGATCCCTCCAGCAGCTCATGGCCCCCTTCTTCCGTAATGTGGCCTGTCTTCCTAGGGGATGGCAGAAATGTTCTGTGGCATTATACAGGGGGACAGACTCAATGCTCTGGAAATTAGTGGACCATATCCAGGTAAGGGTTTGGTTCCTCATGGTAAAAGCTGCATTGAATGGGGTGTCAAATGGCAAATGCTTTCACCCTGTCTCTCCCTTAAGGCGGTTCTCTTTCTCTCTCTGTCTCTGTCTTTGTCTCTCTCTCTCTCTCTCTCTCTTACTTTTACTTATTCTTTGTCTCTTTCACATAATGCATCCCCATCCCACTCATTCCCCCATCCCTTTGTATCCACTCTCCGACCTTGTAACCTTCCTCCCACAATAAAATCAAATAAAAAAAAAGTCAAAAGAAAAAAAAAATCAATCTCATCACAGAAACTGTGGTGTGACACAGTGAGTCATGAATAAACATTTTAATTATTTATTTGTTTATTTTTCTATTATCAGCTTGATACAGTATAAATTCTTATCCCAATAGTGAAATGTTTCACTGAGGCTTGCCCAGTAATTGAGTAAAACCAAAACTTATTATAAGCCACAGTCATCCTAGGGTTCCCCCTGCTATGTAGCCTCCCTGGTTCTGTGAGTTGCAGTCTGATTGTTCTTTTCTTTATATCTAGAGTCCACTTATGAGTGAGTACATACCATGTTTGTTCTTCTGGGTTTGGGTTACCTCACTCTGGAATACATTTTCTAGTTCCAATCATTTGCCTGCAAAACTCATGCTGTCATTGTTTTTCTCTGCTGAGTAGTACTCCATTGTGTATATGTACCACATTTTCTTAATCCATTCTTCAGTTGACAGGCATCTAGATTGTTTCCATGTTCTGGCTATTACAAATAGTGCTGCTATATACATAGTTGAGCATGTATGTTTGTGGCATGACCGAGCATTCCTTGGGTATATGCCCAAGAGTCATATGGCTGGGTCTTGAGGTAGAATAATTCCCAATTTTCTTAGAAACAGCCATACTGATTTCCACATTGGTTGTATAAGCTTGCATTCCCACCAACAGTGGAGGAGTGTTCACTTTGCCCTGCACCCTCTCCAAATTGACTGTCAGTGTTTTTGATCATAGCCATTCTGTCAGGTATAAGGTGGTATCTCAGAGTTGTTTTGATTTGCATTTCTCTGATGATTGAGGATGTTGAGCATTTCTTTAAATGGAAAAAAGAAAGTATCTTCAACAAATGGTGCTGGCATAATTAGATGTCAATATGTAAAAGATTACAAATAGATTAATATCTGTTACCATGCACAAAACTCAAGTCCAAGTGGATCAAAGACCTCAACATAAATCCAGTTAACTAAACTTAATAGAAGTGAAAGTAGGAAGTACTCTTGAACGCATTGGCACAAGAGATCGCTTCCTAAATATAACACCAGCAGCAAAGACGCTGAGAACAAAAATTAATCCATGGGACCTATTGAAACTGAGAAGCTTTTGTAGGGCAAAAGACACGGTCAATAAGTCAAAAAGAGAGCCTACAGAATGGGAAAAGACCTTCACCAACCCCCACATCTGACAGAGGACTGATCCCCAAAGTATATAAAGAACTTAAGAAACTAGACATCAATATACTGAATAATCCAATTAAAAAATGGGCTAAAGAGCTAAACAGAAAATTCTCAAAACAAGAATCATGAATGGCTGAAAGACATTTAAAGAATAAACACTTTTATTCACATATCTTTATTTGTAAGTGTTCATTGCAGAAAGTTATTGGTCTGGTCCAAGGCCTCTGGTTTCTGCTACCCTGTTGATGCTGTGCCCTGTCTGAAACTCCTCTGGGTTATTCTGCTGTTGCCCAGTGTGGAAATCCCTGCATCTTTGGGTCTGCAGGACTTGTCCCTTCAGGCCCACCAGGAGATCACAGATGAGGTTGATGTTGGGGTGGGCCAACCCATAAGCCTGGTTCTGGGCCTGTGTAGTTGCAGGGTTGGTCAGCCCACTCCTCTCCTTGTCCTCACCACCATGCTGAGCTCTCCTGAATCACTCTGCCTACTTCACCCCTTCCAGGATTGAGCAAGGGGCAGGGACAGGTCTCCTGCTTTTAGGTCCTCAGGGTCAGCTCTCCCACACCTACACCTTCAGGGTCAGCTCGATTGTGTTGCCCAGGAGTGGCAGAGGGGCCACTTTCCCAAGCCCTACAGCTGATGGAGGAACAGGACCAGCTCTCCTCAGGGAGGTTCCTATCTCTCCTTCAATCAAATCTTTAACCACACTAACAGGGTTCATTTCTAGTGGAGAATTGGGGAGGGCTGTTGTGTGACAAAACTTTCCTGGGCAGACGAAACATACTAGTTTACTACACTAGAGAGAGAACCCACAACAGACCAAAGTACAGATAGTCACCAAAGTCCATCTTGGTGAGGCAATGAGTTTTATTGGGGTTACTTATGGGAATCTGGGTGAGGGACCACTTACAGGAGCAGAAATGACTCACAGAGCTGCATCACCAAAGCCCACCCCAGCATGGATGACAGACAGCTCACAAAAGCCAGGACCATGGAGCACACTGCTCATCCTGCAGGCAGCTCAACAGGTTAGAGTGTCCTTTCCAGGTGCCTCAGAAGCGCTAAACCCTTCCAGGCAGCCTGGCTGGTTTCTGCTTCTTTAAGGTTGCCTCTCTTGTCTCAGAGTCTTTGGGGGCTTGGCTCTGCTTTCTCTGACAGGGATGGACCTAGTGAATCTGGTCAGTTTTAGGGAGTTCTTGAAGATATTTGTGCTGTTGACCTCCCTACTTAAAGAGGAGGCTATTATTACAGCAGAGGAGGATAGAAAGGGAGAGAGAGACAGAGAGAGAGTACATCTGTGCATGCATGTGGGGACCTTTGTCCGTGAGGCAGATGTGGAAGAAATGTTTCCTCCTGACTACAGAATCCACATACCAGATCCTCTTCTGCCCCTTAACCCTTTCTGCTGTGTCAAGTCTGAATGGGTCATTGTCCTAGAGTTGGCTAGATGTGTGTCACCCAGGATCCTGATGGCTGCTCCCTCTCCTGCAGATTGGAAACATGGAGCAAGTGGCCCTAAGGCTGGAGTACTCTTTCCATAGGTAAGTCAGGCAAAACAGGCTTTCTCCTTTTATTGGAAGGCAGTGTTGGTCTCTCTCCCTGAGATTTCCTTATGTGGCCAACCTTCACCCTTCTCCTTTGGATATAATTGCTGTGAGCTGACCCCCACAGCAAGAATTGGATTTCACTGAATCAGAGTCATTACTCAGCCCTGGAAACAGTTCCATGTGTCCAGTGTTCCATTACACAGCCAAGAAAATGGGCTCAGGGTATTGGAATACAGATCCTAAGGCCACAGAACCCTGGAATGGCAGTGACCAGACTAGAACCTAGTGACTTAGTTTTCTAGTTTAATCACACTGGAGTGCTGTGTGGTCCTACCTAAGAGGACCTACACTGGGCATCTCCCCCAGCTTGGTAGCAGCTCTACCTGACTCGGTACAGCTTGGCCCATGGACAGGGCTAGAGCTGGACTGGCTGGAACACAGCCTTTGGATCTAGCACCCAGTTCTGCAGGGATTCCCTAAGAAGTCTCACCCTGGTCTTCTCTAGGTCTTGGTATCCCTTCAGCCCTGCCCCTTGAACCCTCAGTGAAGGTTTTCTGCATCTCCTCCTCTTCTTGTTCCTCAGGTTTCCAGTTTGGCATTCCATCCTGCCCGGTAGAGAACTGAGCTTCAGATGATCTGCTTCTGGGAGCCTGGCATGTCCGTGTCCTGAGCCTTCTCCCTTGCTGGGTACAGCTGTGGATATCTTGCTCCTATTTTGCCT
Source organism: Peromyscus maniculatus bairdii (assembly GCF_049852395.1). NCBI lineage: Eukaryota > Metazoa > Chordata > Mammalia > Rodentia > Cricetidae > Peromyscus > Peromyscus maniculatus. The sequence continues at coordinate 76,500,040 of NC_134865.1, forward strand.
CAGATGCTGACCTCACAGATGGTCCTTCTAAAGACCTCTCTTCCCTTGGAACCCATCTCCTGTGATCCCAGTACTACATGCATTTCAGGTTTCTCTGACCTGGAGGTGCGTCTGGAGCAGGAATGGATGGGGACTCCATGCCTTGCTGATCTCTAAGCTATCAACACTGACTAGCAGTTGACCTGCTGCTGGGCAGAGCATCCTGTGCTCAGTAGCTTGAAGGCATTTTGGGATATGTACAGGGAGATCTGGTGTGCTTCTCCCACATGTTCATTTCTTGGCCCCTAGAAGTGATGCTGATCCTAACCCCCATCCCAAACTTGTTTTTAACTGATTAAACTTAGTGTTTTTACTTAGTTGCTGTGGTAGGCCAGTCTGTCCTTATCCAGGTTTTAGTGCAGAAAGTGAATGCTGGCCTCCACCCATTACAGGAACGCTTTCTGATCTGTACTAGACATTTCCACAGTAGGAGGATAGGTTACTGGTCCATTTCAGAATCAGGGTACCTGGGGGAAGGTCTAAAAGATAGGCTGTGTGGGAGCTGTGTGAAGCTGAGCTGAGAATAGGCTGAGAAGCTGTGGCATCACATGGAGGGAGGGGGAGTGGTCTGTGACCTACAGTGTCAATGCAGGAGGCACACTGATCCACTGTGGACCAGAAGAAAGTGTCCTTGCACATGAAGACACCAGATGATCAAGGGAGCAGCAGAGAGGGGCAGAGGCCAGGTGCTGTGGATATGGCCTTCCTTCAGCTGGTTCACAGGAAAGAGGGCCATCCCCTCAGACACAATTCACAAGAAACTGTCATCAGATGGAAGGTGCAGCTTTACAGAGAGAGTCTATAAAGTCCCTTAGAGTGCTGGGGTTAGAGCTCGGTTGGTAGCATGCTCACTTAGAATACACAGTGCTCTAAGTTGATTCCTCAGTATTGCATAGGAATGTGTCACATAAGGTGTGTGAGCACATGCTAGAACCTCAGCACTTGAGCTGTGGAGGCCAGAGAATCAGAAGCTTAAGATTATCATTGTCTGTGTAGTGAGTTCAAAGCCAGCCTGGACTACCAGAGACTGTCTCTCTCTCTCTCTCTCTCTCTCTCTCTCTCTCTCTCTCTCTCTCTCTCTCTCTCTCCCTCTGTCTCTCTCTCTTTCTCTTCTTAGCCTATTCTCAGCTCAGCTTCACCTAGACCAGGCTGTTTTAGGATTTGCTCTGTAGACCAGGCTGATCTCAAATTCTGAGGTCTACATGCCTCTGCCTCCTGATAACTAGGATTAAAGATATGAGACACCACTGCCGGGTTGAGATCTTGTTTTTAAAGAAAGTATTTGTAGAAAATATAGAAAAGTATGTTTATGACCTTGGGTAAGAAAAGTCCCAAACAAGAAAAAAGCAGCAGGCTATATCATGAGCCCTGGGACACAAGTTCACAAATGACTGGGGATTCTCAGAAGACAGAAAATGAGAGAGCAGCAACTCACACAAGTGGAGACAGGGACACAGGAGGAGGAGGGAGGCTTAAAACCCAGAGCTGTTTCCCCTTGTTCTGGGCAGAAATGTTGATGAGTTGGAGACAATTCTGTACATAGGGAGATGTGTACAAGGAGGTGGCTTCAAGTACAAGCTTGGACCGTCTCTGGGCCTTAACTGGAGCAGGCTTTCTGAAGTGGACATCAAGGGCATTTGAATCAGATCCTGCATTGTCTTGGGATATCCTGAGTGAACACACAGGGTAAACAGCAGCATCCCTGACATCTGCACACTGGACTACAGATGTCTCCAGACACCATGCCATGTCAGGGGTTTGTGACTTGAGATTGCTTCTGGACAAGAGAGCAGTCCAGGGAAGGTGCTTGGAGTCCTACGGGTGTGACCAATCCCTGAAGCCTGATACTGCCCCTTCCTATGAGAAGCTGAGTTGGTCCCTAGGAAACTCTCCTCCCCTAGTAAGCCTAGTTGTCAACTTGACTGCATTGACACATATCAAGGTGTGTCTCACGTGTGTCCAAAGAGAACTGAAGGGGAGGACCCACTGTGAGTGGCACCCTCTCCATTGGCTACAGGTCTGGTAGAATAAACAGAGGAAGGAGAAAGCCAGCTGAGATCCAGTATCCCCCAGTTTTGCTTCCTGGTCATCCATGAAGTGAACAGTTTTCCCTCACTGCAGGATCCTACTGCCCTGATGTCCTGCCCAAGTGATGGTGTTACCCAGACCTGGGGGTTGTACTACTAAATACCTCTTCAGAAACAAACTGGAACACAGACACTGGTGGAGGAGTAGTCCTTTCAAGCATGAACTTGTTAGATCTGTGAATATATTAAAGGAGAATGGCTTCTGCTAGAATAAATAAGACATAGCAAAGCCAGATGTGGGGGAGAAGAATTGGAGGCCTGCATTAGTTCACTGCTGTGACCAAGATCCCCAATGGAAATAGCTTACAAAAGAGAAAGGATTTGTTTTGGCTCCTGTGGACATGTGAGAAGTACTTCAGTTTATATCATGCTGGGCCAGGGAGTGGAGAAAGAATGCACACGTTTTCTCTTTCTCCTCTTTTATTCAGACTGGATGTCACAGTCCATGAGATGGCATTCCTATATTCATAGTCTGTGCCACCTCATACCCTCATAATCACGTGTATAGGAACCTATAAGAGAACCCAGCAAGTTAAATGTTCATAATAATTCAAAGTATAAACACCCAAGCTTTGCTTTCTTACAGAGTCAGAAAGAAAGCTAATGGAAAATCACTGAAGACACACTGTGTAGCAGATTTTCAAACACTAGTAAGGGCTCCCAAACAAGCCTTAAATGGAAAGACAGGCTGTGTTTTAATTCTCTTAAGGGTTTCAGTAGTATTTGAGAAGGTTATTTTCCTCATAATAAAACCCACAGTCTCCACTACATATTAGAGATTGCTGTACAATTAACAAATTGCTCTTTTTGCTCAATATATCTCCCAAGCCTTGCCATCAGGAGGAAATGGGACTTGGTTCCTTCTCTCTCATGATCTGATGGTTTCCTCGGTGACTGGATTCACCTCCCTTGAGAGACTGAGGCACACCTCTCAGGTGTTTATGAGGGGATGAGACGGTACATACCATGAATGTGTATGCCATCTCATGGGCTGTGGCATCCAGTCTGAATAAAAGAGGAGAAGAGGGAAAACAGGTGTGCATTCTCTCTCCACTCCCTGGCCCTCCATGATATGAACTGAAGTGCTTCTCACATGCCCCACAGGAGACAAACAAGTCCTTTCTCTTTTGTAAGCCATTTCCATTGGGGATCTTGGTCACAGCAGTGGACCAACACAGGTCTCCAATTCTTCTGTCCCACATCTGGATTTGCTATGTCTTATTTATTCTAGCAGAAGCCATTCTCCTTTAATATATTCCCAGATCTGTTCCTTTAAGATGGTCTGTTTCTCCCCTATTTTCTCCAAGTCCAGGCTTGAATGGACCACTCCTCCACCAGTGTCTGTGTTCCAGTTTGTTTCTGAAGAGGTATTTAGTAGTACATCCCCAAGTCTGGGTAACATCATCACTTGGGCAGGATATCCAGGCAGTAGGATCCTGCAGTGAGGGAAAACTGTTCACTTCATGGATGACCAGGAAGCAAAACTGGGGGATACTGGATATCGGCTGGCTTTCTCCTTCCCCCATTTTTTATTCTAGCAGACCTGCAGCCCATAGAGAGGGTGCCACTCACAGTGGGTCCTCCCCTTCAGTTCTCTTTGGAAACACTCTCAAGACACACCTTGATATGTGTCAAAGCAATCTAAATGCCAATGCAGTCAAGTTGACAACTAGGCTTACTAGGGGAGGAGAGTTTCCTAAGGACCAACTCAGCTTCTCATAGGAAGGGGCAGTGTCAGGCTTCAGGGTTGGTCACTCCGGCATGGTACCCTTAGGACTCCAGCACCTTCCCTGTACTGACCTCTTGTCCAGAAGTAATCTCAACCCCCAAATGTCAGACATGGTTTTGTGTCTGGAGACATCTATAGTCTAGTGGACAGGTGTCAAGGATGCTGCTGTTCACCCTGTGTATTCACTCAGGACATCCCAAGACAATGCAGGATCTGATTCAAATGCCCTTGATGTCCACTTCAGCAGCCTGGTCCAGTTAAGGCCCAGAGAAGTTCCTAGCTTGTTCCTGAAGCCACTATACATCTCCCTATGTACAGAATTGTCTCTAACCCATCAACGTTTCTGCGCAGAACAGGGGAAACAGTTCTGGGTTTTAAACCTCCCTCCTCCTCCTGTGTCCCTGTCTCCACTTGTGTGAGTTGCTCTCTCATTTTCTGTCCTCAGAGAATCTCAAATCACACCCACAGGGTTTCATGTAGTCCAGGATGGCATTTAACTCATTACATAGCCAAGGTTCACCTTAAACTTCTGCTTCTCTGACCTCCACATGTGGTGTTGAGGTTCCAGTGTGTGCTCACACACCTGGTTTGACACCTTGATTAGGAATCAACTTAGAGCACTGTGTATACTCTGTGAGCCTGTGATCAACCGAGCTCCAGTCCCAGCCCTCTAAGGGCCTTTGTAGGTTCTGTCTGTAAAGTTGTAGCTTCCATCTGCTCACAGTTTTTCTTTGTGAATTGTGTCAGAGGAGATGCCCCTCTTTCCTGTGGACCAGCTGAAGGAAGGATATGTTCTAGGAGCCACGAACTGAACATGTGGGAGAAGCACACCAGATGCTCCCTGTGCAAATCCCAAGGTGCCTTCAAGCTACCGAGCACAGCATCCTCTGCCCAGCACCAGGTCAACTTCTAGCCAGTGTTGGTATCTCAGAGATCCACAGGGCATGGAGTCCCCATCCATTCCTGCTCCAGAAGCACCTCCAGATCAGAGACACCAGAGGTGCATGCTGCACTGGGATCCATGAGTGGGGTTGGAAGGGAGGAGGGGTCTTTAGAAGGATCACCTGTGAGGTAAGCATCAGAGGCCCAAAGGGGGAAGAAAGTCGCAGCTGTGCCCAGCAAGGGAGAAGGCTCAGGACACGGACAGGCCAGGCTCCCAGAAGCAGATCTCTTCAAGCTCAGGTCTTAGCAGGTTGTGAGCTATTGCCAAACTGCATTCTGAGGAATTAGCAGAAGAATAGATGCAAAAAATCATCACTGAATGTACAAGTGACAAGGTCCTGAAGGGCTACCAAGACCTAGAGAAGACCAGGGTGAAAGTTCTTAGGGAACCCCTGCAGAACTGGGTGCTAGATCCAAAGGCTGTGCTCCAGCCGGCCCAGCTCCAGCCCTGTCCATGGGCCAAGCTGTACCGAGCCAGGTAGAGCTGCTACCAAGCTGGGGGAGATGCCCAGTGTAGGTCCTCTTGGGTGGGACCACACAGCACTCCAGTGTGATTAAACTTGATAACCAAGTCACAAGTTTCTAGTCTGGTCACTGCCATTCCAAGGTTCTTTGTTTTTAGGGCCTGCATTCCAACACCCTGGGCCAGGTTGTTTGGCTGTGAATTGCAACATTGGACACATGGAACTGTTTCCAATGGTGAGTGGTGACTCTGACTCAGTGAAGTCCTGTGCTTACTGTAGGGGACAGCTCACAGCACTTATGTCCAAAGGAGAAGCATGAGGGGTGGATACACAAGGAAAGCTCAGGGAGAGAGACCAGCTCTGTGGTCCCAGCCTGCTGTTGTCTAATTTGCCTGACTTAGTGACATTGCCCAGCATCCTAGGATCAGTTGCTCTGTGTTGTCATTGTGCAGGAGAGGGAGCAACCATCAGGATCCTGGGTGACACACATCTAGCCAGCTCTAGGACAATGACCCATTCAGACTTGACACAGCAGAACGGGGTAGACAGGTATCTGGTCTGTAGATTCTATAGTCAGAACCATTACATCCTCACCTGCCTCACTGGGAAGAGGTCCCTACATGTATGCACATATGCACTCTCTCTCTCTCTTTCTGTCCCCCTCTGTTGTACTAATAGCCTCCTCCTTAGATATGGAGGTCAACAACACAAATATCTTCAAGAACTCCCTGAAACTGACCAGATTCAGTAGGCACCTTCCTGCCAGAGGAAGCAGAGTCAAGCCCCAAAGACTCTCAGAGAAGAGAACCAACCTTGAAGAAGCAGAAACCAGCCAGGCCTCCTGGAAGGGTTTAGCCCAACTGAGGCACCTGGAAAGGACACTCTGTAACCTGCTGAGCTTCCTGCAGGCTGAGCAGTGTGCTCCAGGGTCCCAGCTTTTGTGAGCTGCCTGTCACCCATGCTGGGGTGGGCTTTGGTGATGCAGCTCTGTGAGTCATTTCTGCTCCTGTAAGTGGTCCCTCACCCAGATTCCCATAAGTAACCCCAATAAAACTCAATGGTTCACCAAGATGGACTTTGGTGGTATCTGTACTTTGGTCTGTTGTGGGTTCTCTCTCTGGGGTGAGTTGAGTAGTATGTTTTGTCTGTCAGGAAAAGTTCTGTCACACAACAACCCTCCTTAAATTTTCCACTAGAATTGGACCCTCTTAGAGCCCTTGTAGTTTTGAGTGAAAGAGAGATAAGAACCTCCCTGGGGAGAGGTCGTCCCGAACCTCATCACGTGCAACACTCAGGAGAGTGGCATACACACACTCACACAAACACTCATACATATGCACAGACATAAGCACACTCATATATGCACACTTACAAATATGCATACTCACAGGCACGTGTGTGTGTGTGTGTGTGTGTGTGTGTAGAAGTTGTGAGTTAATGTGAGTGTGTGTGTGTATGTGAAAGTATATGAGAGTGTGTAAATGTGAGTATGTGAATGTGAGAGTGTGTGAATATGAGAGTGTATGTGACACATTGTTTGTGAGAGTGTATGAGTGTGTTGGGTGTAAGAGAGGGTGTGTGAGAATGCATGAGAGAAAGTGTGTGTAAGTGAGTGTGTGCCAGAGACAGAGTGTGTGAGAGAGAGTGTGTGTTAAAGAAAGAATTAGTGTGAGAGTGTGTAAGAGAGTGTGTGAAAGAATGTATGTGTGACAAAGGGTTTGTGAGAAGAGTATGTGTGAGAGTATGTGAGAGAGTGTAAGAGTGTGTGAGCGTAAGAGTGTGTGTGCGCGTGTTTGAGTGTGTGAGAGTAATGTGTGAGAGAGTGGGAGTGAGTATGTAAGAGTGTGAGAAATTTTGTGGGTGTGTGAGAAAGTGTGTGAGAGAGAGAATGAGAGAGAGAGAGAGAATGTGAGAGTGAGTGTGTGAGAGTGAGAGTGTGTGAGAGTGTGTGAGAGTGAGAGTGTGTGAGAGTGTGTGAGAGTAAGATAGTGTGAGAGTGAGAGAGTGTGAGAGTGAGTGTGTGAGAGTGAGAGTGTGTGAAAGTGAGAGTGAGAGTGTGTGAGAGTGTGAGAAAGTGTATGAGGGTGAGAGTGAGATAAACTGAGAGAGAGAGACAGGGAGAGTGTGCATGTTGCAAGTGTGTGTTATAGTTGTGTGAGAGAGTGAGATGTGAGAGTGTATGACAGTGAGAATGTGTGAGTTGATCATGAGTGTGAGTATGTGAGTGTGTATGATGCACATATGTGCCAGACTGAAGAGGCCAAAGGAGAACTCAGTTGTGTCTGCTCAGTCACTTTCCCCTGAAGCCTTTGAAGCAGGGATTGTGTTGTCGCCCCCACAGCACTGAAGTCACAGGCAACAAAGCCACAGGAGGCTTTTCATGTGGCTGCTGGGATCTGAACTCCGGCTCACAGGGCTCTGTTGTCAAGGTTTATTTATTTGCTTATGATCTGTGTGCTTGTTGGAGACAGGATCTCTGGGTAGACCTGGCTAGCCTGGAACTGGCTATGCGGGCCAATGTGGCCTTGAACTTAGAGAGATGTGCCTGCTTCTGGTGTGTGTGTGTGTGTGTGTGTGTGTGTGTGTGTGTGTGTGTGTGTGTGTGAAAATATAATAAGGCAACCTATTTCTTAGTATACAAATCAAAAGAGACAGACAAAGACAGAGACAGACAGACAGACATTCAGACAGACAGAAATAGGAGGGAATGAAGGAAGAAGGGAAGGAGGAAAGAGAGAAGTTCAATGCTGGTCATGGTGTTGCAACCTGGAATCCCAAACTACTCAGGAGGTTGAGGCAGGAGGATCACAAGTTCCAGGCCTGCCTGAAGCACAAAGTGAGTTCCAGTGCCACTTCAGGGGGCACTTCCTGTCATGTGTCCCTTAGCAACAGCTTTGCCTGGGGACCTCAGGTTCTCTCTTTCCCAGCAGCCATCAGATGAGCCCCGCCCCTTTTACACTCAGCTGTCAGCAGCTCTTCTGATTGCCACACCTGCCCCTCCATGCACACTTGGAGCCAATAGCTACTTTAACCCGAGATGTTGGGGAGGCACGTGACTCTATTTGAATTTAATGGACTACACAATGTTCCCCATGGAAGCCGCTTCATTTACATCCTCACCAACAGAATTCTTTTGTTTTTGTTTTTTTAAATTAAAAATATTTGGTCCAACACCTTTCCATCATTTATTTGGTATAGGTTTAAAGAAAAACACTTTTCAACTTGATTTTTTTTAATGGTGCAATAGGTGAATTACCCCTTGTTAGGTTTCCAACCTGGGACAAACTGAGGTCCATTATCATGTCATGTCAGCACCAGATGACTGGAAAAAAGAAAAAAAAAGAAAGGACTTGACCTTCCAGGTGTGGTGGAGGAGAGGCTTGTTGTAGATAAAAGGAAGAGCATAGCCAGAGGCAGAGACATCTGGAGAGTCCAGAGTGACCAGGACTGGGAGCCTAGCCATGGGAGGAGATGGGGGAGGGGAGGAGAAGGAGAAGAAAGAGGAGAGAGAGGAGATGCCAACCAAGTGGGGTGGCCTGGACCATAGACATAGAAGAAATAACTGAGTTATGTGCAGACCAGAGGAGGCGAGGATGGGGAGGGTGGAGGTGGCAGGAGAGGGAACAGGCCCTGGGCTGGATAGTTCAGGGTAGATGGCAGGGTAAGCAGGCCATACCTGGTAACAGGCAGGGATTGAGGAATGCTGGGAAAACCTAGGGCCCAGTGTCCATGTTGACATGTTAATGGGCACATCAGCCATTTGTCCCAAGTATAAGATGGAACACCCCTCACACTGGACTAGGGAGGGGACCCATAGTCTCTGCCATACTAAGACAAGGGCTTTGCCCTCAAGTGACATCCCTGGTCCTCGGGGAACAGTTCTGATGCCTACCAATGCTTTTGCAGCTTTAGAGAGCAATTTAGCCTCCCAGGTTCCATCGTGGTCCAAAGCCACAGCCCAGAGCAGTTTTCAGAGTGATTATCTGTGCCCTCAGGAGATTTAGTAATCCATTAGGACTTCCTGCAAGGTTCCAACCAGTTTCCAGTGTAAGGATCCCTTATCTGTTAAGTGCTTCCCCAGAACATTCAAGCTTTGGGACATCAACAGCAGATGTGTCATTATGTGCAGAAAAATCAGAAGCTAGTGCTTTCCATTCCCATCTGCTCCTTCCAAGTGTGTGCCTTATTTCTGACCTGGAGAACACCTATTCTACCCACAAAGCCCAGCCTAACACCTTTGCTATCTGTAAGCTTTCTCAGCATGCTCCTCTGACTAGGCCCTCTACTGGTAAGTCAGGCCTCACCACAAGGGCCACCTCCATCTGTGGATAAGCTTGTGCCTGTGGGGCTTCCAAGCAGGGACTCCTGAGTTTGGTGCATGGGTGAGGACATGGCTCAGTTCACAGACCAGTATCAGCTATTTTCTGACCTGATGGTAATATCCCCCTAACACACACACCCTTGAACACAAGAACAATGGTCAGGGTACAGCCTCCCTGGAGCCCTAAACTCACCCTGTTATGAATTGAATGAAAGGATCTAAATAAAGGCCAGGCTTACAACCATCCAGAGTTTCTCATTCTCATCCTCATAGAAACCAGGAAGAACACAGATCAGTCTGGTTGGGGGTGGCTTCCAAAATGAGGCAGCCATAGCACAGACCCTTTGAGCTGTCTGCTTCCTTAAAATGCAGTCCTGCAGGGCTAGGGTGGAGAACTCATCACAGGTTGAAGCAGGGGTGGGGAGAGTAAGGCATGAGACACCCAGTTCCTCTGCAGCTGGGCCAGGAGCTCAACTCCCTGGAAACAGCTGCCCGGCTTCCCCAGGTGCCCTGTGTCCTCTGGCTAGCCCTCTGCTGGGACATCTCTGTGTGCCTTGATCACCACCTCTCCATCAGGTGTCCATCAGGAACCTAGGTGACCTCCCTGACCTGGGGCATTGGCTCTCAACCATCTGAATGCTTGCAATGATTTAATACAGTTTCTAATGTTGAGATACCTAGCCATAAAGTTATTTTGTTGCTACTTCATAACTGTAATTTTGCTACTGTTGTGAATTGTAATATAAATACTATGGGAGATAAAGGTTTGCAGGAGGGTCACAACCCACAAGTTGAGAACCAATGCCCCAGGAGGTTTCCAGGCAAGACACACCTGGGTAAATTTCTTCTCCTGGAAAACTAGTCCACACACCTCAGATGTTTGTGATCAAGATCATATAAACTGTGATTGAGTCTCACAAGGGAAGCTGGGGCTTCTGGCTAGCCTGGTCCTTGACCCTGGTGTCTTAGTACCCATGGGGTCATGTCCTGGGCACATCCCCTCAGCTTTTCTGATGACAGTCATAAAGTAACCCCATGATGGCAGCACCCTGTGCCATGAAAACCAGGTCAATATGTCCATTTTCTTCTTGAAAACCACAAGCCAGATTCTTTTCTTCCCACCCCAGAACATGGGGAACACCTGTGCCATGTCAGCCATTTCTCTCCCTCCTCCTCCCTCGCTCTCCTCCTTCCTTCCTTTCTTTTTCTCTCAAAAGTGTCGCCCGAATCCCAAGTTGTCCTCAAACCCACTTTGTAGTTGAAGATGACACTAAATTCCTAATCCTCCTGCCTCAGCTTCTCTAGTGCTGGGATTCCATCAGCATGCCCCGTTCTATGTGGGGCTAAAGATCCAACCCAGAGCTTCGAACATGCTAGGCCAAGATGCAACCACCGATTTCCATGCCTAGCCCCACGTCAGGCATGTCCTGGCTAGTTTCATGTCAATTGACACAGGCTAGAGTCGTCTGAATGGTGGGATCCTCAATTTAGAAAATGACTCAGCAATCTTGTTTTCATTGTCTTAATTAGTGATTGATGAGGGAGGTCCCAGCCCATTGTAGGTGGAGCTGGCCCTGAGTTATGATCCTGGGTTCTGTAAGAAAGTGTACCTAGCAAGCCATGGGAGCTAGCCAGTAAGCAACTGGCTCCACATCCTCTGCACCAGCTCCTGACCCCAGTTTTTGACCCTGTCCTGACTTTCTTCAGTGATGGAATATAATGTGGAAGTGTAAGCCAAATAAACCCTCCCCCAACTTGCGTTTGGTCCTGGTGTTTAGTCACAGCAATAGTGACCCTAAGACACTAGGTACTGTATCTTTAGACTAGAGACTGCAGACCCCATTTCACAGATGAAGACACTGAGGCATGAATGGCATGACCTGAGAGAGGTAGGTGTCAGTAGAAATCTGTGACTCACAGATTTTTTGGCTCTGACACTTTGCTGGAATGCTTAGCTGAGTCTCTGGAGTTGCTGTTGGCCCAGGAGAAGGCTCAGAATGTCTCTCTGGGAAGAAGGGATGTGCACAGAAGGTGGACCTCTTTTCCTTTAGCTAGTCTTTCTCCACATCATGGCTGACATGTGCTAATATATCCTGGGCAGTAGAAAGGATAGGCAGGGCTGGCAGGCAGAGAGAAGAAATAGAAGGAGAAATCTGGGAGAAAGGTAGAAAATGAACATGGAATGAGGAGGAGTTCAGGGACCAGCCACCCAGCTAAACAGCACTTATGAATTAAGAAAGTAAGGAAGGCATACAGAAATAGAGAAAGGGAGAAGCCCAGAGGCAAAACATAGACGGGTTAAGTTAAGAAAAGCTGCCTGGAAGTAAGCAAAGGTAATGCTGGGCATTTATAATTAAAAATAAGCTTCCCTGTGTGATTTATTTGGGAGCTGGTGATGCTGTTTTCTCCCTCTTAAGTAAAAGAAGGCACTTTATTATTCATATTACAGAAGGACATTTGAGAAATCTTAATATTTTTAAGAACAGTATTTTAAATATTTAAATTGATAAGGCTTTGGAACATTTTACATCCATAAAATGCTTTGCATTGTTAATATTTGGACTTAAAATAAAAGGCTAAAAATTAGGGTCCCAGCCATAAGCACCAAATACTAACCAGAAACTGGGATATTCATTTCTTGTGATGCAGCAAGACTATGAGCTAGGCTAATGATTTGGAACAGCTTCTGATTCCATGAGTCTTGAACCTTTGGGGGTTGAAAACATCGTTTCACAGGGGTAGCCTAGGACCACCTGTATGTGATTTGGAGAATGTTTCTCTTTACTCTAGGTCTATTAAGACTTAAGAATGTTGTCTAGCCTCCTTGAATTTGCTAAGTTTCTTATGTTTAAGCAATTTGCATAAATTGAGTCATATAAATATTTTATATCAATTTTTTTTGGTTTCTTTACTAAACCTGTATTTGATACTACAAGAGCTTCAATTTAAAAATCATTGTTTTTAAGCTACTTATTGTAGACTGTTGGAGATCATAAATAGTCAATCATAAATAATCAAGTTGTTTAATTGTAGTCATGCTAAGCACTGATATAATTAATTACAGAGATAAGCTTTACTCCGTCCCTTTGTATGTTTTCAGAGTTGAGATTTAAACAAATAACAGAAAGTGAAGTTTGTCTATTCAGATATTCCTTGACAGCTCTCATATGTCAGAGATCTGCAGAATTTGCAGAATATGGAATTTAAAATGTTGATCTAAAAACTTATTATATCTGACAGACTCCCAGATCCTAGCAGTGACCCAAGCTCTCCCAAGAAGATGACGTACAGGGCATCACAATGTCTCTGCCTGGATTATGGCAATGCTGACCACAGGGCAAGAGCCCCCAATGCAACACCTGCTGCCAGGACCTGGCACAGACTGTGGACAAGCAACAGGACACTGGAGAATTGACTGCACCCCTTTGCCTAGACAAATAAGATCAGTCTTCCCAAAGTCCCTATTTCACAGGAGAAACTCTGTCCTTATATACCTGGCGGCTAAAGATTGATGCTGTTCTGATATTTCTGCCTCCAAAACTGTGGAGACCTGGGTGTGACTAACTGGATATTGGATGGGTCTCTGTCATTTTTTATAGAATTAGAAGCTTCTTGGTATGCAATCATATATAATTTATCTTTCTCAGATCTCTGATAGTACTGACAGCTAGGCTAGCTATAACTTTGTCATCTTGGCAGCAACAGACAATCAGATCCTTCTGCAAGGCTATAGTCAGCTTGTTAGCTCATTTTTAAGAAAATGTTCTAAGCTATAAAAGTTTAAATAAATCATAAAGTTTTAACAATGGGTCTAAAAAATTTCTGAGGATATGAAAGCTTACAAGCTTTGAGAATCTCAAAAAATGATTTAAGATAAAAATGCAAATATAAATAAATAATTTAGATTGTAAAAATGCATCAGATTGCTCTCCTGTTCTATGACTTAACAATTCAGAACTTACTTTTTAATAGAGTCCTGATAAGCTGGTAGAGCAATGATTACTTACTGTTCAGTCACAAGCTCAACATTTTACATTTATTTTTTTTTTACATTTACATTTATTGTTTTGCCTTTGAACTTTTACCTTTCTCTTTCTCTGTATGTCTTTTCTTTCCTTATTAATTCATGTCTGGCTGTGTAGCTGGGTGACTGGACTCTGAAATCGTCCTCATTCCTCTCTCATTCCTTCTACCTTTTCCCCATATTTCCCCTTCTATTTCTTCTCTTTTCCTGCCAGCCCTGCCTATCCTTACTCCTGCCCAGGACATATTAGCACATGTCAGCCATGATGTGGACAAGCACTACCTGGAGAACAAAAGGCTCACCTTCTGTGCACATCTCTTCCTCCCAAGGAGACATTCTGAGCCTCTAGGTACTCAGTGAATATTGGCACCAAAGTGTGAGAGCCAAGAATAGGTGAGTCACAGGTTTGTACAGCCACCCACCTCACTCAGGCCATGCCATTCATGCCTCAGTTTCTTCATCTGGGAAATGGGGTCTGCAGGCTCTAGTCTAAAGACCCTAGTATCTTAGGGTCACTATTGCTACAAGGAAACACCATGATCAAAGGCAAGTTGGGGAGAGTTTATTTGGCTTACACTTCCACATTATATTCCTTCACTGAAGAAAGTCAGGACAGGAACTCAAACAGGGCCAGAATCTGGAGGCAGAAGCTGGTGCAGAGGCTGTGGAGGGATGTTGCTTACTGGCTAGATCTACTAGCTTGCTTAGTACACTTTCTTGTAGAACCCAGGACCACAAGCTCAGGACCACAAGCTCAGGACCTCAATGGGCTGGGTCCTCCTCCATCAATCACTAATTAAGAAAATACCCAACAAGCTTGCCTACAGCTCAATTGTAGAGAGTCATTTTCTTAATTTAGGCTCCCTCCTTTCAGATACTCTAGTCTGTGTCAAGTTGACATAAAACTAGCCAGGAAATGCCTGACCTGGGGCTAGGGGTGGAAATCGTTTGGTAGATACCTTGGCCTATCACATGCAGAGCTCTGGGTTTGATGTTTAACCCCACATGGACCTGGGCAAGCTGATGTAATCCCAGCACTAGAGAAGCTGAGGCAGAAGGATCAGGAATTCAGGGTCATGCTCAGCTACAAAGTAGGTTTGAGGACAACTTGGGATTCAGGAGACACTTCTGAGAGAAAAGAGAAAAGGAGGAAGGATGAGAGAAGGAGGAGGAGGGAGAGAAATGGCTGACATGGCACAGGTGTTCCCCGAGTTCTGGGGTGGGAAGAAAAGAATCTGGCTTACGGTTTTCAAGAAGGAAAAGAATATATTGACCAGGTCTTCATGGCACATTGTGCTGCCATTGTGAGGTTACTTTATGACTGTCCCCAGAAAAGCTGAGGGGATGTGCTCAGGGCATTGCCCTGTGGGTAGTCAGACTTCGAGGTCAATGACCAGGCTAGCCAAAAGCTTCTGATTCCCCTGTGAGACTCAATCACAGTTTATATGATTTTAGTCACAAACATCTGAGGTGTGTTTTTGTTTCCCGAAGAAATTTGGCCCAAGTATGTCTTGCCTGGAGCACCCCTAAGGCATCTGTTATCAACTTGTGGGTTGTGACTCTCTTGCAAACCTTTATCTCCTACAGTATTTATATTACAATTGAAAACAGTAGCAAAATTTCAGTTATGAAATAGCAACAAAAATAACTTTATGGCTGGGGGTCTCCACAACATGAGGAACTGTGTTTAAGGGTCACAAGCATCCAGAATATTCTGAGCCACTGCCCTAGATCCAGGGGGGTCAGCTAGGTTCCTGACGGACACCTGATGGAGAGGTGGTGATCAGGGCACACAGAGAGAGCCCTGCAGAGGGCTAGCCTGAGGACACAGGGCACCTGGTGAAGCCGGGCAGCTCTTTCTAGGGAGTTGAGCTCCTGGCCCAGCTGTGGAAGAACCGGGTTTCTTATATCTTACTCTTACCACCCTGCTGCAACCTGTGATGAGTTCTCTACCCTGCACCTGCAGGACTGCATTTTAAGGAAGCAGCCAGCTCAAAGGCTCTGCACTATGACTACCTCTCCCCAGAGGCCTCCACCACTCACTTTGACATGTGTAAGGCCTGGTTTCTACGTTGATGAGAACAGGAGACTCTGGACTGTTGCAAGCCTGCAATTTAGAGCCATCCATTTAACTCCTTCCAGGGTGAGTTTGGGGGCTCCAGGGAGGCTGTACCCTGACCATTGTCCTTGTAGGCTAGGGTGTGTGTGTTGGGGGGATGTTATCATCATGTCAGAAAACAGCTGATACTGGTCTGTGAACAGGACCATGTCCTCATCTTTGCACCAGCCTGAGGAGCCCCTGCTTGGAGGCCCCACAGGCACAAGCTTATCCACAGATGGAGGGGGCCATTGTGGTGAGGCCTGACTTACCAGTAGAGGGCCCAGTCAGAGGGAGCATGCTGAGAAAGCTTACAGATAGCATAGGTGTTAGGCTGGGCTTTGTGGTTTGAATAGGAGTTCTCCAGGTCAGAAATAAGGCACACACTTGGAAGGAGCAGATGGGAATGGAAAGCACTAGCTTCTGATTTTTCTGCACATAATGACACATCTGCTGTTGTCCCCAAACTTGAATGTCCTGGGGAAGCATTTAACAGATAAGGGTCCTTACCCTGGAAATTGATTGGGGCCTTGTGGGAAGTCCAAATGTCTTTCTGGATCTGCTGACAACATAGATAATCACTCTGAAAACTGCTCTGGGCTGTGGCTTTAGACCACGATGGAACCTGGGAGGCTAAATTGCTCTGTAAAGCAGCAAAAGCATTTGTAGGCATGGAAACTGCTCCCTAAGGACCAGGGATGTCACTTGAGGGCAAAGCTCTTGTGTTGGTATGGCAGAGACTCTGGGTTCCCTCCATGGTACCAGGGTGAGGGGTGTTCAGTCTTCTTCCTGGGACAAATGTCTATAGTGCCCATTAACATGTCAAAGTGAACGCTGGCCTCTAGGTTCTCCCTGCACCCCTCAGTCCCTTCCTATTATAGAGGTTGGCCAGCTTACTCTGCCCTCTACCCTGAACTCTCCAGCCCAGGGCCTGTGCCTCTTCCTGCCCCCTCCTCCCTTCCCTCTCCAACCTCCAGTGCCCTCTGTATAACTCGGTCATTTCTTCTATGTCTATGTCCAGGCCACCCCACTTGGCTGGCACCTCCTCTCCCCTCTCCTCTTTCTTCTCCTTCTCCTCCCCTCCCCCATCTTCCCATGGCCAGGCTCACAGTCCTGGTCACTCTGGACTCTCCAGATGTCTCTGCCTCTGGCTATGCTCTTCCTTTATCTACAACAAGCCTTCTCCTCCACCATACCTGGGAGCAGTCAAGTCCTTCCTTTTTTTCTTTTTTCCAGTCATCTGGTACGACATGATATGATAATAGACCTCAGTTTGTCCCAGGTTTGAAACCTTACAAGGGGTAATTCCCCTATTGCACCATTAAAAGAAAATCAATAGATAAGTGTTTTACTCTAAATGTATACCAAATAAAGTATGGAAAGATTTTGCACCAAATATTTTCAGTTAAAAAAAAAAAAAAAGACCCAGAAGAGAATTCTGTTGGTGAGGATGTAAATGAAGCGGCTTCTATGGGGAACATTGTGTAGTCCATTAAATTCAAATAGAGTCAGGTGCCTTTCCGCCATCTCAGGTTAAAGTAGCTATTGGCTCCAAGTGTGCATGGAGGGGCAGGTGTGGCAATCAGAAGAGCTGCTGACAGCTGAATGTAAAAGGGGCGGGGCTCATCTGATGGCTGCTGGGAAAGAGAGAACCTGAGGTCCCCAGGCAAAGCTGTTGCTAAGGTCACATGACAGGCAGTGTCCCCTGGAGTGGCACTGGAACTCACTTTGTGCTTCAGGCAGGCCTGGGACTTGTGATCCTCCTGCCTCAACCTCCTGTGTAGTTTGGGATTCCAGGTTGCAACACCATGACCAGCATTGATCTCTCTTTCCTCCTTCCCTTCTTCCTTCATTCCCTCCTATTTCTGTCTGTCTGTCTGCATGTCTTTCTGTCTGTCATTCTGTCTGTCTTTCTCTGACTCTCCTGGTTAGTATACTTAGAAACAGATTACACTGTATCATTCACACACACACACACACACACACACACACACACACACACACACTCACGGCAGAAGCAGGCACATCTCTGTAAGTTCAAGGCCACATTGGCCCACATAGCCAGTTCCAGGCTAGCCAGGTCTACACAGAGATCCTGTCTCCAGCAAGCACACAGATCAATAAGCAAATAAATAAACCTTGACAACAGAGCCCTGTGAGCCCGAGTTCGGATCCCAGCAGCCACATGAAAAGCCTCCTGTGGCTTTGTTGCCTGTGACTTCAGTGCTGTGGGGGCGTCAACACAATCCCTGCTTCAAAGGCTTCAGGGGAAAGTGACTGAGCAGACACCTGAGTTCTCCTTTGGCCTCTTCAGGCTGGCACACATGTGCATCACACACACTCACATGCTTTCACACTCACATCACACATACTCCACTTACACAGTCTCACTCTTTCACACATACATTATAGGCTTTCACACTCACATCACACATGCTACACTCACATATCCCCACTGTCACACAGACCCTCACATGCTTTCACGCTCTCCTATCACACATCCTCACTCTCACTCTGTCACATCCCTCATACTCACATATTCTTACAACTCACTCTCATACTCTAACAACTCACTCCACACAACACACACACACTCTCTCACAATATGCACAATTTCTTTCTAAACCTCACACTCTTTCTCTCTCTCTCTCTCTCTCTCTCTCTCACACACACACACACACACACACTCACACACACTCTCACACCCTCACACTTTCTCACACTCTTACATTCTCTCACACTCTTACACTCTCTCATTCTCTCACACTCACTCTCTCACAACTCTCTTAAACAATCTCTCAGACACACACTCAGACACACTCACACATACACTCTCTGTCACCCTCTCTCAACCACCCTCTCTCACACCCACTCTCTCTCACACTGTCACACACACTGTCTCTCACACTCACACCCACTCTCTCACTCATTCTTTCTCATACACTCTCTGTATCTCAAACACACTCTCTCACACTCTCATGCCCTCTGCTTCTCAATCATTCTCTCACACACTCTCACAAACACTGTCTCACATATATTCTCTCACATTCACACACACATTCACACATTCACACACTATCATACTCTTTCACACACTAACAGACACACACTCAAACATCCACACAGTCACCTTTGTGTGATTGTGTGTACATGTCAGTATGTGTGAGTGTATGAGAGTATGTGAGTGTGTGTGTGAGTTCCTACACACAGTTGCAGGTGGAACAGGACCGTCTCAGTGTGATCTCAGCCAGGATCAGCAGCTTTTTCAATCAGAGGGAAACTTTCATTTTACAATCATTGAGGACTTGGGAACACTCTCTGTGCCACCTTAGTGCAAAGCATCCAGAGACAATGGTAGTTTTAAATAAAACTTCATTGAGGTTTATTTAAACTAGACAAATAGACACAAAGGCAGGTGTCTAGTCAGTGTGGGCCCTTGTCCCTTCTTGGCTATCGTCCTTCCCTCCCACCCTAAAGTCAGAATACACACAGAGGGGCAACTCTCACACAAAAGTTAGGGAGACAATCAGGAAGTGATCTGCCACAGTGTCACAGGTGAGAGCATGCTTCTTCAGCTTATAAGAATGCAGGGATTTCTCAGGAAGACGGGAGGACATTGGTAAGGAGTCTGTGACATGTTTTCTGTGTTGTGGTCATGCCTGGCACTTGGTTATGGCTATAGCAAATTTTTTCTTGCTTTTTTTGTTCTTGTTTTTTGGTTTTTTTTCAAGACAGGGTTGCTCTAGGTAACAGTCTTGGCCAATCTGGAACTCACTCTGTAGACCAGACTGGTCTCGAACTCAGAGATCTGCCTACCTCTGCCTCTTGATTGCTGGAATTAAAGGCTTGAGTGACCTTTTTTACTTCATAGCTTTCTATGTTGGCTCAGGTTTATGGTTTGCATTTATTAAGGACACATGGAGCTCTCCATCAACACTACATTGCATTTCTTTTGGTAAAGCCATTGCCCTGGGCCCTGCTGCTTGTGTGCGTGTGCAGTACATGTGTTGATGTTCAGGTGAGCTGCTCTAACTCTCTCCACCTTATCATCCTGAGACAGCATCTTCATCAAATCTGGAGCTAGACTGGCAGCCAGGAAACCCCAGTGATCTTCCTGCCTCAGTTTCCCACAGCACTGGCACATGTATGACTGTGTCTTTTTACTTGGGTATTGGAGAGTCACACTTAGGTCCTCATATCTGTGCAGCAAGCACACTTACCTATGGAGCCATCTCCCCAGTGTCTGTCTTAGTTTTCAAAGGAGAAATTTAAAATCTCTGGAAATGGCTGAAGCAGAGCCCCAGGGGCCAACCCAGTACCAGGAAAGTTGCTGTGAGGCTGGAGACTGTGGCTGCAGTGTGGG
The DNA here is from genome assembly GCF_049852395.1 of Peromyscus maniculatus bairdii. NCBI lineage: Eukaryota > Metazoa > Chordata > Mammalia > Rodentia > Cricetidae > Peromyscus > Peromyscus maniculatus. The sequence continues at coordinate 76,520,107 of NC_134865.1, forward strand.
AGATGCACTGGGGATGAGCAGGGATGCTGGAGGGAGTACTGGGTCAGAGCAGGCAGAAGAGCAGCAGACGTCAGGGTCCTGGGGATGACCTAGGTGTTGGGGACAAGACTGTGGTTAGGGCTGTTGGAACATTATCCTCTGATCCTGACCTTTGCAGCAAAAAAGCCAGGCCAGCACCAGCCCTGGCTGCTGGGACCTGTCCCTAATGCACCTCTCCCTCTGCTCCTTCAGATTGCAGCCTCTATGACTGTCACCCTGTGGCAGGTGAACAGAACCTGCCTACAGTCCCAGATCCCCTTCTCCTCTACTTTGACCTGTCTTCCCATGACTTGGTACCGATTTTCTGCGACCTTTTACCGGGGGGCAGACTCAATGTTCTGGAAATTAGTGGACCATATCCAGGTAAGGGTTTGGTTCCTCATGGTGAAAGCTGCAGTGGTTCGGTGTCAAATGGCAAATGACTTCACCCTGTCTCACCCCCAGAGAGGCAGGCAGGCTCTCTCTCTCTCTCTCTCTCTCTCTCTCTCTCTCTCTCTCTCTCTGTCTCTCTATCTCTGTCTCTCTCTTTCTTTGTCTCTACTTATTCTTGGAGTCTTTAATATCATGTATCTCCATCCTATTGATTTCCCCATCACTTTGTATCAATCCTCTGTCCTTGCAACATCCCCACCAAAATAAAATTTTTTAAAAAAAGGAAAAAAAAATCAATTTTGTCATGGAAGCTGCAGTGCGACACAGTGAGTCATGCAGTAAACCCTTTCATCCATGTATCTTTACTTGCAAGTGTTCATTGAGGAGAGTCATTCATCTGGTTCAAGGCCTTGTGTTTCTGCTACACTTTGGATGCTGGGCCCTCACTGGAACTCCTCTGGGTTATCCTGTGCTGCCCTGTGTTGTGGAGATCCTGCATCTTTGGGTCTGCAGGACCAGTCCTTCACATGCTCCAACAGACTACAGATGGGGTGGATGTTGGGGTGGCCAACCCATAACCCTGGTTCTGGGACTGGATAATTGCAGGGTTGGTCATCAAGTCAGCTCTCCCTTGTCCTCACAACAGGGTGAGCTCTCCTGCACGAGGCAGGCTAGTTAACAATTATAACTATGAGCAAGGGGTGGGGCCGGGTCTCCTGCTTTCAGATGCTCAGGGTCAGATCTCTCACACCTACACCTTCAGGGTCAGCCAGATTGTGTTGCCCAAGTGTGGCATAGGGGACAATCTCCCAAGTGCAGCATCTGATGAGGGGCAGGACCAGCTCTCCTCAGGGAGGTTCTCATCTCTTCTTCGCTCAAATCTTCATCCATTCTAACAAGGTCCCCTTCTAGTGGAGGATTTGGAGAGTGTTGTTGTGTGACATAACTTGCCCTGGGGAGATGAAATATACTTATCTACCTGCTCCTGATAGGGAACCCTCAACCGACCAAAGTACAGATACCCCAAAGTCCATCTTGGTGAACCATTGAGTTTTATTGGGGTTACTTATAGGAATCTGGGTGAGGGATCACTTACAGGAGCAGAAATGACTCACAGAGCTGCATCACCAAAGCCCACCCCAGCATGGATGACAGACAGCTCACAAAAGCCAGGACCCTGGAGCACACTGCTCAGCCTGCAGGCAGCTCAACATGTTACAGAGTGTCCTTTCCAGGTGCCTCAGTTGGGCTAAACCCTTCCAGGCAGCCTGGCTGGTTTCTGCTTCTTCAGGGTTGCTCCTCTTTTCTCAGAGTCTTTGGGGCTTGGCTCTGCTTCCTCTGTCGGGGAGGGACCTAGTGAATCTGGTCAGTTTTAGGGAATTCTTGAAGATATGTGTGTTGTTGACCTCCCTACTTAAGAAGAAGGCTATTAGTACAACAGAGGGGGAGGAGGAAGGGGGAAAAACAGAGAGAGAGAGAGAGAGAGAGAGAGAGAGAGAGAGAGAGAGAGAGAGAGAGAGAGAGAGAGAGACAGCCAGAAACACACAGAGAGAGAGACAGAGAGAGAGAGAGACAGAGAGAGAGACACACACACACACAGAGAGAGAGAGAGAGAGAGAGAGAGACAGAGAGAAACAGAGTGCATCCCTGCATGCATGTGGGGCCTCTCTCCCTTGGGCTAGAGTTAATGCTTCCTTCAGGCTACAGAATTCACAAATGAGATCTCCTTATGCCTCTTGCCCTTTCTGCTACCTCAAGTCTGAATGGGTCATTGTCCTAGAGCTGGCTAGATGTATGTCACCCAGGATTCTGATGGCTGCTCCCTCTCCTGCAGATTGGCAACATGGAGCAACTGGCCCTAAAGGTGGAAAACAATGGTGGTAAGTCAGACACCAGCAGGCTTTCTCTTTATAGGAAGGCAGTGCTGTGCTCTCTCCCTGAACTTTCCTTGTGTGGCCACCCCTCACCCTTCTCTTTTGGATATAAGTGCTGTGAGCTGACCCCCACAGTAAGCATAGGACCTCATGGAATCAGAATCGCCACTCAGCCCTGGAAACAGTTCCCTGTGTACAGAATTCCACTTAATTCCACAGCCAAGAAGCAGACTCAGGGTGTTGGAATGCAGGTCCTAAGACCACAGACCCTGTGATGACAGTAATCAGACTAGAACCTAGTGACCTTGGCTCTCCAGTTTAATCACACCTGAGTGAGGTGTGGTCCCACCCAAGAGGACCTAAACAGGGCATCTCCCCTGGCTTTGTAGCAGCTCTGCCCGGTTGGGTACACGTTGGCACATGGGGAGGGCTGGAAATGGACTGGCTGGAACACAGCCTTTGGATCCAATACTCAGTTCTGCAGGGATTCCCTAAGCAGTCTTGCCCTGGTCTTTCATAGATCTTGGTTGACATTCAGGACCTTGCACCCTCAGTGAAAGTTTTCTGCATCTACTGCTTTTCTTGTTCCTTAGGTTCCCAGTTTGTCAATCCGTCCCACCCTGCTGAAACATCAGCTTGAGATGATGTGCTTCTGGAGCCTGCCTGTCTGTGTCCTGAGTCTTTCTCCCTTCCTGGGTACAGTTGGGCTTTTCTTGCCCCCATTTTCATCTGATGCTGACCTCACAGATGGTCCTTCTAAAGACCCCTCCTCCCTTGAACCCCTCTCCTGGGCTCCCAATGCAGCATGCACCTCAGGTTGCTCTGATCTGGAGGTGCCCCTGGAGCAGGAATGGATAGGAACTCCATGCCCTGTGGATCTCTGAGACATCAACATTGACTAGCAGTGGACCTGGTGCTGGGCAGAGGATGCTGTGCTCAGTACCTTGAAGGCACCTTGGGATATGCACAGGGAACATCTGGTGTGCTTCTCACACATGTTCAGTACTAATCTGATAGAGTGATGCTGACCCTAACCCCTACCACCAAATTTGTTTTTAACTAATTAAACTTTACTGGTTTTACTTAGATTCTATATTGAGTCAGGATTTATCCAGGTTCTAGTGTGGAAAGTGGATGTTGGCCCTCAAATATTACAGACACATTTTATGATCTCTTCTTGACATTTCCACACCAGGAGGAATGGATACTGCTCCGTTTCGGCAGCAGGGTACCTGGGGAAGGGTTTAAAAGGGAGGCTGTGAGGGAGCTGGGGGAAGCTGGGCTAAGAATAGGCTAAGAAGGTGTGGCTTCACATGAAGGGTCGGGGTGTGGTCTATGACCTACAGTGTCAATGCAGGAGGCACACTGTTCCACTGTGGACCAGAAGAAAGTGTCCTTGCACATGAAGACACCAGATGATCAAGGGAGCAGCAGAGAGGGACAACGGCCAGGTACTGTGGACATGTTCTTCCTTCAGCTGGTCAACAGGAAAGAGGGGCATCCACGCTGACACAATTCACAAGGAGAAACTGTCAGCAGATGGAAGGTACAGCTTTACAGAGTGAGTCTATAAAGGCCCTTAGAGTGCTGGGGTTAGAGCTCGGTTGGTTACATGCTCACTTAGCATACACAGTGCTCTAAGTTGATTGCTCAGTATTGCGTAATCAGGGTGTCAAACCAGGTGTGTGAGCACACGCTGGAACTGTAGCACTTGAGATGTGGAGGCCAGAGAATCAGACTTTAAGGTGATCCTTGGATATGAAGTGAGTTCAAATCTAGCCTGGACTACATGAGTCTCTCTCTCTCTCTCTCTCTCTCTCTCTCTCTCTCTCTCTCTCTCTCTCTCTCTCTCTCTTTCTCTCTCTCTCTCTCTCTCTCTCTCTCTCTCTCTCTCTCTCTGTGTGTGTGTGTGTGTGTGTGTGTGTGTGTGTGTGTGTGTGTGTGTGTGTATGTTTTGAGACAGGTTTTCTCTGTGTAGCCCAGGCTCTTTTAGGATTCGCTCTGTAGACCAGGTTGACCTCAAATTCAGAGATCTACCTGTCTCTAACTCCTGAGTACTGGGATTAAAAGTATGAGCCACCACTGCCCAGCTGAGATCACGTTTTTAAAGAAAGTGTTTGTAGAAAATATAGAGAAATATGTTTATGATCTTGGGGAAAGAAATGTCCCAAATAAGACAATAGCAGCAGGCTGTAGGACCAGCCCTGGGACACAAGTTCACAAATGACTAGGGATTCTCTGAGGACAGAAAATGAGAGAGAAGCAACTCACACAAGCAGAGACAGGGACACAGGAGGAGGAGGGAGGTTTAAAACCCAGAGCTGTTTCCCCTTGTTCTGGGCAGAAACATTGATTGGTTGGAGACAATTCTGTACATAGGGAGATGTATGGTGGCTTTAAGAACAAGTTAGGACCATCTCTAGACCTTAACCTAGAGCAGGCTTTCATAGTGGGCACCAAGGTCATTTGAGTCAGATCCTGCATTATCTTGGGATGTTCTGAGTGAGCACAGAGGGTGAACAGCAGAATCCCTGACATCTGCCAACTGGACTACAGGTGTCTCCAGACACCATGCCATGTCTGGGATTTGGGAGTTGAGGTTGATTTGAGGCAAAAGGTAAATACAGAAAGGGTTCTTGGAGTCCTAAGGGTACCATGCAGGAGTAATCAACCCCTGAAGCCTGACACTGCCCCTTCCTATGAGAAGCTGAGTTGGTCCCTAGAAAACTCTCCTCCCATTGTAAGCCTAGTAGTCAGCTCAACTGCGTTCAGAATCACTTAGATTGCTACTGAGGCATGTCAAGGAGTGTCTTGAGTGTGTTTCCAGAGAGAACTGAAGGGGAATACCTACACTGACTTTTCTTTAAACTGCAGTTAGGGATGCGACTTGAACAGTGAGCTTGCTCAGAAAAAAAGCCCTGTGTTTCCTAGAAACACGGGCAATTTCTTCAACTTTGATGAAGAACATGATAAGAACATTCAGTTTTCTTAGATCCAAGGCAATGTACTTGCTAATAACAGAGGAGATTTGTCTTTCAACTGTATATATGAATGTGTGTAGAACAATGAGTTTACTTATAAGAAAAGCACTGATGTTAGCACACTCTCCGTGGGCTGTAGGTCTGGTAGAATAACAAATAGAGGAAGGACAAAGCCAGCTGAGACCCAGCATCCCCCAGTTTTGTTCCTGGTCATCCATGAAGTGAACAGCTTTCCTTCACTGCAGGATCCTACTGCCTGGATGTCCTGCCCAAGTGATGGTGTTACCCAGACCTGGGGGTTGTACTACTAAATACCTCTTCAGAAACAAACTGGAACACAGAGTCTGGAAAAGGATTAGTCCAGTCAAGCCTGAACTTGGGGAAAATTGGGAAGAAACTATGCATCTTAAAGGAACAGATCTAGGAATATATTAAAGGAGAATGGCTTCTGCTAGAATATAAGACATAGCAAAGCCAGGGGTGAGAGAGAAGAATTGTAGGCCCACGTTAGTTCACTGCTGTGACCAAAATCCCCAATGGAAATGGCTTACAAAAGAGAAAGGACTTGTTTGTCTCATGTGGGGCATTCGAGAAGCACTTCAGTTCATATCATGGAGGGGCAGGGAGTGGAGAGAGAATGCATGCCTGTTTTTCCCCCTCTTTTATTCAGACTGGATGTCACAGCCCATGGGATGGCATACCTACATTCATGCTGTGTGCATTCTCATCCCCTCATAAACATCCCAGAGGTGTGCCTCAGTCTCCCAAGTGAGGTGAATCCAGTTACAGAGGAAACCATCAGATGATGAGAGAGAAGGAACCAAGTCCCATTTTCCCCTGATGGCAAGGCTTGGAGATGTATTGAGCAAAAAGAGCAACTGGCTAATTGTACAAGAAGCTCTACTATGTAGTAAGCTTCGCAAATACCACTGAACCCATAAGAGAACCCAGAAAGTTAAATGTTCATAATAATTCAAGGTATTATGAACACCCAAGCTCTCTTTATACAGAGTCAGAAAGAAAGCTAATGGAAAATCACTAAAAACACACTGTGAAGCAGATTTTAAAATGCTAGCAAGGGCTTACAAACAAGCCTTAAATGGGAAGATGGGCTGTGTTGTAGTTCCATGAACTGGGCATTACACTTTTATACCTCAGTTCATTTGTATATCAAATTGTTTCTATTACAATAATGAAGCCAGCAGACAAGGATTAGTGTAATAGCTTGAGACAATATTTCAAAAACTTTAAGTTAGTATAAGGATTTATTTTCCAAACTGATTTATAAATGCTATAAAACAAAAGACAAAAACCATTGTTACCTACATGATCTGATTCAGAAATGAATGTGAAAATTGTATGTGTGAGAAAAGGTGGGAAATCCTGGCTGAGAGAATCGGAGGGCAGAGTAGAGTTCTGGGACATGATCCAGTGTCTCCCAGCAGGCACTGCCTCAGCCTGAGGCTGCTATAGGTCCGGCAGCAAGGCACAGGAGAGGCTGAGAGAGAAGGCCAGAACATACACGGTAATGGGATGAATTATGGGAGAACATGGAGTCCAACATGCACCACTTTGCATAAAGATTAGTCTGTGCTAAAGCCCCTGACAGGCAATGAGTACAAGCACCTCTGTATCTTCTTTCTTGCTGAACCTGACAAGGAAGAAGCCGGCCCTACACTAGAGTAAAGTAGCATTGGTCACACCAGGGATGGGGATCCAGCCTCACTGCTAACTTATCACTGAACAACTATCTGAGGAGAAACAGGAAGGACAAGGTTATCCTGGCTCATGGTTTGAAGGGATACAGTCCATCATGGCATAAAAGCATGGTGGCACATGTCTGTGTGGTGGCAAGAATGTGGGATTGCCTGTTCACATCTTGGTGGATCTGGAAACAGATCAGAGCTGAAGCAGGCTGGGCTCTGACACCCAAAGGTATTCCCTCTTCTAGCAAACCCCTTGTGTACTAAGCTTTACCTCCTAACAGTTGCACAGCCTTGCAAAACTGCACTATTGGCTGAGTGTGCTCAAACCCATGAGCCTGTGAAGGATGTTTCACCCTTAAGGCAGCCCACAGGCTGAGAGAAATCTCTGCAAGTCTCCATCTTATGTTCTCCTCTGCAGTCAGCTGTCCCTGCCCAGGCACCTGGTTTGTCACATTTCTACCATTTCCAATTCTCAGTCATAATTTAAGTATTCATCTCTGTATACTTGGTTCTCCATTTTGTTATGAGGGCTCCTGCCTCACTTGAGACTTACATTAAATTCATGTTTGTGCTTTTCTCTCATTACTGTATTGTGTATCAACTGAATTCTCCTTGAGGGCCCAAAGCCTTAAAAACAGAGATGATATTTTGTTTCCCTCATACAACTGAAGTGCCATTAGAAGTTTTGGTAATGGATAAAGTAAGCAATATGTAATTTGCAATAACTGGATAGTTTTAATCGCAGCATTCCAGAGACAGGAACAGGTGGTTCTCTATGAAGTCTGAGGCAACACCTCTTCTGCATACTGAGTTCCAGGTCAACCAGGACTACTTACATATTGAGCTCCTGCTTTATGGAAAAGTAAAAGAGTAACAATTGCCTAGCCAGAAATTTTAAAACAACTTGGCTATATGGTTATATTACTACATTTTTTCCATAAGATAATAAATCACAGATGTACTAATTAATGATTTAATGATTTAAACAAAGGAAATTACAATGCACTTATGAAAAACACGACACCCAAATTACAGAGAAACCTTTCCAAAGCAAGCATGTGGAACTTGTGATTGAGCATATTAAAAAAATACAATTTTTCTGCATAGCAGGAAGAAATATGCCCAACAAACATGAAAAGAATTTTAAAAGCCCCGGAAACAAGTTAGTCACAGCAAAAGGACAAATACAAAATGTGGATAGAATTTCAATGGATTTTTCCCCTGGATACAATATGCAGATCCTTTGCCTGCTTTCAACCAACCATCCCTACCAGCTCTGAGCCCTCAAAACCCATCTGCACACACAGTCTTCATGCCCCTTTCTTCTGAATTACTTACCAGATAATGTGCCAAATTTGGCAGAACCCAGTTTGCCTTATTTTCTAATCTAGACAGAAAGAAAATAAGCAGACAAAACGGCAATCATATTTTCATTTTGAATTCCTGACTCTGAGCCCCAGAAGTCCACAGTCCCTGCAGTTCTATGTGGTTTTGCTAGAATGTTTAATTTTTATACGGTCTCAGATGGCCCCTTTGGTTCCTCTCTTAGATACTCCATGCCCATCCCTCAAACCCTTTGCTAAAACCCAGTAGACTCAACTGGGAGTCCATGTTCCCACCACTGGAGGCCTGAGCTTGTCTGGATGTATCCATCACCTTCCTCCCATGATATCTGAGAAACACCCACCTCAGTAACACATAGCAACAAGAGATGTGGTATCCATGGGCAGTAGCCCCCACCTCTCTGGGCAGGGCACTGGTCCATGCCTCAGCTCTCCTCAGGAAGTCTGCTGGTTCTCTGGAAGTCCTGACTTCCATAGTCTGAATTAGTTTCCCAGGACTGTCCTACTAAGTGCCACAGACTTGTGACAGCAGAGTGTGGACTGGAGAGGGAAGCATCAAAATCTATAGAGAGCAGCCTTTGGCAGAGGAGGTGTGGAAGCCCCTCCCTGCTTGGGCTTCCCCTGAGGAACAAAGTGTACCTGAGAAACGCCTGTGACACACAAACCTGGGAGAATTTAGTGCTATGTAAATGTCTGTAAAGGGCCATGCCTTGGAGGCCTTTTATGGATGGGGTGAAGGGTCCAGGAATATAGAAATATAAAATTATAAGCTGAAGAGATGAAAACTGACAGTCATCAGCTCTAAAGTTTAACTGCTAGCAATGGCTGTCAGCTTCACAGCCAGTTCCTCTGTCAACAGCCAGTGGTGAACTTTAAAGACCCTTGTCCTTTATAGCCAACAACTGCCTAGACCAAAATGAACTTTCAATTATTGTTCCTACATGACTCCTATCATGTACCCCGTGCCCAATACTATAAAATGGAGGAGTACACACCTCCATTGCCACAGCCTGAGAATTCCAACATTGGCTGTGGTCTCAGCTAGCTGATATGCTTTTGTGCTCCATAGTGAGGCAGAGGCATGTCAATCTCTGTGGATTTGTAGGTCAGCCTGGTCTACATAGCAAGGTCCAGGATGGTCAGCACTATGTAGAAATAAAAAAGGAGTCCGAGGGGAAGCACTGATGGTTTCCCCTCCTCACCTTTGCTCCTTGCAGGTGAGGGCATCTACCTTGATGCTGTCCTGCTGCCATCCTTTTCTGCCCTCTGAACCCTGAAGCTTCAGCCTTCCAACATGGAATGAAGACCAGCAGCTCTCCAGGAATCCTCTGGCCTCTAGCACCATCACACTGGGACTGTGGAGACATCCAACCTCATAGACTGAGTGCCACTGGGTTCTCCATCCCTCCAGAGAGCAGCCAGCATTTGTTTGGTCACCCACATTGTGTAAGTAGTCTAATGACTCCTTTTTGAGAACCCCACCACTATTTCCTCATCAGATCCTCTGCCGGCCCCAGCTGCATGCCTCTTCTCCCTCTGTCACCACGGATGGCAAGAGGCTCTTCTCATCCCTCAGTCTCACCATAAGGGACTTCATTTATAGTTTGCTTGATTTTTCTGTGAAGGAATATGCTGTGGATATTGTTCTGTATAAATAAAACACTGATTGGCCAGTGGGCAGGCAGAAAGTATAGGTGGGACAAGGAGAGAGGAGAATTCTGGGAAATGGAAGCCTGGGTCAGGGAGACACTGCCAGCTGCCGCCATGACAAGAAGCATGTGAAGATGCCGGTAAGCCACGAGCCACATGGCAAAGTATAGATTTATGGAAATGGATTAATTTAAGATATAAGAACAGTTAGCAAGAAGCCTGCCACAGCCATACAGTTTGTAAGCAATATAAGTCTCTGTGTTTACTTGGTTGGGTCTGAGCGGCTGTGGGACTGGCAGGTGACAAAGATTTGTCCTGGCTGTGGGCAAGGCAGGAAAACTCTAGCTACAGTAATATACTCATGTTCTTCTGCAAACTAAGCTGATATCAAAGGATTAGAAAATAAACACCCATGACACCCTAATAAATATAGCACATTATTCTCCATCCATTTGTAACTGTGCTAGCAGGAATAAAGTCATTCTGGGGATACAGTGCCCTTTCCTCTTGAGTTTCAGAATATCAAAACAAAATGAGCCCTGAGGAATTGGCATTTCCCCAGCAATCCCTTGCGGGCAGAAGGAGAAGGCCCTGAGCCAAGTGCCTACTAGAAGGGAAACTAGTATCCAGGAAGATTTCATACATTTCCAACAACTTCAGACCACCTTCAGGCCGGACTGATGGGCAGGATCATACCCCACTAGAGACTGTTAGCTATGCACACCTCTGGTCTCTATGGAATTCTTAATCCCATGTTAGGACTCCCAGATGGATTCAGGTTGTCACTGAATCTTTTTGTCCTATTCTCAATTGTGGACATACTGGATTTCCTTTTCGGCTTTTTCATTATTAGGTATTAATTGTTCTATTGAGAAGGGTGGTGGAGCCAGCGTGTTAGGAGGCTGCCAGGGCTCAAGCGCTGACCCTAAAAGTTTCTTTAACACATTTATCTGAATACCTTCATTGCAGGTAATTTTTTAACCTTAGTATATAATACCTAGACCAGGAGTCAAAGACTGTAGTTTATGGGCCAACTATGGTCAGGAATTGTTTTTTTATAAATAAAGTTTTATTGAACACAACCACACTCAACATTTGCATATTATTTATGGTCCTCACAACAATGGCAGAATCAAATAACTACAACAGAAACTTTATGGCCCATAAAGCCCCAAATATTTATTATCTGGCCCTTTAAAGAAAAATTTGGCCAATTCTTGCTCTAAGTTTCTAACTTTAATTACTCTTCTTTCATTCCAGTCCCCTCAGGGTGCATTGTCCACACAGCAGCTGGAGGTCATTCAGACTCTCTTAGTGGGTTCTTGAGGCTCTTAGCATAAATCTTAGTCCTGACCAGCAAGGAATGACTCTGCTGTATTTACCCTCTCCAGGATCTGTGTCTTCCAGGCATGAAGCTGACCCTTGGCTGCAGGATGTCACATCTCCCCCTCCTTACATGGGTGCTACCACCCCAGAGGGACTTCATGGGGTCCTGATCACTGCTCTGTTTCCTCCACAGCTCTTCCTTTGCATGCAGTAAATGTTTTGTCTTCTCTTCTGGTTATGAACCAGAGGCTGAACACAGCAAGTGAACATTGCTAGCCAGAAATGCAGATTCTAGCCACACCCAGGCCAGATCCCCAGGGACCCTGGGCAAATAACTGCTGCTGGTCTCTGGGTAGAATTCTCATCAGGAAATTGGTGTAATGTGTGCGTGCCCCTTCCAAAATTACAACAGAGTTAAAGACTGCATGCAGTTGGCTTTGGTTATTTGATCAGGGAAGCTTTGGTCCTTATTTTTTTTTTTAATGTTTTTATTTTAGGTGCCTTGGTGTTTGCCTGCATTTATGTCTGCATGAGTGTGTAAAATCACTTTGAGCTGGATTACAGACAGTGGTGAGCTACCATGGGGTGCTGGGTATTAAACCAGGGTTTTGGAACAGCAGCCAGTGTTCCTAGCCACCTCTCCAGCATACCCTTGGTTCTGAGATAGAATGAGGGATGTTGGCTTTATGGTCATGAAAAGGTTGAGAAAATCAGAAACAAGAAGACTGGCAGTTTCAGTGACTTCTGGGAGGGACTTCCTCATCACAGCTGTGTGAGGATTTGGCTCTTCTCTTTCCTGACTCCTTGTAAAGCAATGTAGCTGCAGCTGCCCCCTCTAGCCTGGGTGACTCCATGCTGGTGTGGTCAGGTGGCCTTCCACAGAAGTTCATCCTAAAGGAAGCCTTGTGCAAGTTTCTCATTTCTTGGTTAAGGCTTGTAGGAATTACTCTATGATGATGGTACAATTAGCATACTATGATCACTTTAAGTAATTGTGTGAAGTATATTTGCAGGCAGTGTGCACACACATGTTTGTGATTGGAGACCAAAATTCTAAAGACATCACAATAAGTGAAACAAGTCAGTCACAGCAGGATGAATCCTGCATGATTCTATTTATAGAAGATTGCTAAAGCTGTGCAAATCACAGAAACAGAAAATAAATTAGTGATTACCAGGTGCTGTGGAGGGTGGGAAGTGTGGAGATGTTATTTAAAAGGCATGCAGGGAAAATAGTTCCTAAAAATTGCTGCAAAGCTGTGCTCATAAAAATATCAAAACCTTACCATTCCCTTAGAAGTGGACTAAAGGTAGATTTCACATTAGATGTTCTTTATCACCATGAGTTTGTGACTGGGGAAATGGATCAGTTAGTCATGTCCTTGCCATACAGACATGAGGACCTGAGATCAGATCTTCAGCATCCACATCAAAAGCTGGGCACATTAGGACACGTGTAATCTCAGCACTGTGGAAGGGGCAGGGACAAGAGGACCCCCATGTCCTGAGTCTCAGGGTGTCCTGTGACACGATGTCCAGGTTCTTGGTATCTCAAACAGCAAACTGAACAAAAGACACAGAGTGGCCCTGAAAAAGCATAGGATGCATTGTACAGAATAGGAATGGTTTCAGAAAACTCATCCTTCCAAACAGAGGCCTGAGTGTGGAGTTTCTTGAGTAGAGCTGACCATGTGAGGTAGGGGCATTGGGTGATTCCTTGCCAATTGACAGATGAGATATTTCATAATATTAGATGACCCGTGGGTGCATGCATGGACCATACATAATTTAAATCATACATACACCCTGTCATGTATACACACGATATGGTAAATAAGTTTGTTTTCCTGCCTAACAGGTCACAAGGACAGACTTGACCTCACAGTGTTTGCGTCATACACTGGGTTGGGTAGACCTTATTCCTCACACCAGAAGTTCCAGACCACAAATTACTCACAGGTATGGAGGTGCTTGGTGTTGCTCTACCAGGAAGGGACAGCTAAGGGTACCTTGGGTTTCTGGGTTGTCCTGTGTTTGCCTAACTCTCCTGGGGCATGGCTCGACAAGTCTAGCCAATCAGTGATCTCCAGATTCAGCAAGAGACCCTGTCTCAGAAAGGAATGTGGAAAGGACAGAGGAAGACACTGAAGTTGACCTCTGACCTCATGCACTGGAACACACACACAGGTGCATGCACAGCACACATGCATGTCTGTGAAGCCACCTCCACACAAGAATCATTTGCTCTTCCCTCACCCTGTTCCAGTTTCTCCGGGGGTTTTGGATTTTTAAACTCATCTTTCAGAGCAGAACCTGCATGTTCACAGCCCTTGTTTTCCGGCTGCTGCAGCCACAGCACCCAGTGCAGTCATGGCAGCCAGATGCTGTCAAACAAGAGTCCTGCAAAGGCCTGCTCCTGTGCTGTTCTCACCTGGACCCCAGCCTGTAAGTCATTCTAATGAAGCCTATGCATATTTATATATTATATGTGTCTGAGTGCATTCGATCAGTTCCAGTAATCCTTTAGAGAACCCTGATACAGCCTGTCTCCTGGGTGACTTAGATCCCATCAAGGGGACAATCAAATTAATGACCACAGGTGGCCATGCTTTGAATCCATCCAGTGTAGGTGAGAGGGATGAGAGACTGCAAATGAGAAGATGAGGAGGTGGATTTCTTACACAACTCTCTTGTGGGATGCTCAGAGCATGTCACTTTCCTTACCCAACTGCATCTTCAGGATGGCCCTATGGACTAAAGTCATATGGAGCTGGGGAGCTGGGTGACACTAAGTCCTTTCTCTATATGGTGTCCCTGCTATTCTGGGATCTACTCACAAGGCATGAGGACGAGCAGGGGACAGGGCAGAGGCTAGAGTGTGACTGCAGGCCATGGATGTAGGGAGGGCATCTGGTGGTGTGGAGTAATGGGGGGCTGTTTCCTATAAGGGGGAGACCTCCTGGGATTGAGAAGAGGGTCCACATGTGGAATGGAACAACTGGTGCCTTCTGGGGAACAGCAGGGCATCTGGGGCTGAAGGCATTCAGAATGTATTCAGGGAGAGGGTCAGATGATACCAAGGAACCAGAGGACCAGGCCAGACCAACAAGGATGTTTCAAGGTTGCTGCCTCTAATGGTCTCAAATCATAAGAATAAAAGCACTGTGGTTTCAGAAGTGAACTGTGTAAAACTTTCATTGTCCAGCCTTATCTCCAAAGTGGAAGCACATGAAATCCCCACACATTCCCTTTCAGCATTCTTACTGGGTGACCCCAGTTACCCCCTATTCTACATCCCTCCAGGCCCAGGATGGGAGCTGATTCAGCACAGGTTAGGTAACATATTTAATCAGCAGCATACAGTATTCACATTAAACGAGCATCTGAACACAGAGATGTATGGGTACTTGTGAAAAGAGGGATCCCACAAATGGACAATCTGAGGAATCATTAAACCAGCTCCATTGTGTGGACTCCTGCTCTAGTGAAGGCCATAGACCCAGGTTTGCAATCCCTGGCTGCAAGCTCCTGGGATCTGAGGAGGGGCATGAAGTTCTCAGGCCTTATACTGCTTTGCAACCAAGCCTAAGTTTGTGGGTAAGTGGGGGTTCACAGGTCAGTGGGTCCAGGCACAGCACCTTGAGAGATGGCAGATCTGGGGCCTGGCCAGAGTCAAGTGACTAGGTCTTGGTCCTCACGGTACATGTGTAGCTGAGGGACCAGTGAGGGATGGGCAAGTTCAAAAGGCAGACATTGGTTGCACTGAGGGTCAATGAGAAAGGCTGAGAAGTTAGTCAGCTGAGAAGCTCAGGGACACAGCGACCACTGGGCACAGAGAGAAGATGGTAAGAACCAGGCTCTTCTCAGGTGCCACTTGCCAGGAAGGCAGTAGAAGTCAGAGCAAAAAGGAGAGCTGGGAGGACTCCAGGAGCATGGGCAGGGGCATCTTCTGGCTAGTGTTTCTTCCTGGAGCCCAGTGTGGAGAAGAAAGAAGGGGACCAGCACAGTGAATATAAGAACAAACTTCTCTCCTGTGGGCCTGGGGGAGACAAGGGAGACAGGAGCTGCAGGACCTGGGAAAGGTGAGAAGGGAGGTCAGAGACACAGAGGAGGGCCAGGCATTGGGGCTGCTGGGGGGCTGCTGGGGGGCTGCTGGGGGGCTGCTGGGGGGCTGCTGGGGGGCTGCTGGGGGGCTCCTGGGGGGCTGCTGGGGGGCTGCTGGGGGCTGCTGGGGGCTGGTGGGGGGCTGGTGGGGGGCTGGTGGGGGGCTGGTGGGGGGCTGGTGGGGGGCTGCTGGGGGCTCCTGGGGGGCTGCTGGGGGGCTGCTGGGGGGCTGCTGGGGGGCTGCTGGGGGGCTGCTGGGGGGCTGCTGGGGGGCTGCTCAGTTGGCTCCAGATGCTGAGCCTCGTATTTTATACCAGGGCAAACACCAACACAGTGAGAGGTGGGTGAGAAAAGATGGAGCAACTTGCCTCTGTACAAGTCACCCAGTGCTTCAACATAGCATCTATGGCTCCCGGGCTGAGCTGGTGGGATGGGCCAGCAGCCCCTTCTTGATTGATGACTGATTGTGAACAATGGTGACCTGTGGGCCCTGTGACCATGGTGGTAGCTGGAGCTCCTAAGGTGGTAAAGAAAGTGACATGGACACTTGTGGGAAGGTTGTCCCACCCTGGACAACTCTGAGGGATGGGGAGGGGTTGTCATGGATTTCACAGAAAATGGCACTCCTTCTTCTTGACAGAGTTCTGATGTGCTTACCATGTCACGGATGATATTCTTGTGATTCCATCTGTTCAAGTAACATGTCCTCTACGCCATTAAACTGAGGATGGGGAAAGAGAGAGGAAGAAGAGTGATCAACCCCAGCCCTGAGAATTCTCCTTCCACTCTGGCTCATCTTTCTTTAGCCTGGGACAGCAATGGGACCTGAGTGGGGGAAGGGGGACTAGCCTTCTCCACTGGTCTCAGTCAGTGACTGCCACAGGGGCTCCTTGTGCCCAGGAGTGTGGCTGAGACCTCAGGAGATGGCCTGTCTGTCTCTCTAACCTGCTTTAAAACAAACCAAACCAAAACCACATCTGCAGTTAGTTTCCTTTCCATTAGCTTAGCTTCTGGTGCTAGGATGGAGGGATATAGAGCTAGCCCAGGCCAGCCCCAGGGGGAGAGCAGGACCACTCAGATTACTCCACCCACTCAGTCCCTGGGGTCAGCTGTGCTTGCCTTGATGTGGTACACTATCTCCCAGAGGATGGAGTCACTGCCTCGGTACTTTTTCCCTGGGTAGAGTTGCCACATTAAGGGCAGCTCATATGCATCTGGCTGTTTGGGAGTCATAGCAGGTCCCAAGGGAACATTTTTCTGGTCCAAGATCGCCTGGATTTTTCCATTAGTCTGCAGAGGAAGAATAGAATACACCTTCACCTCCCGCTTACCACAGCCAGGCTCCCCGCAGCAGGATACCCCATGTCCATCCTCTCACTGGCAGCCATGGCTGACCCAATACACTGAGCACAGTTAATGTCCCTGGTTTCAACTCCACAGGCTGCACACCTCTTAGGGATTTTGACAAGGTCTAGCTATCCTTCTGAGTGCCCTTTTCTCTGCCAATCCTCCTGTCGATAGGGTAAGCCACTCAACCTTCCAGCTTCGCCCCATGTGTGTGTGTGGGTAGCGTCGTGCGTGTAGAGCAGAAAGCATAACCTCAAGGTGTCATTTCTTAGACATCATCCACTTTTTATTTCATTTCTTTGTTTACTTATTTATTTAAGACAAAGTCTCTTATTGGCTTGGAGTGCACACACACTCTCTCTCTCTCACACACACACACATACATACACACAGACACACATGCACACACACACACATGCACACAAGCTATGTAGTGAGTGTGCTCCAGAGATCTGAGTGTATGTGCTTCCTTAGCTCTGGGATCACTAGCAATTATATAAAAAAAGGATAGGATAATTAGACAGACAATGGGAGCATCTGTGTTAAGGGATACTTTGTCTCTTTGACCCGCTCTGACCTCTTCTTCTGCAATGATCACTGATATCACAGCACTGGCTGTAAACACTTCTAATATCATAAAACAATGAGTTTTTGGTAAGAATGGAGCCTCTGAATGGATTCTCTTGCTAGCACACCTCTGGGCTCACAGTGTGGACTTGGCTGGAATGAATTAGAGCCTGGAAACAGTTTAGCTAAAGGCTATCTCATTCCAACCAGTGTTTACTGGGTCCTTTCAGTGCTTCTGACACCAGTTTGCTTTTTGGGGACACAGAGATAGTCTTTGCCCCACACTTAATAAATTGCCTTTTGAGCTGCATAATGGCATGCACCTTTAAATCCCAGTATTTGGGAGGCAGAGGCAGGTAGATCTCTGTGAGTTCAAGGCCAGTCTGGTCTAGAGTGAGTTCCAGGACAGCCTGGACTACATAGTCTTGAACCCCTACAAAATTGTCACTGATATACCAGGGCTGGCTTTGCAGGTGTCACCATTCCTGGGCATGAGGGTGATGTGGCTGTGATATCTGTCACTCTCCTGACTGTCAGGGTTGGCTTGACTAATCTGACTGGTAGCAATTCTCTCTTAAGAGTCCATGTGCATCCTTCTAGACACTTCTTCCTCCATTGCTATAGAACACTGGTTCTCAGCCTATAGGTCGAGACCCCTTGGCGGGGAGGGTTGAATGACTTTTTCACAGGGGTTGCATATCAGATATCCTGTATATCAGATATTTATGTTACAACTCATAACAATAGCAAAATTACAGTTATGAAGTAGCAATGAAAATAATTTTATGGTTGGGGGTCACCACAACATGAGGGGTGCAGCATTAGGAAGGTTGAGGACCACTGATACCGAAGGAGCATTCTTCGATCAAGGGTACAGAAACAAAAGCTCTCAAATGTTGGTGCAGGTCTGTACATCAGCCCACTAAGGCAGGCAACGTGTGTGTGTGTGTGTGTGTGTGTGTGTGTGTGTGTGTGTGTGTGTGTGAGACAAGGGAGACGCAGGAAGCTCAGAAAGTCAAGTTATAAGATCAAGGTCATGGAGCAAATGCCTGAACTAAGCACTGGACTCAGTCTTTGCAACGGACAGCAAACTTTTAGGTTCTTAAGTACTTGGGTGGTAGGGTCACTGCCTCCCAGATGCCAGTCCAGCACAAACATACACAGCCTGGGATGCTGTCCAGAAACCCACCTGCTACTGGGATGCTTCCCATCCAAGTACTAAGCAGGCCCAGGCTGCTTAGCTTTGCAGATCAGTTGAGCTGGGATATGTTCAGGGTGGTACAGCTCTAGAGGAAATCAGTGCTTTAACAGAAGTCTGGATGAAAAGGATACAGGAGAGTTAATGATGGAAGGGGAGGCAGGAGACCCTGTCTTATGCTGGATACTGAAGCCCTGGGTTTTCTAACTCATTGGAAAATGGAAAATGCCATGACTGTTCCAGAGGCACCCTCAATGTCTGTAAGACCTGGGGAAGAAGGAATGGCCGGGATAAGTACACTCAACCCAGGGTCTTCCTCCAGCCACACAGAATGAGTCCAGCTCTGTCCACCTTGGACCCCTCTCACCAGAGCAAGGAGGAAATCAAGGCTCCAGTCTGACAATGCAGAGGTCATCATTCACAAGGGCAGGTGTGCCCTGTGCTGATGGAGAAAGTGTTATCCATTGGATTTATTGTAGACCGTCTTAACCTGGAGCAGGAGGTCTTATCCTCAGAGCAGTATCAGTGGATTGATCTCAGCTTGCTCCCAGATCTCAACATGAGAAAATGTGAATGGGGAGGCCAGGCTGTTCCTGGGCCAACAGACTTGACCCACCACTCCAAACTGTGCTGCTGAGGCTAGAGAGCATCTATTTGACTGAGTCCAAACCAGGGGCCAGAAGAGGACTCAGCATGTTGGGGCCAGAGAGCAAAGAAAAGGAGGACTCACCATGGGCGCTGGGCATCTGTGCAATTGGGAGGCTTGGGGAAGTGGTGCCCTGCAGGCAGGCGGGCAAAGGATGCAAGGCCAGGCCATAGGGGGACTATTGTCAATATTTAAGCTATTATGTGTTTTGTCTTGCACAATTCAAGGGGAACCCTCTAGTTCTAATATCCCTTCTGCATATTTTTTTCCTTCTGAAATAGACACAGCTTTCAATGAAGCTTCTTGCCTGGCCCTGCCCATCCCTGCCCTTGTATTATCTGACAGGCAAATGTGACAGAAAGAGCAAGAGATGGTTCCCTGTCAACATTCCTCAAGGAGAAGGACCAAGCCAACAAAGGAAACTATACCATGTGTCAATTTGGTATTAGCAAGCTTGGCTTTGTTTGGCTGGCTGGTGATTTGACTAATTTGCAGATTTAAACAATATTTTCTCTTTTAAAAAATTTGCCTTTTTTTGAACTTGTGAGGTTGGGTGTCTGTTCACAACTGCTCGTGTACATTTCTTTTTCTGTCAGTTTATTATAGTCCTTCCCTATTTTCTATGTGTGTTTCTATTAGTTTTTGATTGATGAGAGCTTTTTACATATGTTGGGAATGAGTGCCATGCCAATTATTATTAGGATGTTTCTTTACTTAAATTCATTTTTTAATGTAACATAAAAGTTATGTTTTTTAACATAACATAACTTCTGGATGTTTCAAAATTATTTAGGCTTTTCATGTGTGTATTGCTTTGTGATTTATCTATATGAAGATTGCATCACCCAAGATCTCA
This sequence comes from Peromyscus maniculatus bairdii, assembly GCF_049852395.1. NCBI lineage: Eukaryota > Metazoa > Chordata > Mammalia > Rodentia > Cricetidae > Peromyscus > Peromyscus maniculatus. The sequence continues at coordinate 76,540,116 of NC_134865.1, forward strand.
GCATATTTCCACATATTTACTTTCTGAGGTTAGTGTACATAGCAGTCACACTTCCATTTAATCATCTGGTGGCTCTTGCCCCAACCTAGAGACTGAGATTTGTGCTGGATCTGAAATGTCCCTTCCATAATGTGACAGAACCCCAAGTCCAAAGTTTCCTAGACTCTCAACCAGATGCCACCTGTGGGCCCATGTAGAAGAACGAAACTATGGGACTTGGGAGGCTAGACAGCTGTCTAGAAGGCAGAGTGAGTAGAGATTCCCAAAGCTTCCTGAGGAAGATAAAGACTCCTGGGGTGTGGGACAGCGTCTGGGAGCCATGTGGTAGGAACAGAAAGCTCTGAAGGGTGGGGAGTCCTGACATCACCAGCAGCTGGGTGCAGTGGCTTTCCCCTGAGACTCTTGCTGAATCCTGATGGAGGTGGACTAATATAGAAATTGAGGGGTGTCAAACATGCCAAGGTCACTTTACAACTCTAAGTGACTCAGGATGAGCAAAGCTGAGGCCACTGAGGACAAGCCAGAAAGCACACACTGACTTATCAGCTGTCACTTGACCTTGATGTAGCTGTGTCCTTATTAGGGCTGTTGAAAATCTTACAATCTGCCCAGCAGAGGAAAGGGTTAATTCTCTCTCTCTCTCTCTCTCTCTCTCTCTCTCTCTCTCTCTCTCTCCCTCCTTCCCCCCCCCCGGGTGTGTGTGTGTTTATGGGAGGGGGCATTCTCTAGAGTGCTTTAACTGTTGCTTATACTCAACGTTCTAAAATTACACTAGTAGAAAACACCAGTGAACTGAAAGCCAAGAGGAAAGCAGGTGATAGAAATAGCCCCACAGATGAGCTGAGGCCTCAGTGGTCACTGCAAGCATGACTAGTATATATAAGGAGAGAGACAATGAGACAACGGGACAATGGTGGGACCATTGGGTACATATACATACATACATACATACATACATACATACATACATACACACACATACATACATATATACATATACATATATACATATACATATATATACATATATATATACATACACACACATATATATATATATATATATATATATATATATATATATATGTAAATCCCAGCTGAAGTGGGAAGATGAGGCAGGAGGATGGAGGGGCACCCTCTTCAGTATACATAATAAATAAATAAATAAGTAAATAAATAAATAAATCTTTAAAAAAAGACACATGAAACACACCATCAACAACATATTGCTTTTATTTTGTTAAAGCCATTGCTGGGGGGGGGGCGCCTGTATGTTATACATGCTTATTGAATGTTCAGGTGAGCTGCTCTAACTCTCTCCAACTTGTCCCCCTGAGACAGCATCTTTCACCAAATCTGGAGCTAGACTGGCAACCAGAAAACCCCAGTGATCCTCCTGCCTCAGCTTTCCATAGCACCAGCACATGTATGACTGTGACTTTTTACATGGGTGTTGGAGAGTCACACTTAGGTCCTCATGTCTGTGCAGCAAGCACACTTACCTATGGAGCCATCTCCCCAGTATCTGTCTTAGTTTTCAAAGGAGAAAATTCAAAACTCTGGAAATGGCTGAGACAGAGCCCCAGGGGCCAACCCAGTACCAGGAAAGGTGCTGTGAGGCTGGAGACTGTGGCTGCAGTGTGGGAGATGCACTGGGGATGAGCAGGGATGCTGGAGGGAGTACTGGGTCAGAGCGGGCAGAGGAGCAGCAGACATCAGGGTCCTGGGGATGACCTAGGTGTTGGGTTAAGACTGTGGTTAGGCTTGTTGGAACATTATCCTCTGATCCTGACCTTTGCAGCAAAAATGCCAGGCCAGCACCAGCCCTGGCTGCTGGAACCTGTCCCTAATGCACCTCTCCCTCTACTCCCTTCAGCACGGAGACTCTGTGACTGTCAACTTGTGGCAGGTGAACACATCCAACCAGGGGCCCCTGTCCCCCTTCTCCTTGAGTATGGAATATCTTCCCAGGAAATGGTATCTATATTCTGCTGCAGTATACTTGGGGAGAGATTCATTGCTCTGGAAATTAGCAAACCATATCCAGGTAAGTGGTACCTCATGGTCAAAGCTGCAGGGGGTAGGGTGTCAAATGGCAAATACCTTCACCCTGTCCCACCCTCAGGAAGTTTCTTTTTTCTCTCTCTCATCCATTTATATTTAATCTCTTTGTCTTTTACATCAAGCATCTCCATCCTATTTGTTTCCCTCTTTCTTCGTATCCATCCTCTGCCCCTGTGACTTCCCCCCGAAATAAAATCAAATAAAATTTAAGACAAAAAAAGGGGGGGAACATCAATCCTGTCGGGGAAGCTGTAGTGTGATACAGTGAGTCACGCAGTGAACCCTTTCATGCATGTATCTTTACTTGCAAGTGTTCATTGCAGAGATTCATTGGTCTGGTTCAAGGTCTCGAATTTCTGCTACACTGTCTTTGCTGGACCCTCACTGGAACTCCTCTGGGTTATCCTGCTGTTGCCCTGTGTTCTGGAAATCCTTGCAGCTTTGGGTCTGCAGAACCAGTCTCTTCAGGTCCTACAGAAGATCACAGATGGGGTGGATGTTGAGGTGGGCCAACCTATAACGCTGGTTCTGGGCCTGGGTAGTTGGAGGGATGGTCATCATGTCAGCTCTCCTTTGTCCTCACTACCAGGGTGAACTCCTACATGGCCCAGGCTAGTTCACCCTCTTATATCTATGAGCAAAGAGGGGAGTCATTTCTCCTGCTTTCAGGTCCCTAGGATCTCCCACACCTACACCTTCAGGGTCAGCTTGATTGTGTTACCCAGGGGCCAATCTTCCAAGTGGTACAGCTGATGGAGGGGCAAGAGCAGCTCTCCCCAAAGAGGGTCTTATCTCTTCTTCAGTCAATTCTACAACTGCTCTAACAGGGTCCTTTTGGGGGGAGATTTAGAGAGGGTGGTTGTGTGACAGAACTTTTCCTGGACAGATGAAACACACTACTCTGCTCACTCCAGATAAAGAATCCACAACAGACCAAAGTACACATAACATCAAAGTCCATGAGTTTTATTGGGGTTACTTATAAGAATCTGGGTGAAGGATCACTTACAAGAGCAGAAATGACTCACAGAGCTGCATCACCAAAGCCCACCCCAGCATGGGTGACAGACAGCTCACACAAGCTGGGACCCTGGAGCACACTGCTCAGCCTGCAGGCAGCTCAGCAGGTTACAGAGTGTCCTTTCCAGGTGCCTCAGTTGGGCTAAACCCTTCCAGGCAGCCTGGCTGGTTTCTGCTTCTTCAGGGTTGCTTCTCTTGTCTCAGAGTATTTGGGGCTTGGCTCTGCTTCCTCTGACAGGCAGGGGCCTAGTGAATCTAGTCAGTTTCGGGGAGTTTTTGAACACATTTGTGTTGTTGACATCCCTACTTAAGGAAGAAGCTATTAATACAACATAGGGGGACAGGAACGAGATAGAGAATGCATCTTTGCATACAATTTGGAACTCTGTCCAGTGGGGCAGTTGTGGAAGTAATGTTTCCCTCTGACTACAGAATCCACAGACCAGATCCCCTTCTGCCCCTTAACCCTTTCTGCTGCCTAAAGTCTGAATGGGTGATTGTCCTAGAGCTGGCTCGATGTGTGTCACTCAGGATCCTGATGGCTGCTCCCTCTCCTGCAGATTGGAAACATGGAGCAACTGGCCCTAAAGCTGGAGGACCGCCTCGGTAAGTCTGGTACAGCAGGTTTTCTCTCTTTAAAGGGAGGCAGTGCTGGTCTCTCTCCCTGAACTTTCCTTATGTGGCCACCCCTCATCCTTCTCCTTTGGATATAAGTTCTGTGAGCTGACCCCCACAGTAAGCACAGGACCTCACTGAATCAGTCACCACTCAGCCCTGGAAATAGATCCTTGTGTCCAGTGTTCCACTTCACAGCCAAGCCAACAGGCTCAGGGTGTTGGAATGCAGGTCCCAAGACCACAGAAACCTCGGATGGCAGTGATCAGACTAGAACCTAGTGACCTTGGCTCTCAAGTTTAATCACACCTGAGTGCTGTGTGGTATCAGCCCAAGAGGACCTACTCTGGGAATCTCTCCCAGCTTGGTATCAGCTCTACCTAGCTGGGAAGAGCTTGTCCCATGATCAGGGCTAGAGCTGGACTGGCTGGAGCACAGCCTTTGGATCCAGCACTGAGTTCTGCAGGGATTCCCTAAGCAGTCTCACCCTGGTCTTCTCTAGGTCTTGGTCCTTCAGGTCCTGCCCCTTTTCCCTCAGTGTGGGTTTTCTGGATCTACTCCTCTTGTTCCTCAGGTTTCCATTTTGTCAATCCCACCAGCCCTTTTGTGACCTAAGCTTCAGATGATCTGTTTCTGGGAGCCTGGCTTCTCTGTGTCCTGAACCTTCTCTCTTTCTGGGTACAGCTGCGGCATTCCAGTCGCCTTTGTGCCTCAAATCCTTACCTACCAGATGGTTCCTCTGAAGACCCCTCCTCCTTCAAACCCCTCTCCTGGACTCCCAGTGCAGCATGCACCTCTGGTATCTCTGACCTGGAGGTGCCTCTGGAGCAGGAATGGATGGGGACTCCATGCCCTGTGGATCTCTGAAATACCAACACTGCTAGAAGTTGACCTGGTGCTAGGATGAAGATGCTGTGCTCGGTAGCTTGAAGGCACCTTGGGATATATACACGGAGCATCTGGTGTGCTAGTTTCTCATGCTCAGTTCTTGGCTCCTGGAAGTAATGTGACCCTAATCCCCACACCCAAAATTGTTTTTAACTAATTAAACTCTACTGCTTTTACTTAGATTCTGTACTGGGTCCATCTGTTTTTATCCAGGTTCTAGTGCAGAAAGTGGAAGCTGGGCCCCAAATATTACAGGAACATTTTGTGATTTCTCTAGAAACTTCCACACTGGGAGGAATAGTTACTGGTCCATTTAGACACTAGTGTACCTGGGGGAAGGTCTAAAAGAGAGGGTATGTAAGAGCTGGGTGAAGCTGGGCTGAGAATAAGCTAAGAAGGTGTGGCAGCACCAGGAGGGAGGGGGTGTGGTCAGAGACCTACAGTGTCAATGCAGGAGGCACACTGATCTACTGCAGAGCAGAAGGAGAAAGTGTCCTTGTACCTGAAGACACCAGATGATCAAGGGAGCAGCAGAGAGGGGCAGAGGGCAGGTGCTGTGGACATGTCCTTCCTTCAGCTGGTCCACAGGAACAAGGGGCATCCACTCTGACACAATTCACAAGAAGAAACTGCTGTGGGATGGTCTGTATGTCAAATTACTCTGATTGGTCAATAAATAAAACACTGATTGGCCAGTGGCTAGGCAGGAAGTATAGGCGGGACTAACAGAGAGGAGAAAAGAAAGAACAGGAAGGCAGAAGGAGTCACTGCCAGCTGCCACCATGACAACCTGCATGTGAAGATGCCAGTAAGCAACGAGCCATGTGGCAAGGTATAGATTTATGGAAATGGATTAATTTAAGATATAAGAACAGTTAGCAAAAAGCCTGCCATGGCCATACAGTTTGTAAGCAATATAAGTCTTTGTGTTTATTTGGTTGGGTCTGAGTGGGGCTGTGGCACTGTCAGGTGACAAAGATTTGTCTTGATTATGGACAAGGCAGAAAAACTCTAGCTACAAGAAACTTTCAGCAGATGGAAGCTACAACTTTACAGAGAGAGTCTATAAAGGCCCTTAGAGGGCTGGGCCTGGAACTCGGTTGATCACAGGCTCACTTAGAATACAGAATGCTCTAATTTAATTCCTCAGTATTTTGTAATCAGGATGTCAAACCAGGTGTGGAAGCACATGCTGGAATCTCAGCATTTGAGATGTGGAAGCCAGAGAATCAGAAGTTTAAGGTGATCTTTGTCTATGTAGTTTATTCAAAGCTGGCCTGTACTACATGAGAAACCCCCACTCTCTCTCTCCGTGTGTGTGTGTGTGTGTGTGTGTGTGTGTGTGTGTGTGTGTGTGTGTGTGTGTGTGTTGACACAGGGTTTCTCTGTGTTGCCCTAGCTGTTTTAGAATTTGCTCTGAAGACCAGGCTGACCTCAAAATCGGAGATCCCACTGCCTCTGCCTCCTGAGTGACGGTATTAAATGTATGAGCCACCACTTCCCAGCTGAGACCATGTTTTTAAAAAGTATTTGTAGAAAATAGAGAAATATGTTTATGATCTTGATGATAGAAAAGACCCAAACAAGACAACAGCAGCAGGCTGTAAGACCAGCCCTGGGACACAAGTTCACAAATGACTAGGGATTCTCAGAGGATAGAAAATGAGAGAGCAGCAACTCACACAAGTAGAGACAGGGACACAGGAGGAGGAGGGAGGTTTAAAACCCAGAGCTGTTTCCCCTTGTTCTGGGCAGAAACGGAGACAATTCTGTACATAGGGAGATGTATGGTGGCTTCAAGAGCAAGTTAAGACTGTCTCTGGTCCTTTACCTGGAGCAGGCTTTGTTAAGTGGGTACCAAGAGCATCTAAGTCATTGTCTTGGCATATCCTGATTGAGCATGTAGGATGAACGTCAGTATCTACTGGACTACAGATGTCTCCAGACACCACTCCATGTCTGGGGTTTGGGATGTGAGATTGCTTCCAGGCAGTACAGGGAGGGGTACAAAGAGTCCTAAGGGTACCATGCATGAGTTAGCAAGACCTGAAGCCTTGAAGCCTGACACTGCCTCTTCCTATGAGAAGCTGAGTTGGTCCCTAGGAAACTCTCCTCCACTAGTTAGGCTAGTTGTCCACTTGAACAGGTTCAGAATCACTTAGATTGCTATTGAGGCATGTCAAGGTGTGTCTCGAGTGTGTCTCCTAAGAGAACGGAAGTAGAAGACCCACTGTGAGTGGTACCCTCTCCATTGACTGCAGGTCTGGTAGAACAAAAAAATGGGGGAAGGAGAAAGCCAGCTGAGATCCAGCATCCCCCAGTTTTGTTCCTGGTCATCCTTGAAATGAACAGCTTTCCCTCACTGCAGGATCCTACGGCCTGGATATCCTACCCAAGCGATGGTGTTACCCAGACTTGGGGGTTGTACTACTAAACACCTCTTCAGAAACAAACTGAAACACAGAGACTTGTAGGGCAGTAGTACATTTAAGCCTGAATTTGGAGAAAATAGGAAAGACACTGTCCATCTTAAAGGAACAGATCTAGGAATATATAAAAGGAGAATGGCTTCTGCTAGAATATAAGACATAGCAAAACCAGATGTGGGAAAGAAGAATTTGAGGCCTGCATTAGTTCACTACTGTGACCAAGATCCCCAATGGAAAAGGCTTACAAAAGAGAAAGGACTTGTTTTGGCTCCTGTGGGGCATGTGAGAAACACTTCAGTTCATATCATGCTGGGCCAGGGCCTGGGGAGAGAATGCACGCCTGTTTTCTCTTTCCTCTCTTTTATGCAGACTGGATGTCACAGCCCATGAGATGGCATACACATTCATGGTGTGTGCCCTGTCACCCCCTCATAAACACCCCAGAGGTGTGCCTCAGTCTCTCAAGGGAGGTGAATCCAGTCACAGAGGAAACCATCAGATGATGAGAGAGAAGAAACTAAGACCCTTTTTCCCCCAATAGCGAGGCTTGAGAGATGTTTTGAGCAACATGAGCAATTTGCTAATTGTATAAGAAGCTCCAATATGTAGTGAAGGATGTGTGTTTTATTATGAGGAAAATAACCTTCTCAAATACTACTGAACCCATAAGAGAACCCAGAAAGGTAAATGTTCATAATAATTCAAGGTATAAACACCCAAGCTTTCCTTACATACATAATCAGAAATAAAGCTAATGAAAAATCACATAAAACACACTATAAAGCAGATTTTCAAACACTAGTAAGGGCTCACAAACAAGCCTGATATGGGAAGACGGGCTGTGTTTTAGTCCCATGAACTGGGCCTTTCACTTCAATACCTCAGTTTCTTCATCTATCAAATGGTTTGAATACAACAAAGAATCTGGCAGACCAGGATTGGCGTAACAGCTTGAGACAATATTACAAAAATTTTAAGTTAATATAAGAATTTCTTTTCCAGACTAATTTATCAATACTGTAAAACAAAACAAAAAACCATTTTTACCTACATTATCTGACTCAGAAAAGAATGAGAAAACTGTGTGTGTGAGAAAAGGTGGGAAATCCTGGCTGAGAAGAGTCGGAGGGCAGAGTAGAGTTCTGGGACACGATCTAGTGTCTCCCAGCAGGCACTGCCTCAGCCTGAGGCTGCTATAGGTCTGGGCAGCAAGGCACAGGAGAGGCTGAGAGAAAAGGCCGGAATACACAGGAATGGGATTCACAAATGAATTATGGGAGAACATGGAGTCCAACATGCACTACTTTGGCATAAAGATTAGTCTGTGCTAAAGCCCCTGACAGGCAATGAGTACAAGCACCTCTCTATCTTCTTTCTTACTGAACCTGACAAAGAAGAAGCCCCCTACGCCAGAGTAAAGTAACATTGTTAACACCAGGGATGGGGATCCAGGCTCATTGCTAACTTATCACTGAACAACTATCTGAGGAGAAAGAGGAAAGGCAAGGTTGTCCTGGCTCATGGTTTGAAGGAATACAGTCCATCGTGGTGTGAAGGCATGGTGGCACATGTCTGTGTGGTGACAAGAATATGAGGTTGTCTGTTCACATCTTGGGAAAGAGATCAGAGCAGAAGCAGGCTGGGCTCTGACACCCAAAGGCATTCCCTCTTATAGCAAACCCCTTGTGTACTAAGCTTTACCTCCTAATGTTTGCACAGCCTTGCAAAACTGCACTACTGGCTGAGTGTGCTCAAACCCATGAGCCTGTGAAGGATGTTTCACCCTTAAGGCAGACCACAGGCTGAGAGAAATCTCTGCAAGTCTCCATCTTATGTTCTCCTCTGCAGTCAGCTGTCCCTGCCCAGGCACCTGGCTTGTCACATTTCCACCATTTCCAATTCTCACTCCAACTTTAACTATTCACCTCTGTTTACCTGGCTCTCCATTTCCTTATGAGGGCTCCTGCCTCACTGGAGACTTGCATTAAATATATGTGTGTTCTTTTCTCTTATTAATGAATTTTGTGTCAACTGAATTCTCCTGGAGGGCCAAAGGCCTTAAAGATAGAGGTGACATTTTGTTTCCCTCATACAATTGAGGTGGCATTTCATGGTGTTGATAAAGGATACATTAAGCAATGTATTATTTGTAACAATTTTTAATTTTAATCACAGCAATCCAGAATAAGTACAGGTAGTACTCTCTGAAGTCTGAGGCCAATGCCTGTTTGCATAGTGATTTTCAGGCCAGCCAGGGCTAAGTACACATTGAGATCCTACTTTAAGAAAAAAAAAAAGTAACAATGGCTACCAGAAATTTTAAAATATCTTGGCTATATGGTTGTATTACTACACTTTTTCATATGAAAATGAATCACAGATGGACTAATGATTTTAAAAAAAGAAATTACAAAGTACTTCTGAAAAACATGAACCTCAAATTAGAGAAACCCTTTCCTAGAACATTAAACAAGGACCACACAAAGCAAGCATGTAGAACTTGTGATCGAGTATATTAAAATTAAATTTTTTTTCTACATAGCAGGAAAAAAAACCCAACAAACATCAAAAAAAAAAACCTATAAAAACCCAGAAACAAGTTACCAATAGTAAAAGGACAAATTCAAAATGTGGATATACCTTTCATGAATTTCTTCCCTGAATACAGCATGCAGAGCCCCTGCCAGGTTCCAACCTCACCATCCCTTCCAGTCCTGAACACCCCAAACCATCTGCACACACAGTCTTCATGCCCCTTCTTCTGAATTACTTACCAGGTAATGTGCCAAATTTGGCAGAACCCAGTTTGCCTTATTTTCTAATCTAGACAGAAAGATAATAAGCAGACAAAACAGCAATCATGTTTTCATTTTGAATTCCTGACTCTGAGCCCCAGAAGTCCACGGTCCCTGCAGTTCTATGTGGTTTTGCTAGAATGTTTAATTTTTATGAGGTCTCAGATGGCCCCTTTGGTTCCTCTCTTAGATACTCCATGCCCATCCCTCAAACCCTTTACTAAAATCCAGTAGACTCAACTGGGAGTCCACGTTCCCACCACTGGAGGCCTGAGCTTGTCTGGATGTATCCATCACCTTCCTCCCATGATGTCTGAGAAACACCCACCTCAGAAACACATAGCAACAAGAGATGTGGTATCCATGGGCAGTAGCCCCCACTGCTCAGGGCAGGACACTGGTCCATGCCTCAGCTCTCTTCAGGAAGTCTGTTGGTTCTCTGGAAGTCCTGACTTCCATAGTCTGAATTAGTTTCCCAGGATTGTCCTACTAAGTGCCACAGACTTGTGACAGCAGAGTGTGGACTGGAGAGGGAAACATCAAAATCTGTAGAGAGCAGCCTTTGGCAGAGGGGGTGTGGAAGTCCCTCCCTGCCTGGGCTTCCCCTGAGGAATAAAGTGTACCTGAGAAACGCCTGTGACACACAAACCTGGGAGAATAGGGTGCTATGTAAATGTCTATAAAGGGCCATGCCTTGGAGGTCTTGATGTATGGATGGGGTGAAGGGTCCAGAAATATCGATATATAATATTATAAGCTGAAGAGATAAAAACTGACAGTCATCAGCTCCAAAGGTTAACTGCTAACAATGGCTGTCTGCTTTACAGCAGCTCCTCTGTCAACAGCCAGAAGTTAAGTTTAAACCCTTGCCCCCTATAGCCAACAAGTGCCTGGACTAAAGTTAACTTTTAATAGTTGTTCCTAGGTGACTCCTAGCATTCACACCATGCTCAATACTATAAAAGGGGCCCAGTACACGTCCATTGCCACAGCCTGAGAATTCCAACATTGCTTGTGGTCTTAGCTAGCTGATATGCTTTTGTGCCCCATGGTTTTTTAGAATTATTATTTTTTTATTTTTCTGGAATAAAGTTTGCTTCTGGTTTAATAGACTTTGGTAGTCTGTCCCTCATTATTGAGAGACCCCAGACCCAACCTTGTTGCTAAAAACTGGGTTCTCTCACAATACTGGTTTTGGTGGGCACACCCCAAGAATCTGGTAAACTTATTCTACTGGTTATGGCCAGTTGGTAAGTTTCTGGTTCTGGTATCTGGTGTCTAGACAGAATGGAGCTCAATAAGAGTAGGTGGACGCACCAATGACCTATGAGCTGGAGGGGTGGAAGACACTTCAAACCCTCTTCTGGCCATTGGGTTGCTGATCTGTAGCCCTTCAGGACTGGTTTGGGACTGGTTGGGGTCCCGGGGTCCCTGCACATGGCGCTCTTCCTTCTGAATGTCTCTTCTATTCTGTTTGTCCCATTACCTGTTGTCAGTCTCTTTGTGATGATTGTCAGTAAATTAATGTTTACCCTGGGCCAAGGTCCTCTAGCCTCAGGCCCCTTTCAGGTTTGTTTTCTCATTTCCAGGATTTAAGAACTTAAAGGTAGTGTTTGCCACCCTTCCCTGTCCTTTGCTGCCTCAGGTCCAGGCTGCCCAAGGCAGTTGAGCTTACTCCAGTCTATGAAGCAGCATGCAGTCAGGGAGAGGACCGCACCCCCCCTGCAGATACCACAGTCTAGGAAATACCAAGGAAGAGCCCAGCAGGGGAGGGCAAAGGAGACTATGAGGCCAGGCACCTCCAGTGGCCGCTGCCAGTCACTTCTCCTGGGTGACAATTTTTTAGATTAGAACAGAAGTGGCACATGCTCCTTAGCAGCACAGGAAACACCAGGGTCAAACAGCGAGGGAGCAGCCCCATCAGGAAAGCATGAACGGCCTGTGCCCCTCCCTCACCTAAAAATTCAGCTAAAGGAAATAAGAAATGTTTTATCTGGTTTGAATGCATGAAGGTGGCCACTAAATACTTATTTCTAAATGTATAAGTCAACTATGTTTAGCAATACTGGCTACAGCCTTTACTTACTGCCCAAACTTAAAAAAAAAAAGATCTGTGCATGCTCTGATCATTGGTTATGATATAATAAAGATAAATAATAATATTAATATTTTAAAATTATACTACTACTGCTAGTTTCAGATGCTTTGTGTTGGTACAATGTTGATACAAATTTTAGAATTATTCTTGTTAGGGTATATGCACATGTTTTTTATCTTATTTAAAATATTATAACCATACAACATATTCTAGACTACTAAGGGAAACCACAAGAAAGATTTTGGTAATCTTATAGGAATGTGGACTGAACACATAAATTCCCTTTTTGTTATACTAACCGATTATTATTATTAGCTCTCAGTTGTCTAGAAAGCAAGACAAAAAACAGAGGGGATATAAACTATGTGAAATGATTAGGAGGTAAAGCTTAGTATACAAGGGGTTTGCTAGATGGGGGAATGCTTTTGGGTGTCAGAGCTCAGCCTGCTTCAGCTCTGATCTCTTTCCTGATCCACCAGGATGTGAACAGACAACCTCATATTCTTGCCACCATACAGACATGTGCCAACATGCCATCACACCATGATGAACTATATTCCCTCAATCCATGGGTCAGGATAACCTTGTCTTTCCTGTTTCTCCTCAGATAGTTGGTTCAGTGATAAGATAACAGTGAGACTGGATCCCCATCTTTGGCGTTAATAATGTTACTTTACCCTGGTATAGGGCCGGCTTCATCCTTGTCAGGTTTAGCAAGAAAGAAGATACAGAAGGTACTTGTACTCATTGCCTGTCAGGAGCTTTAGCACAAACTAATCTTTATGCCAAAGTGGTGCATGTTGGACTCCATGTTCTCCCATAATTCATTTGTGAATCCCATTCCTGTGTATTCCGGACTTCTCTCTCAGCCTCTCCTGTGCCTTGCTGCCCAGACCTATAGCAGCCTCAGGCTGAGGCAGTGCCTGCTGGGAGACATTGGATCATGTCCTATAACTCTACTCTGCCCTCCGACTCTTCTCAGCCAAGATTTCCTACCTTTTCTCACACACACAATTTTCACATTCATTTCTGAATCAGATCATGTAGGTAAAAAATGTTTTTTTTGTTTTGTGTTATTGTATTTATGCTGCAGGCCGCAGGAAAATGTAATGGAATCCAGTTATTATCACAAAAGATACTACTTGGAAAGGTCAAGGACTTTTCCAAAGGTCAAGCAATGGCTTAAGAAGTCTCGGTGATATTTTAGCTTTTGTATATGTATCATCTGGTTCCTACAATGATATTCTTGTAGTGCTATGCATGCTTTCAAGAACTCCTAACAATGTATTTATCTAAAATGCATATCAAGCATCCAAGGCCAAATGATCTCCTGAACTAAGTTAACATCCTTGTGGAAAGGACAACTATTTCCTAGGTCAGGTGGATAGCTTTATTTCTTGTGTGATTTTAGCTGAGACCCTCCTTTCTTAAACAGCCTTACTATCATTATAGACTCCTGACTTCTTACCTAACCACTTATAGGAATGTGGACTGAGCACATAAATTCCCTTTTTGTTATACTTACCAATTATTATTATTAACTCTCAGTTGACCTCCTCCTTTACCACTCCCCTTTTGGGTTGCAAAAGAAAGCCTGATGGTCACTGCATGGGGAAAACACTTATCTTTCTTTATGACCCTGAAGTATTCAAGCCTGGTGTCCTTGCTAGGCCAGAGGATTGCTATTGCTTGATTTTATAACTGAGTACCTAAGAGATGAGGGAATGGAGAGGTATAAGGAAGCATAGAGGTGGGTTTGATATAGAACTTGAGGATGAGATAGAGAAGAGAAAAGGGAACAGAAGAACTAGATGGGTAAGACTGAACAAAAACAAACTCAGATGGGGAAGAACTAGACTGAAGAGCTAGAAGAGAGGACCCGAGGAATGAGATGGAAGATGAGGAGGAGACAGATGGGGAAGAACAAGATGAGGAAGAGCAGGATGAGAGAGAAGGAGATGGGAAAGAACTAGATGGATGAGAACCTAGATAGGGCAGATCTAATATGAGAGAATTAGATAGAACATAGAGGGGACAGCAGATAAATGTCCAGAGAAATCAGGCAAGAAAGGAGCTAGGCATGAGAGCAGAATAGAAGCTGTGTAGAAAGAGAACTGATACAGAATAATAAAGTGTATGGACTAAGGAGTTTCGTGTATGTAGATTCATTTCCTGTCATCAAAGATTAAGTTATCAGCTGGGTATAGATTCGTGCCAGACCTTGGAAGGGGACTAATAAGTGGCTGGACACCCCCCACCCAGTCCCTGATGTATTTATAAATCACTTAGGAAAATAAATCCTTATATTAACTAAGTTTTTGAAATATTGTCTCAAGATATTACACTAATCCTGGTATGCTGAATTTTTTATTATAATCACTCCCAATTTGATATAAGAAACTGATGTATAAAAGTGAAAGGCCCAGATCATGGGACTAAAACACAGCCTGTCTTCCCATTTAAGGCTTGCTTGTGAGCCCTTACTAGTGTTTGAAAATCTGCTTCACAGTGTGTTTTCAGTGATTTTCCATTAGATTTCTATCTGATTATGTATGCAAGGAAAGCTTGGGTGTTTATATCTTGAATTATTAAAACATTTGATTTACTGGGCTCTCTTATGGGTTCAATAGTATTTGAGAAGGTGAATTTCCTCATAATAAAACACACATCCTTCACTACATATTAGAGCTTCTTGTACAATCAGCAAATTGCCCTTTTTGCTCAAAACAGCTCTTAAGTTTCGCCACCGGGGACATGGGACTTGGTTCCTTCTCTCTCATCATCTGACGGTTTTCTCGGTGACTGGATTTACCACACTCAGGAGACTGAGGCACACCTCTGGTGTGTTTATGAGGGGATGAGGGGGAACAAACCATGAATGTAGGAATGCCATCCCATGGGCTGTGAGATCCAGTCTGAATAAAAGAGGAGAAAAGAGAAAACAGGCCTGAATTTTCTCTACATTCCCTGGCCCTCCATGATACGTACTGAAGTGCTTCTCACATGCCCCACAGGAGCCAAACAAGTCCTTTCTCTTTTTTAAGTCATTTCATTTGGGATCTTGGTCACAGCAGTGAACTAATGCAGGCCTCCAATTCTTTTATCCCACCCCTGGCTTTGCTATGTCTTATTTATTCTAGCAGAAGCCATTCTCCTTTAATATATTCCTAGATCTGTCAAGTCCAGGCTTGAATGGACTACTCCTCCACCAGTCTCTGTTCCAGTTTGTTTCTGAAGAGGTGTTTAGTAGTACAACCCCCAAGTCTGGGTAACATCATCCCTTGGGCAGGACATCCAGGCAGTAGGATCCTGCAGTGAGGGAAAGCTGTTCACTTCATGGATGACTAGGAAGAAAACTAGGGGATGCGGATCTCAGCTGACTTTTTCCTTCCTCTATTTGTTATTCTACCAGAGAGGGTGCCACTCACAATGGGTTTTCCCCTTCAGTTCTCTTTGGAAATGCTCAAGACACTCCTTGACATGCCTCAATAGCAATGTAAATTATTCTGAACCTAGTCAAGTTGACAACTAGCCTAACTAGGGGAGGAGAGTTTCCTAGGGACCAACTCAGCTTCTCATAGAAAGGGGCAGTTTCAGGCTTCAGGGATTAAGGGCTTGGTCACTTTCTGCATTGGTACCCTTAGGACACCAAGCATCCTCCCTGTACTGCCTAGAAGAAATCTCATCTCCCAAACCATAGACATGAGGCAGTGTCTGGAGACATGTGTAGTCCAGTGGGCAGATTTCAACGATGCTGCTATTCACCCTGTGTGCTCACTCAGGACACCCCAAGACTATGCAGGATCTGACCCAAATTCCCTTGGTGCCCAGTTCAAAAAGCATGCTCCAGCCAAAGTCCCAGAGAGGAGCCTAGCATGCTCATGAAGCCAAGATACATCTCCCTATGTACAGAATTGTCTCCAACCCCCCAACATTTCTTCCCAGAACAAGGGGAAACAGCTCTGGGTTTTAAACCTCCCTCCTCCTCCTGTGTCCCTGTCTCTGCTTGTGTGAGTTGCTGCTCTCTCATTTTCTGTCCTCAGAGAATCCCTAGTCATCTGTGAACTTGTGTCCCAGGGCTGGTCCTACAGCCTGCTGCTATTGTCTTGTTTGGGACTTTTCCTTCCCCAAGATCATAAACATATTTCTCTATATTTCCTACAAACACTTTCTTTAAAAACAATGTCTCAGCTAGGCAGTGGTGTCTCATACCTTTAATATCATTACTCAGGAGGCAGAGGCAGTGATCTCTGATTTTGAGGTCATCCTGGTCTACAGAAAAATTCCCAAAACAGGCAGGCTACACAGAAAAACACTGTACCAAAACACACACACACACACACACACACACACACACACACACACATACACACACACACACACACACACACACACACACACACACACACACACAGTCTCAGGTAGTGCAGTCTGCCATTGAACTCACTAATAGCCAAGGATCACCTTAAACTTCTGATTCTTTGGCCTCCACATCTCAAGTGCTGAGGTCCCAGCATGTGCTCACACACCTGGTTTGACACCCTGATTACACAATACTGAAAAATCAACTTAGAGCATTGTGTATACTAAGTGAGCATGTGACCAACCGAGATCCAGCCCCAGCAATCTAAGGGCCTTTAGAGACTTACTCTGGAATATTGTAGTTTCCATCTGCTGAGAGTTTCTTCTTGTGAATTGTGGCAGAGTGGATGACCCTTTTTCCTGTGGACCAGCTGAAGGAAAGACATGTCCACGGTACCTGGCCTCTGTCCCTCTCTGCTGCTCTCTTGATCATCTGGTGTCTTCATGTGCAAGGACACTTTCTCCTTCTGCTCTACAGTGGATCAGTGTGCCTCCTGCATTGACACTGTAGGCCATTAACAACTCTTCCTCCCTACTACATATGATGCCACAGCTTCTCAGCCTATTCTGAGTGCAGGTTCACCCAGCTCCCACAAACCCTCCCTTTTAGAACTTACCCCAGGTATCCCACTGCCAAAATTGACCAGTAACCACTCCTCCCACTGTGGAAATGTCTAGAATGGATCACAAAATGTTCCTGTAATATTTGGGGGCCAGAATCCACTTTCTGCACTAGAACACAGATAAAGACAGATGGACCCAGCACATAATCTAAGTAAAAAACAGTAAAGTTTAATTAGTTAAAAACAAGTTTATGGGTGGGGGTTAGTGTCAGCATCACTTCTAGGAGCCAAGAACTGAAGATGTGTAAGAAGCACACCAGATGTTCCCTGTACAAATCTCAAGATGCCTTCAACCTACTGAACACAGTGTTCATTGCCCAGCACCAGGTCAACTTCTAGCCAGTCTTGGTAGCTCAGAGATTCACAGGGCATAGAGTCCGCATACATTCCTTCTCCAGGGGCACCTCCAGATCAGAGCTACCTGAGGTTCATGCTGCACTGGGAGCCGAGGAGAGGGGTTCAAAGGGAGGAGGGTCTTTAGAAGAACCAACTGTGAGGTCAGCATCAGAGGCACAAAGGGGCAGGAAAGCCACAGCTGTACTCAGGAAGGGAGGAGGCTCAGGACACAGACGGGCCAGACTCCCAGAAGCAGATCATCTCAAGCTCTGGTCTCAGCGGGGTTTGAGAGAATGCTAAACTGCAAATCTGTGGAACAAGCAGAAGAGTAGATGCAGAAAATCTTCACTGAGGGTCCAAGGCGCATGGGCCTGAAGGACTGCCAAGACCAAAAGGAGTCCAGAGAGAGACTGCTTGGGAATCCCTGCAGAACTGGCTGCTGGATCCAAAGGCTGTGCTCCACCCAGTCCAGTCCAAGTCCTACCCATGGCCAAGCTCTACTCAGCCAGGTAGAGCTGCTACCAAGCTGGGGAAGATGTCCAGTGTAGGTCCTCTTGGGAGGATGCCACTCGCACTCCAGTGTGATTAAACGTGAATACCAATCATTGGTTCTAGTCTGATCACTGCCATCCCAGGGCTCGGTGGCCTTAGGATCTGTATTCTAATACCCAGAGCCTGTTTGCTTGGCTGTAAAGTGGAACTCTGGATACAGGGATCTGTTTCCAGGGCTGAGTGGTGACTCGGATTCCGTGAAGTTTTGTGCTGGGGTCAATTCACAGCACTTATGTCCAAAGGAGAAGGGTGAGAGGTGACCACACAAGGAAAGTTCAAGGAGAGAGACCAGCATTGCCTTCCTATAAAGAGGGAAAGCGTGTTGTCCCTGACTTACCGACAGGGTCCTCCAGCTTTAGGGCCATTTGCTCCACGATTCCAATCTGCAGGAGAGGGAGCAGCCATCAGGATTCTGGGTGACACACATCTAGCCAGCTCTAGGACAATGACCCATTCAGACTTGAGGTAGCAGAAAGGGGTAAGAGGCAGATGGGGATCTGGTCTTTGGATTCTGTAGTCAGGGGGAAGCATTACTTCCACACCTGCCCCACTGGACAGAGGTCCCCACATGTGTGTACAGATGCATTGTCATTCTCTCTCTCTCTCTCTCTCTCTCTCTCTCTCTCTCTCTCTCTCTCTCTCTCTCTCTCTCTTTCTCTCTCTCTCTCTATCTCTCTCTCCTCCTCTCCCTCCCTCCCTCCCTCCCTCCCTCCCTCCCTCCCTCCCTCCCTCCCTCCCTCCCTATCTCCCTCCCTATCTCCCTCTGTTGTACTAATAGCCTCCATATTAAGTAGAGGTCAATGGAAAAATGTCTTCAAGAACTCCCTGAAACTGACCAGATTCACCAGGCCCCTCCCTGCTAGAGGAAGCAGAGACAAGCCCCAAAGACTCTCAGAGAAGAGAAGCAACTCTGAAGAAGCAGAAACCAGCCAGGCTGCCTGGAAGGGTTTAGCCCAACTGAGGCACCTGGAAAGGACACTCTGTAACATGCTGAGCTGCCTGCAGGCTGAGCAGTGTGCTCCAGGGTCCCAGCTTTTGTGAGCTGTCTGTCATCCATGCTGGGGTGGGCTTTGGTGATGCAGCTCTGTGAGTCATTTCTGCTCTTGTAAGTGATCCCTCACCCAGATTCCTATAAGTAACCCCAATAAAACTTATTGCCTCACCAAGATGGACTTTGGTGGCATCTTTACTTTGGTGTATTGTGGGTTCTCTATCGGGGGTGAGTAGACTAATATGTTTTGACTCCCCAGGAAAGTTCTGTCACACAACCATCCTCCCAAATCTTCCACTAAAAAAAAAAAAATGGACCATATTAGAGCCTTTGAAGGAAGATTTGATTGAAGAAGAGATGAGAACCTCCCTGGGGAGAGCTGGACCCACCCTCCATCAGCTGTAGCACTTGGAGAGTGGCCCTATGCCACTCTGGGCAACACAATCGAGCTGACCCTGAAGGTGTAGGTGTGGGAGAGCTGACCCCGAGGACATGAAAACTGGAGAACGGGCCCCACTCATTGCTCTAAGGAGTGAACTAGCCAGAGCGATGCAGGAGAGTTCACCCAGTGGTGAGGACAAGGGAGAGGTGACTTCATGACCAACCCCACAACTACCCAGACCCAGAACCAGGGTTATGGGTTGGGCCTACCCAACATCCACCCCATCTATTGTCTGTTGGAGCATATGAAGGGACCAGTCCTGCAGACCTGAAGGTGCAGGGATTTCCAAAACACAGAGCAACAGCAGATTAACCCAGAGGAGTTCCAGTGAGGGCGGGGCATCAATGGTGTAGCAGATACCAAAAGCTTCGAAGAAGACCTATGACTCTCTGCATCGAACACTTGATTGTAAAGATATATGAATAAAAGTGTTTACTGCGTGACTCACTGTGTCACACTACATACAGCTTGACAATTTTTTTTCTTTTTTCTCTTAAATTCTATTTTATTTTTGGTGAAAGGTTGCAAGGACAGAGGCTGTATAAGAAATGGAAACAAAGGGATGGCAAAATGAATGGGATGGAGATGCATGATGTGAAAGACTCAAGGAATAAATAAGATGGAGAGAGGGGGAGACAAAAAGAACCTCACTGGGGATCAGACAGGATGTAAAACATTTGCCATCTGACACCCCAGGCACCCCAGTTTTCACCATGAGGTACCAAACACTTACCTGGCTATGGTACACTAATTTCCACATCATTGACTCTGATGCACAGTAAAATATCTGGGTATATTGCTGCCATTCCCTGGGAAGATGGGCCAAAGTAGAGGAGGAGGTGGTCTGGGGCTGTATGCAGGATCTGCTCACCTGCCACAAGGTGACAGTTATGGTAGCTGCAATCTGAAGGAGAAGAGGGAGAGGTGCATTAGGGACAGGTCCCAGCAGCCAGGGCTGGTGCTGGCCTGGCTTTTTTGCTGCAAAAACAGGATCAGAGGATAATGTTCCAACAGCCCTAACCACAGTCTTGTCCCCAACACCTAGGTCATCCCAGGACCTGATGTCTGTTGCTCTTCTGCCTGCTCTGACCCAGTACTCCTCCCCCCAGCATCCCTGCTCATCCCCAGTGCATCTCCCACACTGCAGCCACAGTCTCCAGCCACACAGCACCTTTCCTGGTACTGGGTTGGCCCCTGGGGCTCTGTCTCAGCCATTTCCAGAGTTTTCAAATTTCTCCTTTGAAAACTAAGACAGACACTGGGGAGATGGCTCCATAGGTAAGTGTGCTTGCTGCACAGACATGAGGACCTGGGTGTGACTCTCCAACACCCATGTAAAAAGTGACAGTCGTACATGTGCCAGTGCTGTGGAAAACTGAGGCAGGAGGATCACTGGGGTTTCCCGGCTGCCAGTCCAGCTGCAGGTTTGGTGAAAGATGCTGTCTCAGGGGATAAGGTGGAGAGAGTTAGAGCAGCTACCTGAACATTTAACACAGACACACTGCCCATGCATGCACACAGTAGAGCCCGGGCAGTGGCTTTACCAAAAGAAATGCAATTAAAGTCACTATAACTCAGTGGCACATCCCTTTATTCCCAGAATTCATGAGGCAGAGCCAGGCAGATCTCTGAGTTCCAGACCAGCCTAGTCTACAAAGTGAGTTCCAGGATGGCCAGGGATGTCAAACAGAGAAACCCTGTCTTGAAAAAAAACAAACAAACAAAAACAAAAAAGGAAAAAAAACATGTCACAGATGCCCTACCAAAGTCTTCCTGTCTTCCTGAGAAATCCCTGCATTCTTATAAGCTGAAGACACATGCTCTCACCTGTGACACTGTGGCACATCACTTCCTGATTGTCTTCCTAACTTTTGTGTGAGAGTTGCCCCTCTGTGTGTATTCTGACTTAGGTTGGAGGGAAGAGGGATAGCCAAGAAGGGACAAGGGACAACACTGACTAGACACCTGCTTTTGTAGTAAATAAAGTTTTATTTAAAACTACCATTGTTTCTGGATGCTTTGCACTAAGGTGATTCAGGGAGTGTTCCCAAGTCCTCAGTGCCTGTAAAATGAAGGTTTCCCTCTGAGACTTCTGATTGAAAAAGCTGCTGATCCTTGCTGAGATCACACTGAGAGGTCCTGTCCCAACCTGCCAGTGTATGTAGGAACTCACAGAACATTTACAAGTATGTGTGATATGAGTGTGAAAGCATATGAGTGTGTGTGATGCACATATGTGCCAGCCTGAAGAGGCCAAAGGAGAACTCAGGTGTCTGCTCAGTCACTTTCCCCTGAAGCCTTTGAAGCAGGGATTGTGTTGACGCCCCCACAGCACTGAAGTCACAGACAACAAAGCCACAGGAGGCTTTTCATGTGGCTGCTGGGATCCGAACTCAGGTTTATTTATTTGCTTATTGATCTGTGTGCTTGTTGGAGACAGGATCTCTGTGTAGATCTGGCTAGCCTGGAATTGGCTATGTGGGCCCATGTGGCCTTGAACTTAGAGAGATGTGCCTGCTTCTGCCGTGTGTGTGTGTGTGTGTGTGTGTGTGTGTGTGTGTGTGTGTGTGTAAATGATACAATGTAACCTGTTTCTAAGTATACTAACCAGGAGCGACAGAGAAAGACAGACAGACAGACAGACAGACAGAAAAAGGAGGGAATGAAGGAAGAAGGGAAGGAGGAAAGAGAGAAGTTCAATGCTGGGCCTGGTGTTGCAACCTGGAATCCCAAACTACTCAGGAGGTTGAGGCAGGAGGATCACAAGTTCCAGGCCTGCCTGAAGCACAAAGTGAGTTCCAGTGCCACTCCAGGGGGCACTGCATGTCATGTGACCTTAGCAACAGCTTTGCCTGGGGACCTCAGGTTCACTGTTTCCCAGCAGCCATCAGATGAGCCCCGCCCCTTTTACACTCAGCTGTCAGCAGCTCTTCTGATTGCCACACCTGCCCCTCCATGCACACTTGGACCCAATAGCTACTTTAACCCGAGATGGCCTGAGGCACGTGACTCTATTTGAATTTAATGGACTACACAATGTTTCCCATGGAAGCCGCTTCATTTACACTCTCAACAACAGAATTCATTTCTGGGTCTTGTTTATTTTTTTAACTAAAAATATTTGGTCCAAAACCTTTCCATCCTTTACTTGGTATGGGTTTAAAGAAAAACACTTGTCTACTTGATTTTTTTTTTAATGGTGCAATAGGTGAATTAAACCTTGTTAGGTTTCAAACCTGTGACAAACTGAGGTCCATTATCATATCATGTCAGCACCAGATGAATGGAAAAAAGAAAAAAAAAGGAAGGACTTGACTGCTCCCAGGTATGGTGGAGGAGAAGGCTTGTTGTAGATAAAGGAAGAGCATAGCCAGAGGCAGAGACATCTGGAGAGTCCAGAGTGACCAGGACTGTGAGCCTGGCCATGGGAAGATGGGGGAGGGGAGGAGAAGAAAGAGGAGAGGGAGAGGAGATGCCAACCAAGTGGGGTGGCCTGGACCATAGACATAGAAGAAATACCTGAGTTATATAAAGGCCAAAGGAGGTGGGGGGCAGGGTAGAGGAAGGAGGAGGCTCAGGCCCTGGGCTGCAGGGTGCAGAGTAAGCTGGCCATACTCAGTAACAGGTAGGGACTGGGGGATGCTGGGAAAACCTAGAGAACAGTGTCTACATTGACATGTTAATGGGCACCTCAGCAATTTGTCCCAGGTATAAAACGGAACACCCCTCACCCTGGTACCATGGAAGGGACCCATAGTTTCTACCATACCAAGAAAAGGGCTTTGCCATCAAGTGACATTCCTGGTCTTTGGGGAGCAGTTCTGATGCCTAGAAATGATTTTGCTGCTTTACAGAGCATTTTAGCATCCCAGGTTCCATCATGGTCTAAAGCCACAGGCCAGAGCAGTTTTTGGAGTGATTATCTATGTCGTCAGCAGATCTAGAAACCCATTTGGACTTCCCACAAGGCCCCAATCAGATTCCAGGGTAAGGACCCTTATCTGTTAAATGCTTCCCCGGGACACTCAAGTTTGGGAACAACAGCAGCAGGTGTGTCATTATGTGCAGAAAAATCAGAAGCTAGTGCTTTCCATTCCCATCTGCTCCTTCCAGGGGTGTGCCTTATTTCTGACCTGGACAACTCCTAAACCTTCCACAAAGGTCAGCCTATAACTATCCTATCTATAAGCTTTCTTGGCATGCTCTCTCTGACTGGGCCCTTGTGGTGGGGCCTGACTTATCCCCTACATTATCCCTGCTGCTGTGGATAAGCTGGTGCCTATGGGGCCTCCACGCAGGGACTCCTGTGGCTGATGTACGGGTGAGAACATGGTTCTGTTCACAGACCAGTATCAGCTGTTTTCTGACATGATGATAACATCCCCCAAACACACACACTCTAGAACACAAGGGCAATGGTTATGGTACAGCCTCTGTGGAGCCCCCAAACTCACCGTGTAAGGAGTTAAATGGAAGGGTCTATAGTCCAGGCCTGCAACAATCCAGAGTCTCCTGCTCTCATCCTCATAGAAACCAGGCCTTATACGTCTCAGAATAACTGGTGGAGGCCACAGCAGAGAGGCAGCCATAGCACAGAGCCCTTTGAGCTGGCTGCTTCCTTAAAATGCAGTCCTGCAGGGGCAGGGTGGAGAACTCATCACATCTTGCAGCAGGGGTGGGGAGAGTAAGGCATGAGACACCCAGTTCTTCTGCAGCTGGGCCAGGAGCTCAACTCCCTGGAAACAGCTGCCCAGCTTCACCAGGTGCCCTGTAACCTCAGGCTAGCCCTCTGCAGACCTCTCCCTGTGTGCCCTGATCACTACCTCTCCACCAGGTTTCCATCAGGAAACTAGCTGATCTCCCTGCATCTAGGGCAGTGGCTCTCTGCCTTCTGAATGTTTACAACCTTTTAATACAGTTCCTCATGTTGTGGTGATCCCCAGCCAGTAAATTATTTTTACTGCTACTTGATAACTGTAATTTTACTACTGTTGTGGATTGTAATGTCAATACTTAAGGAGATAGAGGTTTGCAAGTAGGTCACAACCCACAGGTTGAGAACCAAAGCCCTGGGCGTGCTCCAGGCAAGGCACACCTGGATTAAATTTCTTCTCCTGGAAATAAGCCCACAGCCCTCAGAAGTTTGTGATCAAGATCAGATAAACCATCATTGAGTCTGGCAAGGGAAGCTGGGGCTTCTGGCTAGCCAGGTCCTTGGCCCCGGAGTCTGAGTCCCCATGGGGCCATGTCCTGGGCACATCCCCTCAGCTTTTCTGAGGGCAGTCACAGAGTCCCTCATGATGGCAGTACCCTGTGCCCTGAAGACCAGGTCAATATGTCCTTTTCCTTTTTGAAAACCACAAGCCAGAATCTTTTCTTCCCACCCTAGTCATGTGGAACACCTGTGCCATGTCAGCCATTTCTCTCCCTCCTCCCTCCCATCCTTCCTTTCTTTCTTTTTCTTCGGAAGTGTAGCCTGAATCCCAAGTTGTCCTCAAACCCACTTTGTAGCTGAGGATGACCCTGAATTCCTGATTCTCCTGCCTCAGCTTCTCAAGTGCTGGGATTACGTCAGCATGCCTATTCCTATGTGGGGCTAAAGATCCAACCCAGAGCTTTGCACATGCTAGGTCAAGATTCTACCACTGATTTCCACCCCTAGCTCCATATCATGTGTTTTCTGGCTAGTTTTATGTCAACTAGACATAGGCTGGAGTCACCTGAAAGGAGGGAGCCTGAATTAAGAAAATGACTCCCCAAGATTGTGCTCTAGGTAAGCTTGTTGGGTATTTTCTTAGTGGTTAATGGGGGGAGGGGCCAGCCCATTGTAGGTGGGGCCGGACCTGAGTTGTGGTCCTGGGTTCTGTAAGAAAATGTACTGAGCAAGCCATGAGAGGTAGCCAGTAAGCCACACCCCTCCACAGCCTCTACATCAGCTTCTGCCTCCAGGTTCTGGCTCTGTTTGAGCTCTTGTCCTGACATTCTTCAGTGATGGACTAAAATGTGGAAGTGTAAACCAAATAAATGCTTCCCCAACTTGCTTTTGGTCATGGTGTTTTGTCGTAGCAAAAGTGACCCTAAGACACTAGGCACTGCATCTTTCGACTAGAGCCTGCAGACTCCATTTCATGCATGAAGAAACTGAGACATGAATGGCATGGCCTGAGTGAGGTGGGAGTGCAGTAGAAACCTGTGACTCACCTGCTCTTGGCTCTGACACTTTGCTGCCAATCTTAGCTGATTCTCTAGAGTTGATGGGGTCCCAGGTGGAGGCTCAGAATGTCTTCTTGGGGAAAAGGGATGTGCACAGAAGGTGGGCTTTTTTCCTTCCAGCTAGTCTTTGTCCACATCATGGCTGACATGTGCTAATATGTCCTGGGCAGGAGAATGAATAGGAAGGGCTGGCAGGCAGAGAGAAGAAATAGAATGAGAAATGAGAAGAAATAGAATGAGAAATCTTGAAGAAAGGAAGAAGAAATGAGAGAGGAATGAGGAGGACTTCAGAGTACAGCCACCCAGCTAAAAAGCCAGACATGGATTAAGAAGGAAAGAAAGGCATACAGAAATAGAGAAAGTTAAAAGCCCAGGGTCAAAAGACAGACAGATTAAATTAAGGAAATCTGGTTGGAAATAAGGCAAGTGAAGGCTGGGCATTTATACTTAAGAATGATACTCACGTGTAATTTATTTGGGAACTGGTTGCTGGGCCCCCCAAAAGAGTAAAAACCGACAACATCTAGTTGAGTTTCTAGTGGTTTGAATGAGAATGTCCCCCATAGACTCAGATATTTGAACACTCAGTCTCAAGAAGGAGGCAATATTTGGGAGGCTTAGGAGGTGTGGCCTTGCTGGAGGAAGCAGTCACTGGGGACAGAGCCTGAGAGTTGAAACCTCATTACTTCTAGGTCTCTGACTTTGCTTCATGCTTGCTGTTGAAGAGGTGAGTTCTCACCTTCCTACTCCTATGCCAGGCTTCCCTGCCGTAATGGACTCATTGCTCAAATAAACCACAAATAAACTCTTCCTTTACAAAGTTGCCTTGGTCATGATGTTTTATCAAAGCAACAAAAAAGTAACTAATACATCCAGATATCCAGTTAGCTTCATATTATACCTAAAGCAAGGATCTTCCCCGCTGTACAGTGTTTTCACTTCCATGGTAAACCTGGAAGCATGCACACCCATGTCTGCCTCTGGGATCTATTTCTGTCCCAGGCAATCACTGTGCCTGTGTTTGAGCTGACATTTAACTCTGTAGCAACTATAGCTTGAAAATGGGTCTTGACAACTTACAGTGTTACCCACCTCCCCAAAGTTTGCTATTCTTGTAGATCACCTACTGAGGTGGCCAAATTTACCTGTCAACCTAGAGTTCACCTAAAGTCAGTGGACTTTGGGTAAAGCAGATTGGCTTCCTTAATGTGATGCAATCAGTTGAAGGATCTCAACAAAACAAAAAGGCTGTCCTTCGGCTGGGGAGATGACTCAGCCAGTACAGGTGTTTGCCACTCATCATGAAGACTCCAGTTATATTCCTGGATCCCACATGACAGAAAGAGAAGACCAACTCCCACAAATTGTCTTCTGATCTCCACATATAAACCATGATAAACACACATGCAAATGCATGCTGTGATTTTCTAATTTAAAATTATTAAAATTTTAAAGACCAATTTCCCTGTGCTGCTTAGTTTTTGTCATTTTGACACAAGCCAGGATTGATGTAGACAGTCTAGTCCACTGTGGGTGATGTCTCACCTGGGTTGATGGCCCTGAGTTGTATAAGAAATAGGCTGAGCAAGCCATGAGGAGCAAGCCAGGAAGCAGTGCCCTCCATAGCCTCTGCTTCAGGTCCTGCCTCCAGGTTCTAGAGCTCTGCCCTGGCTTCTCTCAGCGATGGAGTATGCCATGTAAGCCAATAGACCCTTTCCTTCCCCAGTGTCTTTTGGTTAGTCTTTTTGTGACAGTAATGTAAAGCAAATGAGGATACTCCCTGAGCCAGAGAGAACCTTCAGTACCACAGCCTTCCTAATGGATTCTCACTCTCAGCCATCTTTATTGAAATGCCCACTGCAGGTTTGGACTTGTTCTGGCATCATGTGTGCCAACTCCTTATCACACATCCATCTGCAGGCACAGGTGTCCATTGGTTCTGTTTGCTGGAGATTGGGAAATAATTGAGTTAGCCTCTACCCTTTACATTTCAAAGTCAAATTTAGAGTTGTGACATTAAAAATCAATCTTACCCCCAGCCTCAAAGCCTGTTGTGATTCTGATTTGCATAATCAGAATCTCTAGGTCTATGTGAAAATAATTAAGAAGTCCACCATGTTGAAACTGGCAATCCACATGTCCCTTGTTTTAGGCTGTTGTTAATTTTATTCTATTGTTTTGGTTATTTATTTTTAGGTTTTTAGAGTCATGCTGTTTTAAATGTTGCTTTTTACAATTCAGTTTTCTATGTGATTGCTAACAGGATAGATGTGGTCTGAATGCAAATGGCCCACATAGGCTCATATATTTGAATGTTTGGTCCTCAGTTGGTGGAACTGTTTGTGAAGGGTTAAGGGGTGTGGCCTTGTTGGAGGAGGTGTGTCACTCAGGGCAGGATTTGGGGTTTCAAATGTTTCACCATTCTCAGTTAACTCTCTCTGCTTTATGCCTATGGACCAAAATGTAAGCTCTCAGCTGCTGCTCCAGCATCTATACCTGCTTGTCTGCCATGCTCCCCACCGTGCTGGTCATGGACTAACTCTCAGGATCCATGAGTCCCAAATTAAGTGCTTTCTTTTACAAGTTGCCTTGGTCATCATGTTTTATCACATCAATAGAAAAGCAACTAAGATAATAGACATAGAAGTATTTGTTACTGGTCCTGTTTCCAGAGAACTGTGATGACTCACTTAATCACTATGTTCTATTGCTTGGGGACAGATGCCTCTGTATCATCAGTGATTGCTAGCTCAAACTTTCTCTCTTCAATGATGAATCAAATTGCTTGGATGTAATCCCCTTAAACTGTGCACTGAGATCATATGGTGTTTTCTTTTTGTTTTTGTTATTGTTATGTTTTTCCTCTTTAAGCTTGCATTCTTATTTTTCTATTAGTTTATCTTCCTGATTTTATCTGCCATTTTGTTTAATGTGCTCTTAAACTGTACATTGATTTAACTGTAAATATCACATCCATTAGTTTGATGCACTTAAAAGGATTGTTTGTATTTTACATAAATGAGTGTATTGTCTGAATGTAAGTGTACTACATGCATGCAGAGCCCACAGAGGCTAGAAGAGGACATCAGAACTCCTGAAACTAGAATTATATACACTTGGGAGCTGCCATTTAGGTGCTGGTCTACTGCAAGAGCAGCTAGTGCTCTTAATTGCTGAGCCATCTGTCCATCTCACACTTTTTATTTCATTTTCTTGGAACTTAGTCTCAATATGAAACCCAAACTGTTCTCAGGCTCTCTAAACTTCTGCGACAGCTTCCCACCTCAGCTGAGAATTACAGGCATATATATATATATATATATATATATATATATATATATATTCCCAATGGATACACCATTCTCTCCCTCCTTACACACACTAGTCATGCTTGTGGTGACCACTAAGGCCTCAAGTCATCTGTGGGTCTGCTTTTATCACCTGCTTTTTCTCTTGGTTTTTAAATCACTGGTGTTTTCTCCTGGTGTAATTTTAGAATATTGAGTATAAACAACAGTTAACATACTCTAGTGAATGTCCCTACACACACACACACACACACACACACACACACACACACACACACACACACTTAGAATTAACCAATTCCTCTGCTGGGCAGATGGTGAGTCTTTGAACAGCCCTAATAAGAACAGAGCTATGACAAGGTCAGGTGATAACTGATAAGTCAGTGTGTGTGTGTGCTCTCTGGCTTGTCCTGGCCTCGGTGACCACAGCTTTGCTTATCCTGAGCCATTTAGAGTTGTAAAGTGACCTTGGCATGTTTGACACCCCTAAATTTCTATATTAGTCCACCTCCATCAGGATTTAGCAAGAGTCTCAGGGGAAAGCCACTGTACCCAACTGCTTGTGGGGTCAGGACACACCAACCTTCAGAGCTTTCTGTTCCTAACACATGGCTCCCAGACACTGTCCCATACCCCAGGAGTCTTTATCTTCCTCAGAAAGCTTGGAAAACTCTACTCTGCCGTCTAAGCACCTGTCTAGCCTCTGATCTTCCTCAGCTTCCTTCTTCTACATGGGTTCCCAAGTAGCATCTTTTTGACAGTCTAGGAAACAAGGAACCTGAAGTTCTGTCACATTATAGAAGGGACTTTCCAGATCCAGCAAAAATCTCAGTCTCTAGACTAGGGCAAGAACCACCAGATGATTAAATGGAAGTGTGACTGACATGTACACTAACCTGAGGAAGTAAATATGTGGAAATATGCTGAGATCTTGGGTGATGCAATCTTCTTATAGAAAAAAACACAAAGCAGCAGACAAGTGGAAAGTCTGGCTAATTGTAAAATGCATAGAAGTATAGCTATTATGTTAAGTTAAAAATAAATTTAAGAAACATTCTAATAATAATTAGCATGGCACTCATTCACAATATATGTAAAAAGCTCTCATCAATCAAAAACTAATGGAAACACACATAGAAAATAGGGGAGGGCTATAATAAACTGACAGAAAAGGAAATGTACATGACTAGTTGTGAACAGAAACCCAACCACACAAGTTCCAAAAAAGGCAAACTATTTAAATGAGAAAATATTGTTTAAATCTGCAAATTAGTCAAATCACCAGCCAGCCAAACAAAGCCAAGCTTACTAATACCAAATTGACACATGGTATAGTTTCCTTTGTTGGCTTGGTCCTTCTTGAGGAAGGATGACAGGGAGCCATATCTTGCTCTTTCTGTCACATTTGCCTCAGTCACTACAAGGGCACGGGTGGGCAGCGCCAGGCAAGCAGCTTCATTGAAAGCTTGTTCTATTTCACAAGGAAAAAAATTATGCAGAAGGGATATTAGAACTAGAGTGTTCCCCTTGAATTGTGCAAGACAGAACACCTAGTAGCTTAAACATTAACGAGAGTCCCCCTGTGGCCTGGCCTTGCATTCTTTGCCTGCCTGCCTGCAGGGCACCACTTTCCCAAGCCTCCCAATTGCACAGATCCCAGCGCCCATGGTGAGTCCTCCTTTTCTTTGCTCTCTGTCCCCAACATGCTGAGTCCTCTTCTGGCCCCTGGTTTGGACTCAGTCAAATAGATGCTCTCTAGCCTCAACAGCACAGTTTGGAGTGGTGGGTCAAGTCTGTTGGCCCAGGAACAGCCTGGCCTCCCCATTCACATTTTCTCATGTTGAGATCTGGGAGCAAGGGGAGATCAATCTACTGATACTGCTCTGAGGATAAGACCTCCTGCTCCAGGTTAAGATGGTCTACAATAAATCCAATGGACAACACTTTCTCCATCAGCACAGGGCATACCTGCCCTTGTGAATGATGACCTCTGCATTGTCAGACTGGAGCCTTGATTTCCTCCTTGCTCTGGTGAGAGGGGTCCAAGGTAGACAGAGCTGGACTCATTCTGTGTGGCTGGAGGAAGACCCTGGGTTGAATGTACTTACCCTGGCCATTCCTTCTTCCCCAGGTCTAACAGACATTGAGGGTGCCTCTAGAACAATCATGAAATTTTCCATTTTCCAATGAGTTAGAAAACCCAGGGCTTCAGTGTCTAACCTAAGACAAGGGTTCCTGCCTCCCCTTCCATCATTAACTCTGCTGTATCCTTTCATCCAGACTTCTGTTAAAGTACTGTTTTCTTCTAGAGCTGTACCACCCTGAACATACTCCAGCTCAACTGATCTGCAAAGCCAAGAAGCCTGGGCCTGCTTAGAATTTAATGCGAAACATCCCAGGAGGAGGTGGGTTTCTCTTACCTGGACAGCGTCTTCCTCTGTCCTTTCATCATTCCTTTCTGAGACAGGGTCTGTTGCTGAAGCTGGAGATCACTGATTGCCCAGACTAGTTGTCCAGCATGCCCCAGGAGAGGTAGGCAAACACAGGGACAACCCAGAAACCCAAGGCACCCTTAGCTGTTCCTTCCCAGTAGAGCAACACCGAGCACCTCCACACCTGTGAGTAATTTGCGGTCTGGAACTTCTCGTGTGAGAAATAAGGTCTGCCCAAGCCAGTGTATGACACAAACAGTGTGAGGTCAAATCTGTCCTTGTGACCTGCTGGTGGTGGGGGGGCAAACCTATTCACCATCACATGTGTATACATGATAGGGTATACATATGCTTAAAATTATGTATGGTCCATATATGGACACACATGTCATCTAAAATTATATAATATCTCACCTGTCAATTGCCAAGGAATCAGTCAATGCCCCTTCCCTACAAGGTCAACTCTACTCAAGAAACTACCCACTCAGGCCTCTGGAAGGATGAGTTTTCTGAACCCATCCCTATTCTGTACAATGCATCCTATGCTTCTTCAATGCCACTCTGTGTCTTGTCCAGTTTGCCATTTGAGATACCAAGAACCTGGGCATCGTGTCACAGGACACCCTGAGACTCAGGACATGGGGGTCCTCTTGCCCCTGCCCCTTCCACAGTGCTGGGATTGCACGTGTCCTAATGTGCCCAGCTTTTGATGTGGATGCTGAAGATCTGATCTCAGGTCCTCATGTCTGCATGGCAAGGGCATGACTAACTGATCCATCTCCCTAGCCCCAAACTCATTGTGATAAAAAGCACATGATTTGAAATCCACCTTTAGTCCACTTCTGAGGGAATGGTAAGGTTTTGTTACTTTCATGAGCACTGCTTTACAGCAGGTTTCAGGAACTTTTTCCCTTGCATGTCTTTTGAATGGCTGCTTCCCACTTCCTGCCCTCTACAGCTCCTGGCAGTCACTACTTCATTTTCTGTTCCTATGATTTGCACAGCTTTAGGGATCTTCTACAAATAGAGTCATGCAGGATTCATCCTGCTGTGGCTGACTTGTTTCACTTAGCATGGTGTCTTTAGGGGTCTGTCCTTCAATCAGCAACATGTGTGTGCACACCTTCTGAACATATACCACACACAATTATTTAAAGTGATTACAGTATGCTAATTGTACAGACATCATAGAGTATCTCCTTCAAGCCTTAACAAAGAAATGGGAAAACTTGCAAGAGGCTTTCCTTTAGGATGGACTCCTGTGGAAGGCCACCTGACTATACCAGCATGGAGTCACCCAGGCTAGAGTGGGCAGCTTCAGCTACATTGCTTTGCAAGGAGTCAGGAAAGAGAAGAGCCAAATTCTCACACAGGCGTGATGAGGAAGTCCCTCCCAGAAGTCACAGAAATTGCCAATCTCATTGTTTCTGATTTCTTCAGCCTTTTCATGACCATAAAGCCAACCTCTCTCATTCTATTCTAAGAACCAAGCAAGGGTGGACTAGAGAGATCTCTCAATGGTTAAGAGCACTGGATGCTCTTCCAGGGTTCAATTTCCAGAACCCACATAGAAGCTCACAACTATCTGTAATCCAGCTCAAAGTGATTTTACACCCTCATACAATCATGAATGCAGGTAAAAACTAATGCACATAAAATAAAAAATAAATAATAAAAAAGAAACCAAGGGCTTCCCTGATTATAGAATCGCCAAAGCAAACTGCAGTCTTTAACTTTATTGTAGTTTTGGAAGTGAGGTTCTCTCATTACCCCCAATTTCTTGTTGAGAAGTTGACCAAAGACGAGCAGCAGTTATTTGCCCAGGGTCCCTGGGGATCTGGCCTATGTGTGGCTAGAATCTGCCTTTCTGGCTACCAGTGTTCACTTGCTGGGTTCTGTCTTTGTTTCAGAACCAGAAGAGAAGGAAAAACATTTACTGCATGCAAGAAGAAACAGCTGTGGAGGAAACAGAGCAGTGATCAGGACCCCATGAAGTCCCCTCTGGGGTGGTAGCACCCATGTAAGGAGGGGGAGATGTGACATCCTGCAGTCAAGGGTCAGCCCCATCCCTGGAAGTCACAGAGCCTGGAGAGGGTGAATACAGCAGAGTCGTTCCTGTTGGTCGGAACTAAGATTTGTGCTAAGAGCCTCAAGAAGCCAGTAAGTAATAGAGTCTGAATGATCTTAAGTCACTGTGTGGAGGATGGACCCTGAGGGGACAAGAATAAGAGAAGAGAAACTAATTAAAGTTAGAAGCCTAGGACAGGAATTGGCCTAATTTTTCTATACAGGGCCAGATAGTAAATATTTGGGGCTTTATGGTCCATGAAGTCTCTGTTGTAGCTATTTGACTCTGCCATTGTTGTGAGAACCATAAATAATACTGAGTGTGACTGTCTTCAATGAACTTTATTTTAAAAAAAATGCCTGACCATATTTGGCCCATAAACTATAGTTTTTTACTCCTGGTCTAGGTATTATATATTAAGGGACAAAATTACTTGAAATGAAGGTATTAAGATAAATGTGTTAGAGAAGCTTTGGGGGTCAGATGCTGAGCCCTGGCAGCCTGCTACCAAGTCAGGCTCCACCACCCTGCTCAATAGACCAATTAATACCTAATAATGAAAAAGCCGAAAAGGAAATCCAGTATGGCCACAATTGAGAATGGGAACAAAGAGATTCAGTGACAACCTGAATCCACCTGGGAGTCTTATCATGGGATTAAGAATTCCATAGAGACAAGAGGTGTGCATAGCTAACAGTCTCTGGTGGGGTGTGGTCCTGTCCATCAGTCTGGCCTGAAGTTGTTGGAAATGTGTGAAGTCTTCCTAGAGAGTAGCTTCCCTCCTGGGTGGCACTAAGCCTTATCCTAATGCCAGCAAGAGATTAGTGGGAAATGCCAATTCCTCATTTTGTTTTAATACTTTGATACCCACAGGGAGGGAGCATAGTATTCCTAGAATGACTTTATTCCATAAACATAAACAGTTCCATAGCTTTATAAATTTAAATATTGCTGGGCGGTGGTGGCTCACGCCTTTAGTCCCAGCACTTGGGAGGCAGAGGCAGGTGGATCTCTGTGAGTTCGAGGTCAGCCTGGTCTACCAAGTGAGTTTCAGGAAAGGCGCAAAACTGCACAGAGAAACCCTGTCTCAAAAAAAAAAAATAATAATAAAATAAAATAAAATAAATAAATAAATTTAAATATTTTAAAAACTGTTTTTAAGGTTAAAATCTCTCAATCATCTTTCTGCAATATGAACAATAAACTACCTACTTTTACTTTAAGAGGGAAAAAACATGACATCACCAGATCCCAAATAAATCACACATGAAGGCTTATTTTTTATGAATGCCCAGCATTAACTTGGCTTGTTTCCAGCCAGATTTTCTTAACTTAACCCATCTATCTTTTGCCTTTGAACTTTTACCTTTCTCTATCTCTGTATGCCTTTTCTTTCCTTCTTACTCCATGTCTGGCTGGTTAGCTGGGTGGCTGGTCTCTGAAGTCCTTCTCTTTCCTCTCTCATTCCTTCTACCTTTTTTTCCAGATTTCTATTTCTTCTCTCTGCCTGATAGCCCCACCTATCCTTTCACCTGCTCAGGATATTAACACCTGTCATCCATGATATGGACACAAACTATCTGGAAGGAAAAAGGCCCACCTTTTGTGCACATCCCTTTTTCCCAGGGAGACATTCTGAGCCTCCACCTGGGTCCCCTGCAACTCTAGGGACTCGGCTAAGATTGGCAGCAGAGTGTCCAGCCAAGAACAGGTGAGTCACAAGTTTCTACTGCCACCCACCTCACTCAGGCCATGCCATTCGTGCCTCAGTTTCTCCATTTGTGAAATGGGGTCTGCAGTCTCTAGTCTAAAGATGCAGTGTCTAGTGGCTTAGAGTCACTGTTGCTGCGACCAGGACCTAAGGCAAGTTGGGGGAGGGTTTATTTGGCTTATACTTCAGTATATCACTGAAGAAAGTCGGGGACAGGAACTCAAACAGGGCCAGAACGTAGAGGTAGGAGCTGGTGCAGAAGATATGGAGGAACATTGCTTACTGGCTAGCTCTCATGGCTTGCTAGGTACATTTTCTTACAGAACCCAGGACCACAACTCAGGGCTGGCTCCAACTGCAAGGGGCTGTGCCCTCCCCCACCAATCACTAATTAAGAAAATACCCAACAAGCTTACCTAGAGCACAATCTTGGGGAGTTGTTTTCTTAATTCAGGCTCCCTCCATTTGATGACTCTAGTCTGTGTCTAGTTGACATAAAACTAGCCAAGAAATGCCTGACATGGGGGTAGGGGGTGGAAATTGATTGGTGGAATGATGGCCTAGCATGTGCAAAGCTCTGGGTTGGATCTTTAAACCCACGTAGAACTGGGCATGCTGATGGAATCCCAGCACTAGAGAAACCGAGGCAGAAGGATCAGGAATTCAGGGTCATCCTCAGCTACAAAGTGGGTTTGAGGATGACTGGGCTTCAGGAGACACTTCTGAGAGAAAAGAAAGCAAAGAAGGATGAGAAGGAGGAGGGAGAGAAATGGCTGATATGGCACAGGTGCTCCACATGTTTTGGGGTCAAATGAAAAGAATCTGCCTTGTGGTTTTCAAAAAGCAAAAGAACTATTTACTCGGTCTTCAGGGCACAGGGTGCAGCCATCATGAGGGTACTATATGACTGCCCTGTTAGGCCTCAGAGAAGCTGAGGTGGAGTGCTCAACAGATGGCCCTGTGGGTAGTCAGACTCCAGGGCAATTTACAATGCTAGCCAGAAGACCCAGCTTCCCTTGGGAGATTCAATCATGGTTTATATGATCTTGATCACAAACATCTGAGGTATGTGGACTTGTTTTCCAACAGAAGAAATTTAGCCCAGTTATGTCTTACCAGGAGAATCCACTAGGGCAATGGTTCGCAATCTGTGGGTTGTCACCTTCTTGCAAAACTCTATCACCCAAAGTATTTTCCTTACAATTCACAACAGTATAGCAAAATTACAGTTATGAATTAGCAAAAAATATAAATGAATGCCTGGGGTCACCACACATGAGGAACTGTATTAAAAGGTTGCAAGCATCTGGAACATTGAGAGCCACTGCCCTAGATCTGGGGGCTTCACCTAAGTTCCTGATGGACACCTGGTGGAGAGGTGGTGATCAGGGCATAGAGAGAGAGTCCTGCAGAGGGCTAGCCTGAAGACACAGGGCACCTGGGGAAGCCGGGCAGCTGTTTCCAGGGAGTGGAGCTCCTGGCCCAGCTGCAGAGGAACTGGGTTTCTCATGCTTCTCCCTCCACCCCTGCTGCAAGCTGTGATGAGTTCTCCACCCTGCCCCTGCAGGACTGCATTTTAAGGAAGCAGCCAGCTCAAAGGGTCTGCACTATGGCTGCCTCTCCTTGGAGACCACCCCCAATCACTCTGATCTGTATATGTCCTGGTTTCTATGAGGATGAGAACGAGAAACTCTGGATGGTTGTAAGTCTGGGCTTTAGATCCTTTCATCCAACTGAAAACAGGGTAAGTTTGGGGAATCCATAGAGGCTGTACCCTGACCATTGTCCTTGTAGGCTAGGGTGTGTGTGTTGGGGGGATGTTATCATCATGTCAGAAAACAGCTGATACTGGACTGTGAACAGAACCATGTCCTCACCCGTGCATCAACCACAGGACCCCCTGCTTGGAGGCCCCACAGGCACAAGCTTATCCACAGATGGAGGGGGCCCTTGTGGTGAGGACTGACTTACCAGTAGAGGGCCCAGTCAGAGGAGCATGCTGAGAAAGCTTACAGTAGGACAGTTGATAGACTGGGCTTTGTGGGATGAGTAGGAGTTCTCCAGGTCAGAAGTTAGGCACACACTTGGAAGGAGCAGATGGGAATGGAAAGCACTAGCTTCTGATTTTTCTGCATATAATGAAACATCTGCTGCTGTTGTCCCCAAACTTGAATGTCCTGGGGAAGCATTTAACAGATAAGGGTCCTTATACTGGAAAGTGATTGGGGTCATGAGGGAAGTCCAAATGGGTTTCTGGATCTGCTGATGACAAAGGTGATCTCTCTGAAAACTGCTCTGGGCTGTGGCTTTAGACCACGATGGAACCTGGAAGGCTAAAATTCTCTCTAAACCTGCAAAAGCATTTCTAGGCATCATAAGTGCTCCAAAAGGACCAGGGATGGCATTTGAAGGCAAAGCCCTTGGTTGGTACGGCAGAGACTAAGGGTCCTTTCCATGGTACCAGGGTGAGGGGTTTTCTGTCTTATACCTGAAACAAATAGTTGAGATGCCCATTAACATGTCAAAGTGGACGCTGGCCTCTAGGTTTTCCCAGCATCCCTCAATCCCTACCTGTTACAGAGTATGGTCCCCTTACCCTGCTCTCTACCCCGAACTCTCCAGCCCAGGGCCTGTGCCTCCTCTTGCCCCCTCCTCCCTCCCCAGCCCATCACCTCTGGTCTGTACATAACTCAGACATTGGCTATGTCTCTTGGTCCAGGCAACCCCACTTGGTTGGCATCTCTTCCCCCTCTCCTTTCTTCTCCTCCCCTCCCCCTTCTCCTCCCATGGCCAGGCTCACAGTCCTGGTCACTCTGGACTCTCCAGATGTCTCTGCCTCTGGCTATGCTCTTCCTTTATCTACAACAAGCCTTCTCCTCCACCATACCTGGGAGCAGTCAAGTCCTTTTTTTTTTTTTCTTTTTTCCTTTCATCTGGTGCTGACATGATATGATAACAGACCTCAGTTTGTCCCAGGTTTAATTCACCTATTGCACCATTAAAAAAATTGAGTTGTTAAGTGTTTTTCTTTAAACCCATACCAAATAAAGAATGGAATTTTTTGGAACAAATATTTTTAGTATTAAAAAAAACAGAAAAGAATTCTGTTGAGGATGTAAATGAAGCGGCTTCCATGGGGAACATTGTGTAGTCCATTAAATTCAAATGGAGTCATGTGCCTCCCCGCCATCTCAGGTTAAAGTAGCTATTGGCTCCAAGTGTGCATGGAGGGGCAGGTGTGGCAATCAGAAGAGCTGCTGACAGCTGAGTGTAAAGGGGCGGGGCTCATCTGATGGCTGCTGGGAAAGAGAGAACCTGAGGTCCCCAGGCAAAGCTGTTGTTAAGGGACACATGACAGGCAGTGCCCCCTGGAGTGGTACTGGAACTCACTTTGTGCTTCAAGCAGGCCTGGAACTTGTGATCCTCCTGCCTCAACCTCCTGAGTAGTTTGGGATCCCAGGTTGCAACACCAGGCCCAGCATTGAACTTCTCTCTTTCCTCCTTCCCTTCTTCCTTCATTCCCTCCTATTTCCGTTGGTCTGTCTATCTTTCTCTGTCACTCCCTTGGTTACTATACTAAGCAATAGATTGCACTGTAACATTAACACACACACACACACACACACACACACACACACACACACACACACACACAAGCGGCAGAAGTAGGCACATCTCTAAGTTTAAGGCCACATTGGCCCACATAGCCAGTTCCAGGCTAGCCAGGTCTACACAGAGATCCTGTCTCCAACAAGCACACAGATCAATAAGCAAATAAATAAACCCTGACAACAGAGCCCTGTGAGCCCGAGTTCGGATCCCAGCAGCCACATGAAAAGCCTCCTGTGGCTTTGTTGCCTGTGACTTCAGTGCTGTGGGGGCGACAACACAATCCCTGCTTCAAAGGCTTCAGGGGAAAGTGACTGAGCAGACACAACTGAGTTCTCCTTTGGCCTCTTCAGGCTGGCATACATGTGCATCACACTCACACGCTTCACACTCACATCATACATACTCCACTCACATGTTCTCACTGTCACACACATTCTCTGTCACACACTCTCACATCTCACTCTCTCACATACTTATAACACAGGCACTCACAACATGCACACTCTCACACCGTCTCTCACAGTGTCTCTCACACTCACTCTCACACTCTCATTCTCTCCCACTCCCTCACACTCACACTATCTCTTACACTCACTTTCACACCCACACATTCTCACACTCTCACACCCTGTCTCTCACACCGTCTCTCACATACTCATACTTTCCCTCTCTTACACACTCACTCCCACTCTCTGTCACATTACTTTCTCACACACTCTCTCACACATTTTATCACACACTCTCATACACACACGCACACTCTCACACACTCTCTCATATCTCTCACACTTTCACACTCTCTTTTTCTCACTCACTCCTTCTCACACACTCCTTCTCACACACTCCTTCTCACACACTCCTTCTCACACACTCCTTCTCACACACTCCTTCTCACACACTCCTCACATACTCTTTCTCACACACTCTTTTTCTCACACACTCTTTGTCTCTCACACACACTCTCTTACACCTTCCCTCATCCACTCTCACATACAGTCTTTCACACTCTCACAAATTCTCACACTGTCTCAAATATACTCTCCTGCATACACACTGTGACATTCACCCTCATTCACACACTCACATTCATACACTCTCATACATTTTCACATACATTCACACACTCTCACATTCACTCACAACATCTACACACTCACCCATGCCTGTGAGTGTGCATATGTGTGAGTGTGTGTACATCTGAGTGTGTGTATGTCTGAGTGTGTGTGTGTGTGTAAGTATATGTGTGAGTATGTATGTCTGAGTATGTGTCTAAGTATATTGTGTGAGTGTGTAAGTGTAAGTATGAGTATGTATGTGTGAGTGTGTGTGAGAGTGAGTGTGAGATCCCACAAACAGTTACAGATTGGGATAGGACCTTCTCAGTGTGATCTCAGCCAGGGTCATCAGCTTTTTCAATCACAGGCCTCAGAGGGAAACTTTGATTTTGCAGGCACTGAAGACTTGGGAACACTCCCTGAGCCACCTTAGTGCAAAGCATCCAGAAACAGTGGCAGTTTCAGTACAAAAGTAGGTGACTAGTGAGTGTGGGCCCTTGTCCCTTCTTGGCTTTCCCCCTTCCCACCCAACTTAAATCAGAATACACACAGGAGCAGACTCTCACAAAAAAGTTAGGGTGACAACTGGGAAATTGATCTGCCACAGTGTCACAGGTGAGAGCATGTGTCTTCAGCTTATAAAACTCCAGGGATTTCTCAGGAAGATAGGAGGACATGGGTGAAGAGTTTGTGACATGTTTTCTGCTTTGTCTAGCACTTGGTTAAGGTTTATAGTGAATTTTTTCTTCCTTTTTTCGTTTTTGTTTGTTTTGTTTTCTTTGTTTGTTTCAGTCTGTTTTTGATACAATGTTTCTCTCAGTAACAATTTTTTTTTTGATTCTAGGTTTCTCTATGTAAGAGATCTGGCTGTCCTGGAACTCACTATGTAGACCAGGCTGGTCTCAAACTCAGAGATCTGCCTTCCTCTGCCTCTTGAGTTCTGGGATTAAAGGCTTACATGACCACACCTGGCTATAGTGACTTTTTTCATTTTGTAGCTTTCTATGTTGGCTCAGGTTTATGTTTTGCACTTATTAAAGACACATGGAGCTCTCCATCAACACTACATTGCATTTCTTCTGGTAAAGCCATTGCCCCGGAGCCCTACTCTGTGAGTGCATGGGCAGTGCATGTGTGTTGAATGTTCAGGTAGCTGCTCTAACTCTCTCCACTTTATTCCCCTGAGACAGCATCTTTCACCAAATCTGGAGCTA
The DNA here is from genome assembly GCF_049852395.1 of Peromyscus maniculatus bairdii. Classification (NCBI taxonomy): domain Eukaryota; kingdom Metazoa; phylum Chordata; class Mammalia; order Rodentia; family Cricetidae; genus Peromyscus; species Peromyscus maniculatus. Next base: position 76,580,944 of record NC_134865.1, read on the forward strand.
GACTGGCAGCCAGGAAACCCCAGTGATCCTCCTGCCTCAGTTTTCTACAGCACTGGCACATGCATGACTGTGACATTTTACATGGGTGTTGGAGAGTCACACCAAGTCCTCATATCTGTGCAGCAAGCACACTTACCTATGGAGCCATCTCCCCAGTATCTGTCTTAGTTTTCAAAGGAGAAATTTGAAAACTCTTGAAATGGCTGAGACAGAGCCCCAGGGGCCAACCCAGTACCAGGAAAGGTGCTGTGAGGCTGGAGACTGTGGCTGCAGTGTGGGAGATGCACTGGGGATGAGCAGGGATGCTGGAGGGAGTACTGGGTCAGATGGGGCAGAGGAGCAGCAGACATCAGGGTCCTGGGATGACCTAGGTGTTGGGTTAAGACTGTGGTTAGGGCTGTTGGAACATTATCCTCTGATCCTGACCTTTGCAGCAAAAAAGCCAGGCCAGCACCAGCCCTGGCTGCTGGAACCTGTCCCTAATGCACCTCTCCCTCTACTCCTTCAGCTTTTAGCTACTATGACTGTCACCTTGCAGCAGTTGATAAGATGCCACCAGGAGTCCCTGAACCCCATCCCCTTTACTATGTCCTGTCTTCCCCAAATATGGCAGCAATATTCCGAGATATTTTACTGGGGGAAAGACTCAACGTTCTGGCAATTAGTGGACCATATCCAGGTAAGTGTTTGGTACCTCATGGTGAAAGCTACAGCAGGAGGTGTGTGAAACAGAAATATTTACACCCTGTCCCACCCCGAGGGAGGTTCTCTCTCTCTCTCTCTCTCTCTCTCTCTCTCTATATATATATATATATATATATATATATATATCCCTTACATCCCTTATTTATTCTTTGTGTCTTTCACACAATGTATCTCCATCCCATTCATTTCCCAATCCCTTCATATCTACCTTCTGCCCTTGCATCCTTCCCCTGAAAATAAAATAAAATTTAGAAGAAAGAAAAAAAAAAGGGAAAAATCAATCTTGTCATAGAAGCTGTAGTGTGACACAGTGAGTCACAGAGTGAACACTTTTATCTATGTATCTTTACTTTGAAGTGTTCATTATAGAGAGTTACTGGTCTAGTTCAAGGCCCCTGGTTTCTGCTACACTATGGAGGCTGGGCCCTCACAGGAATTTGTCTGGGTTATCCTGCTGTTGATCTTTGTTGTGGAAATCCCTCCATCTTTGGGTCTGGAGGACCAGCCCCATCACATGCTCCAACAGACCATGGATGGGGTGGATGTTAGGGTGGGTCAGCCCATAAACCTGGTTCTGGTAGTTACATGGTTGGTCATCAGGTCAGCTCTCCCTTGTCCTCACCACCAGGGGGAGCTCTCCTGTATCACCTGGGCTATTCTCCCCTTATAACAATGAGCGAGGGGTAGGGCCAGTTCTGCTTTCAGATGCTCAGGGTCAGATCTCCTACACCGACACCTTTAGGGTCAGCAAGATTGTGTTGCCCAAGGGACAGTCTTGTGAGTGCTGCACCTGATGAGGGGCAGGACCAGCTCAACCCAGGGAGGTTCTTGTCTCTCTTTCACTCAAATCGACAAGGGCTCTAACAGGGTCGATTTCTAGTGGAAAATTTGAGGAGGGTTGTTAGGTAACAGAAATTTTTCCAACCAACAAAATATACTACTCTACTCATACCAGATAGAGAACCCACAACAGACCAAAGTACAGATACCAGCAAAGTCCATCTTGGTGAACCAATGAGTTTTATTGGGGTTACTTAAGGAATCTGGGTGAGGGATCACTTACAGGAGTAAAAATGACTCACAGAGCTGCATCACCAAAGCCCACCCCAGCATGGGTGACAGACAGCTCAGCTCACACAAGCCAGACGCTGGAGCACACTGCTCAGCCTGCAGCAGCTCAGCAGGTTATAGAGTGTCCTTTCCAGGTGCCTCAGTTGGGCTAAACCCTTCCAGGCAGCCTGGCTGGTTTCTGCTTCAAGTTTGTTCTTGTGTGAGAGTCTTTGGGGCTTAGCTCTGCTTCCTCTGGCAGGAAGGAGCCTAGTGAATGTGGTCAGTTTTAGGGGGTTCTTGAAGATATTTGTGTTGTTGACCTCCCTACCTAAGGAGGAGGCTATTAGTACAACAGAGGGGGACAGAAAGAGAGAGAGAATGCATATGTGCACACATGTAGAGACTTCTTCCCAGTGGGGCAGGTGTGGAAGTATTGCTCCCTCTGACTACAGAATCCACAGACCAGATCCCCTTCTACCCCTTACCTCTTTCTGTGGCCTCAAGTCTGAATGGGTGATTGTCCTAGAGCTGGCTAGATGTGTGTCACCCAGGATCCTGATGGCTGCTCCCTCTCCTGTAGATTGACAACACAGAACGACTGATCCTAAGGATGGTGGACAATGTCAGTAAGTGAGGTAAGTCAGGCACCAGCAAGCTTTCCCCCTTTAAAGGAAGGCAGTGCTGGTCTCTCTCCCTGAACTTTCCTTGTGTGTCCAACCCTTACTCCCACAGTACGCATAGGACCTCACTGAATCAGACTTACCATTCACCATTGGAAACAAATCCATGTGTCCAGTGTTCCAGTTCAAGCCAAATAAACATATTCAGGGTGTCGGAATGCAGGTCTTAAGACCACAGAAGCCTGAGATGGCAGTGATCAGACTAGAAAGCAGTGACCTTGGTTCTCAAGTTTTTTCACACTGGAGTGCTGTGTGGTATCCACCCAAGAGGACCTACACTGGACATCTGCCTCAGCATGTTAGCAGCTCTACCTCACTGGGTAGAGTTAGGCTCTTGGGTAGGTCTGGAGCTGGACTGGCTGGAGTACAGCCTTTGGATCCAGCACCCAGTTCTGCAGGGATTCCCTAAGCAGTCTTACCTTGGTCTTCTCTGGATCTTGGTAGCACTTCTGCCCTGCCCCTTGAAACCTGAGTGAAGATATTCTACATATACTCTTCTGCTTTTTCCTCAGATTTGCAGTTTGGCAATCCCTCCCACCCTGCTGAGAGCTGAGATTCAGAGGATCTGCTTCTGGGGGCCTGGCCCATCTGTGTCCTGAGTCTTCTCCCTTGCTAAGTACAACTGCGGCTTTCTTGCCCCCATTTGCCTCTGATGCTGACCTCACAGGTGGTCCTTCTAAAGACCCCTCCTCCCTCGAACCCCTCTCCTGGGCTCCCAGTGCAGCATGCACCTCAGGTGGCTCTGACCTGGAGGTGCCTCTGGAGCAGGAATGGATGGGGACTCCATGCCCTATGGATCTCTGAGACACCAACACTGGCTAGGAGTTGACCTGGTGCTGGGCAGAGGATGCTGTGCTCAGTAGCTTGAAGGCACCTTGGGATATGCACAGGGAACATCTGGTGTGCTTCTCCCACATGTTCAGTTCTTGGCTCCTAGAAGTAATGCTGACCCTACTTCCCACCATCAAACTTGTTTTTAACTAATTAAACTTTACTGCTTTTATTTAGATTCTGAGCTGGGCCAGGATGTCCTTATCTGCTTTCTAGTGTTGCAGGTGAAAGCTGGCCCCCAAATATTACAGAAATATTTTGTGATTTTTTTCTAGACATTTCCACACTGGAAGGAGTGGCTACTGGTCCATTTAAACATCAGGGAACTGGGGGGAAGGTCTAAGAGGGAGGCTGTGTGGGAACTGGGTGAAGCAGAGCTGAGAAAAGGCTGAGAAGCTGTGGCATCACAAGGAGGTATGGGAAAGGGGTCCATGACCTACAGTGTCAATGCAGGAGGCACACTAATCCACTGCAGAGCAGAAGGAGAAAGTGTCCTTGCACATGAAGACACCAGATGATCAAGAGAGCAACAGAGAGGGACAGAGGCCAGATACTGTGGACATGTTCTTCTTCACCTGGTCCACAGGAAAGAGGGGCATCCACTCTGCCACAATTCACAAGAAGAAACTTTCAGCAGATGGAAGCTACAACTTTACAGACAGAGTCTATAAAGACCCCTTATAGACTCTGGGGCTGGATCTTGGTTGGTCACATGCTTACTTAGCATACATAATGCTCTCAGTTGATTCCTCAGTATTGTGTAATCAGGGTGTCAAACCAGGTGTGTGAGCACACACTGGGACCTCAGCACTTGAGATGTGGAGTCCAAAGAATCAGACTTTAAGGTGATCCTTGGATACATAGTGAGTTCAAATCCAGTCTGGACTACAAGAAACACCAGCCAGCCCCTCCGGCTGTGTGTGTGTGTGTGTGTGTGTGTGTGTGTGTGTGTGTGTGTGTGTGTATGCATGCGCACATGCATCTATTTTTTGAGACGGTGTCTCTGTGTATTCCTGGCTGCTTTGGAAATCTCTGTGTAGACCAGGCTGACCTCAAATTCTGAGATCCACCTGCCTCTGCCTCCTGAGTAAGGGGATTAAAGGCATGAGACACCACTGCCTGGTTGAGACTTTTTTTTTTAAGAAAGTGTTTTTAGGGAATATAGATAGAGATATATGTTTTGGAATATATTCATATATGTATCTATATATATATATATAGATATATATAGAGAGAGAAGTTTAAGCCATATATGTTCATATCTATTTTAAACAGGAATTAAACCACATAGGTTTCAACCTTTGTCATAAGATTAAAGCCAAATTTTGTTATAAACTACATAGATTTAAACCATATACATAAGCAATTTATGTCTTGACATATGAGCTTATACTATAATTTTAAAATATTAATATTACTATTATTTACCTTTATTATATCAGACCCAATGATCAGAGCATGCAGAGTTTTTTTTTTTTTTTTAAGTTTGGGCAGTAAATAAGGGCTGCAGCCAGTATTGCTAAACATAGTTGACTAATACATTTAGAAATAAGTATTTAGTGGCCACCTTCATGCATTTAAACATTTAAACGGGGGAGGGAGGTGGAGGGCACAGGCTGTTCATGCTTTCCTGATGGGGCTGCTTCCTCACTGTTTGACCCTGGTGTTTCCTGTGCTGCTAAGGAGCATGTGCCACTTCTGTTGGGAATCAAAGAAAGTATCACCCAGGAGAAGTGGCTGGCAGTGGCCACCCAAGGTGCCTGGCCTCATAGGCTCCTTTGCCCTCCCCGTCTGGGCTCCTCCTTGGTATTCCCTAGACTGTGGTATCTGCAAAAATGAGGTGGGGGATTGGTTTTCTCCCTGGCTGCAGGCTGTTTCATGAAGCGAAGAAAGCTGTATGCAGGAACCTACCAGTCCCAAGCCAGTCTGAAAGGGCTGCAGATAAGCAACCCAGTGGTCAGAGAAGCGTTTCAAGTGTCCTCTGCCCCCCAGCTCAGAGGTCATGGGTGCATTCACCTACTCTTATTGAGCTCCAGTCTGTCTGCAGACCAGATACCAGAACCAGAAAATTACTGATTGGCCAAAAACCAGTAGAATAAGCTAGTGAGAGACTTGGGGTGCACACCCTAAAATCAGTATTGCAAGAGATCCCGGTTTTAGGCACCAAGGTTAGATCTGGGGTTTCACAGTAATGAGGGACAGACCACCAAAGTCTATTAAACCAGAAGCAAACTTTGTTCCAGAAAAATAAAAAAATAATAATTCTAAAAAACCATGGGGCACAAAAGCATATCATCTAGCAGCGAACACAGCCAGTGTAGGAATTCTCAGGCTGTGGCAATGGAGGTGTGTACTGGGCCCCTTTTATAGTATTGGGTGTGGGGTGCATGCTAGGAATCACGTAGAAGCAACTATTACAATTTCACTTTGGTCCAGGCAGTTGTTGGCTATAAGGGACAAAGGGGTTAAAGTTCACCCCTGGCTATGACAGAGGAGCTGCTGTAAAGCAGACAGCCATTGTTAGCAGTTAACCTTTGGAGCTGATGAATGTCAGCTTTTATCTCTTAAGCTTATAATATTATATTTCTATATTCCTGGACCCTTCACTCCATTATACATTAAAGCCTCCAAGGCATGGCCCTTTATAGACATTTACATAGCACCCTATTCTCACAGGTTTGTGTATCACAGGCGTTTCTCAGATACACTTCGTTCCTCAGGGGAAGCCCAGGCAGGGAGGGGCTTCCACACCCCCTCTGCCAAAGGCTGCTCTCTATAGATTTTGATGCTTCCCTCTCCAGTCCACACTCTGCTGTCACAAGTCTGTGGCACTTAGTAGGACAGTCCTGGGAAACTAATTCAGACTATGGAAGTCAGGACTTCCAGAGAACCAGCAGACTTCCTGAAGAGAGCTGAGGCATGGACCAGTGCCCTGCCCAGAGAGGTGGGGGCTACTGCCCATGGATACCACATCTCTTGTTGCTATGTGTTTCTGAGGTGGGTGTTTCTCAGACATCATGGGAGGAAGGTGATGGATACATCCAGATAAGCTCAGGCCTCCAGTGGTGGGAACATGGACTCCAAGTTGAGTCTACTGGGTTTTAGCAAAGGGTTTGAGGGATGGGCATGGAGTATCTAAGGGAGGAACCAAAGGGGCCATCTGAGACCTCATAAAAATTAAACATACTAGCAAAACCACATAGAACTGCAGGGACTGTGGACTTCTGGGGCTCACGGTTAGGAATTCAAAATGAAAACATGATTGTCTTTTTATCTGCTTATTATCTTTCTGTCTAGATTAGAAAATAAGGCAAACTGGGTTCTGCCATATTAGGCATGTTGCCTGGTAAGTAATTCAGAAGAAGGGGCATGAAGACTGTGTGTGCAGATGGCTTGGGGTGTTCAAGGTTGGAAGGGATGGTGAGGTTGGAACTGGCAAGGGCTCTGCACACTGTATTCAGAGAAGAAATTCAAGGAAGCTCTATCCACATTTAGTGTTTGTCTTTTTACTGTGGGTAACTTGTTTCTAGGGCTTTTAAAATTTTTTGATATTTGTTTTATTTTTCTTCCTGCCATGTAGAAAATTTTCATTTTTTAATAAACTCAATCACAAGTTCTACATGCTTGCTTTGTGTGGTCCTTGTTTAAGGTTCTTGGAAAGAGTTTCTCTAATTTTGGGTTCATGTTTTTCAGAAGTACTTTGTAATTTCTTTTCTTTAAATCATTAGTCTATGATTCACTTCATATGAAAAAGTGTAGTAATATAAGCATACAGTGATGTTGTTTTAAAATTTCTGATAGCCAATTGTTACCTTTTCATTTTTTGTTAAAGTAGGATCTCAATGTGTACTTAGCCCTGGCTGGCCTGCAAATCACTATGCAGAACAGACATTGGCTACAGACTTCAGAGAGAACTATCTGTTCCTGTCTTTGGATTGTTGGGATTAAAACTAAAAATTGTTACAAATAATACATTGCTTAATGTATTCCTTATCATCACCTTGAAATGCCACATCAATGTATGAGGGAAAAAATATTACCTCTACCCTTTTAAGGCTTTGGTTCTCCTCCAGGAGAACTCAATTGACACAAAATACATTAATAAGAGAAAAGCACACACATTATTTAATATAAGTCTCAGGTGAGGCATGAGGCCCGATAAGGAAATAGAGATCAAGGTAAACAGAGGTGAATAGTTAAAGTTGGACTGCGAAATGGAAATGGTAGAAATGTGACAAGCCAGGTGCCTGGGCAGGGACAGCTGATTGCAGAGGAGAACATAAGATGGAGACTTGCAGACATTTCTCTCAGCCTGTGGGCTGCCTTAAGGGTGAAACATCCTTCACAGGCTCATGGGTTTGAACACACTCGGCCAGTAGTGCAGTTTTGCAAGGCTGTGCAACCATTAGGAGGTAAAGCTTAATACACATGGGGTTTGCTATAAGAGGGAATTCCTTTGGGTGTCAGAGCCCAGCCTGCTTCTGCTCTGATCTCTTTCCTGATCCACCAAGATGTGAGCAGATAATTTCATTCTTGCCATCATGCGGGAATGCACCACCCTGCCTTCACGCCATGATCCTTCAAACCATGAGCCCTTGATGTCTTCTTCAGAAAGCCTGCTCCAGTTAAGGCCCAGAGAGGGTCCTAGCTTGCTCTTGAAGGCACCATACATCTCCCTATATACAGAATTGTCTCCTACCCCCCAATGTTTCTGTCCAGAACGAGAAAAAGCAGCTCTGTGTTTTAAACCTCCCTCCTCCTCCTGTGTCCCTGTCTCTACTTGTGTGAGTTGCTGCTCTCTCATTTTCTCTCCTCAGAGAATCCCCAGTCATTTGTGAACTTGTGTCCCAGGGCTGGGCCTACAGCTTGCTTCTGTTCTCTTGTTTGGGACTTTTCCTTCCCCTAGATCATAAAGATATTTCACTCTATTTCCTACAAATATTTTCTTTAAAAAGATGGTCTCAGCTGGGCAGTGGTGGCTTGAACCCTTAATCCCTGTATTCAGGAGGCAGAGGCAGGTGGATCTATGAAATTGAGGTCAGCCTGGTCTATACAGTAAATTCTAAAACAGCCAGAGCTACACAGAGACACCCTGTCTCAAAACATACACACACACACACACACACACACACACACACACACACACACACACACACACAGAGAGAGAGAGGGGGGGGGGTCCCATGTAGCCCAAATCACTATGTATCCAAGGATGAACTTAAAGTTCTGATTCTCCAGTCTATAGATCTCAAGTGCTGAGATTCCAGCATGTGCTCACAGAGCTGGTTTGACACCCTGATTATGAAATACTGAGGGATCAACTTAGAGCACTGTGCATTCTAAGTGAGTGTGTTACCAACCAAGCTCCAGCCCCAGCCTTCCAAGTGCCTTTAGAGACTCACTCTATAATGTTGTAGCTCCTTCTGTTGACAGTTTCTTCTTGTGAATTGTGTCAGAGGAGATGCTCCTTTTCTCGTGGACCAGCTGAAGGAAGGACATGTCCCCAATACCTGCCCTCTGTCCCCTTTCTGTTGCTCCCTTGATCATCTGGTGTCTTATGTACAAGGACATTTTCTCCTTCTGCTCTGCAGTGGATTAGTGTCCCTCCTGCATTGACACTGTAAGTCACAGACCACCCCTACTCCCTCCATGTAATGCCAGAGCTTCTCAGCTTATTCTCAGCCCTGCTTCACCAAGATCCCACACAGCCTCCCTTTTAGACACTCACCCAGGTACCCTGATGCCAAAATGGACCAGTAACCAATCCTCCTCGTGTGGAAATGTCTAGAAGAAATCACAAAATGTTCCTGTAATATTTGGATCCAGCATCTACCTTCTGTACTACACCCCAGAGAAAGACAGAAGGGCCCCACACAGAATCTAAGTAAAAGCAGTAAGTTTAATTAGTTAAAAACAAGTTTGATGGATGGAGGGGGTTAAGGTCAGCATCACTTCTAGGAGCCAAGAACTGAACATGTGGGAGAAGCACACCAGATGTTTTCTGCACATATCCCAAGGTGCCTTCAAGCTACTGAGCACAACATCCTCTGCTCAGCACCAGGTCAACTTCTAGTCAGTGTTGGTGTCTCAGAGATCCACAGTGCATGGAGTCCTCATCCATTCCTGCTCCAGAGGCACCTCCAGGTCAGAGCCACATGAGGTGCATGCTGCACTGGGAGCCCAGGAGAAGAGTTTGAAGGGAGCAAGGTTCTTTAGAAGGACCATCTGTGAGGTCAGCATCAGAGGCAAATGGGGGCAAGAAAGCCCAAAATGTACCCAGGAAGGGAGAAGACTCAGGATACAGAGAGGCCAGGCTCCAGAAGCAGATCATCTTCTGGCTCCAGAAGCAGAGTTGCTGGCTATTCTGGGCAGCATGGATTGACAAACTGGAAATCTGAGGAACAAGCAGAGGAGTAGATGCATAAAACTTTCAGTGAGGGCCCATAAGGCAGAGGCTGAATGGCTAGAAAGACCTAGAGAAGACCATGGCCAAACTGCTTAGGGAATCCCTGCAGAACTGGGTGCTGGATCCAAAGACTTCTCCAGCCAGTCCAGTTCAAGTCCTGCCCATGGGCCAACATCTACTCAGACAGGCAGAGCTGCTACCAAGCAGAGGGAGATGCCCAATGTGACCTCTTGGGTAGATGCCACACAGCACTCCAGTGTGATCAAACTTGTGAGTCAAGGTCACTAGATTCTAGTCTGATCACTGCCATCATAGAGTCTGTGGTCTTAGGACCTGTATGCCAACACCCTGACTATGATTATTTGGCTTGAACTGGAACACTGGACACATGAAACTGTCTCCAATGCTGAGTGATGACTCTGATTCAGTGAGGTCCTTTGCTTACTGTGGGTATCAGCTCACAGAACTTATATCCAAAGGAGAATGGTGAGTTTTGGCAACACAGGAAAGCTCAGGGAGAGACCAGCACTGCCTTACTATAAAGAGGGAAAGCCTGCTTGTGCCTGACTTACCGAAGGAGAGTGTTATCCAGTGTTAGGGACAGTTGCTCCATGGTGCCAGTCTGCAGAAGAGGGAGCAACCATCAGGATCCTGGGTCACACATATCTAGCCAGCTCTAGGACAATGACACATTCAGACTTCAGGAAGCAGAAAGAGGTAAGGGGCAGAAAGGGACCTGGTCTGTGGATTCTGTAGTCAGAGGGAAGCATTACTTCTACAACTATCCCACTGGGAAGAGGTCCCCACATGCATGAACAGATGCATTCTCTCCCCATTTCTGTCCCCCTCTGTTGTACTAATAGCCTCCTCCTTAGGTAGGGAGGTCAACAACACAAATATCTTCAAGAACTCCCTGAAACTGACCAGATTCACTAGGCTCCTTCATGCCAGAGGAAGCAGAACTAAGCCCCAAAGACTCTCACATAAGAGTAGCACCTTGAATAAGCAGAAAGCAGCCAGGCTGCCTGGAAGGGTTTAGCCCAACTGAGGCACCTGGAAAGGACCCTCTCCAACCTGTGGAGCTGCTGCAACCTGAGCAGTGTGCTCCAGGGTCCCAGCTTTTGTGAGCTGTCTGTCATCCATGCTGGGGTGGGCATTGGTGATGCAGTTCTCTGAGTCATTTCTGCTCTTGTAAGTGATCCCTCACCCAGATTCTTATAAGTAATCCCAATAAAAATTCATTGGTTCACCAAGATAGACTTTGGTGGCATCTGTACTTTGGTGTGTTGTGGGTTCTCTATCTGGGGTGAGTAGACTATTATGTTTCATCTCCCCAGGAAAAGTTTTGTCACAAAACAGCCCTCCCAAATCCTCCATTAGAAATGAGCCCTGGTAGAGCAGTTGTCGATCTGAATGAAGGAGAGATAAGACCCTCCCTCCCTGAAGAGAGCTGGCCATGCACTTCAGCAGCTGTAGCACTTGCGAGAAAATCCCCTCTGCCACTCCTGGGCAACACAATCGAGCTGACCCTGAAGGTGTAGGTGTGGGAGAGCTGACCCTGAGGACCTGAAAGCAGGTGACCTGTCCCCTCCCCTTGCTCATTGCTGCAAGGGGTGAACTAGGCAGAGAGATGCAGGAGAGCTCAGCCTGGTGGTGAGGACAAGGAGAGGGGTGGGCTGACCAACCATGCAACTACCCAGGCCCAGAACCAGGGTTATGCATTGGCCCAGCCCAACATTAACTTCATCTGTGATCTGCTGGAGCATGTCAAGGGGCCAGCCCTGCAGACCCAAACATGCAGGATTTCCACAACACAGGACAACAACAGGATAACCAAGAGGAGTCCCATTGAGGGTCCAGCATTCATAGTATAGCAGAAACCAGAGGAGGCCTTGTACCTGATCAATGACTCTGCAATGAACACTTGCAAGTAAAGATATATGGATAAAGTGTCTACTGGGTGACTCACTGTGTCACGCTACAGCTTCCATGACGAGATTAAATTTTTTCCTTTTTTTTTTTTCTTAAATTTTACTTTGGGGGAAATGTTACAAGGGCAGGGGGTGGATACAAAGGGATGGGGAAATGAATGGGATGGAGATGCATTATGTGATAGACACAAGAATAAATAAAAACAAGAGAGAGAAGAGAGAGAGAGAGAGAGAGAGAGAGAGAGAGAGAGAGAGAGAGAGAGAGAACTGGCCTAGGGGCGAGACAGTGTGAAATCATTTGCCACCTGACACCTCATTCAATGCAGCTTTTACCATGAGGTACCAAACCCTTACCTTGATATGTTCCACTAGTTTCCAGAACTTTGAGTCTGTCCCCTTGTATAGCATCACAGACTGTTTCTGCCACATTGTGGGAAGACAGGTCATAGTATAGGAGAAGGGGTTCAGGCACTCCTGGAGGGAACTTCCAAACTGCCACAATGTGACAGTCATAGAGAATACAAGCTGAAGGAGTAGAGGGAGAGGTGCATTAGGGACAGGTTCCAGCAGCCAGGGCTGGTGCTGGCCTGGCTTTTTTGCTGCAAAGGTCAGGATCAGAGGATAATGTTCCAACAGCCCTAACCACAGTCTTAACCCAACACCTAGGTCATCCCAGGACCTGGCATGTCTGTTGCTCCTCTGTCTGCTCTGACCCAGTACTCCCTCCAGCATCCCTGCTCATCCCCAGTGCATCTCCCACACTGCAGCCACAGTCTCCAGCCACACAGCACCTTTCCTGGTACTGGGTTGCCCCCTGGGGCTCTGTCTCAGCCATTTCCAGAGTTTTGAATTTTCTTCTTTGAAAACTAAGACAGACACTGGGGAGATGGCTCCATAGGTAAGTATGTTTGCTGCACAGACATGAGGACTTGGTGTGACTCTCCAACACCCATGTAAAAAGTCACAGTCATGCATGTCCTAGCACTGTGGAAACCTGAGGGGGGAGGATCACAGGGGTTTCCTAGCTCCAGATTTGGTGAAAGATGCTGTCTCAGGAGGATAAGGTGGAGAGAGTTAGAGCAGCTCACCTGAACGTTCAACACACATGCACTGACCTCACACAAGCAAGCAGCAGGGCCTGGGGCAGGGGCTCTACCAAAAGGAATGCAATGTAGTGTTGGTGGAAAGCTTTATGTGTCTCTAATAGCCTCAAAATAAACCTGAGCCAACATAGAAAGCTACGAAGTGTAAAGGTCGCTATAGCCAGGCATGGTCTCTCAAGCTTTTAATTCTCACAATCAAGAGGCAGAGGCAAGCAGATCTCTGAGTTTGGGACCAGCCTGGTCTACAGAGTGAGTTCCAGGTTAGCCAAGACTGCTACCTAGAGAAACCCTGTCTTGAAAACAAAAAACACAAAACAAAAAAGGTGAGAAAAAAGTCACTATAAACCATAACCAAGTGCCAGGCATGACCACAAAGCAGAAAACATGTCACAGACTCCCTACCAATGACCTCCTGTCTTCCTGAGAATTCCCTGCATTCTTATAAGCTGAAGACGCACACCCTCACCTGTGACACTGTGGCAGATCACTTCCTGATTGTTGCCCTAACTTTTGTGTGAACGTTGCCCCTCTGTGTGCATTCTGACTTTAGGATGGAGGGAAGGGGGATAGCCAAGAAGGGACAAGGGCACACCCTGACTAGACACCTGCCTTTGTAGTCGATGAAGTTTTATTTAAAACTACCATTGCATCTGGATGCTTTGCACTAAGGTGGCTCAGGGAGTGTTCCCAAGTCCTCAGTGCCTGCAAAATGAAAGTTTCCCTCTGAGGCCTCTGATTGAAAAAGCTGCTGATCCTGGCTGAGATCACACTGAGAAGGTCCTGTCCCAACCTGCCACTTTATGTGGGAACTAGCACACACACACACTCACTCTCTCACACTCACACATTTTGACAAGGGTGACTGTGTGGATGTTTGAATGTGTGTGTGTGTGTGTGTGTGTGTGTGTGTGTGTGAATGAGCATGACAGTGTGTGAATGTGTGTGATTGTGAGTGTATGAATGTGAGAGAATATATGTGAGACAGTGTTTGAGAGTATATGAGAGAATGAGTGAGAAGCAGAGGGCATGAGAATGTGTTTGAGAGACAGAGAGTGTGTGAGAGAGAAAGAGTGTTAGAGTGGGTGTGAGTGTGAGAGGCAGTGTGTGTGACAGAGTATGTTAGAGAGTGTGTGTGAGAGAGAGTGGGTGTGAGAGCATTGTGAGAGACGGTGACAGAAAGAGGGTGACAGTGTGTGAGTGTGTCTGAGTATGTGAAATAGTGTGAGAGAGTGTGAGAGAGAGGATGAGAGAGAGAGAGAGGGTGTGTGAGAGAGGGTGTGAGAGAGAGGGTGTGAGAGAGAGAGGGTGTGAGAGAAAGGGTGAGAGAGAGAGGGTGAGAGAGAGAGAGGGTGAGAGAGAGAGAGGGTGAGAGAGAGAGAGGGTGAGAGAGAGAGAGGGTGAGAGAGAGAGGGTGAGAGAGAGAGAGGGTGAGAGAGAGAGAGGGTGAGAGAGAGGGTGTGTGTGAGAGAGAGAGGGTGTGAGAGAGAGAGAGAGGGTGAGAGAGAGAGAGGGTGAGAGAGAGAGAGGGTGTGAGAGAGAGAGGGTGAGAGAGAGAGAGAGGGTGTGAGAGAGAGAGAGGGTGAGAGAGAGAGGGTGTGAGAGAGAGAGGGTGTGAGAGAGAGAGAGAGAGGGTGTGAGAGAGAGAGGGTGTGTGAGAGAGAGAGGGTGAGAGAGAGAGAGGGTGAGAGAGAGAGAGGGTGTGAGAGAGAGAGAGGGTGAGAGAGAGAGGGTGTGAGAGAGAGAGGGTGAGAGAGAGAGAGGGTGAGAGAGAGAGAGGGTGTGAGAGAGAGAGGGTGTGAGAGAGAGAGGGTGTGAGAGAGAGAGGGTGTGAGAGAGAGAGGGTGTGAGAGAGAGAGGGTGTGAGAGAGAGAGGGTGTGAGAGAAAGAGGGTGTGAGAGAGAGAGGGTGTGAGAGAGAGAGTGAGAGAGAGGGTGTGAGAGAGAGAGTGAGAGAGAGGGTGTGAGAGAGAGAGTGAGAGAGAGGGTGTGAGAGAGAGAGTGAGAGAGAGGGTGTGAGAGAGTGTGTGACAGAGAGAAGGTGACAGAGAGAAGGTGACAGAGAGAAGGTGACAGAGTGTGTTGGAGTGTGCCTGAATGTGTGAGTATGTGTAAGAACGTATGTGGAAAGAGTGTGTGTGTGTGTGAGTGAATGTGAGAGTGTAAAAGAGAGAGTGTGAGAGTGTTAGAGTGAGTGTGAGAGGTGAGTGTGTGAGAGAGACTTGTGAAAGTGTGTGTGTAAAAGAGTGTGGGAGACAGTGTGTATGAGAGAGTGTGAGAGACTGAGAGAGTGAGTGTGAAAGAGTGTAAGAGAGTGTGTGTGAGACTATGAGAGAGTGTGTGTGTGTAAGGGTGTGAGAGTATGTGTGTTTTGGAGAGTGCGGTGGGAGTGTGTGGGAGACTGTGTGAGACAGACTGTGTGTGAGAGACAGAGACTGTGTGTGTGTGATAGAAAAACCGTGTGGGAGAGAGAAACCCTGAGAGAGAAACCCAGTGTGTGAGAGAGAAACCCAGTGTGTGAGAGAGAAACCCTGTGTGAGAGAGAAACCCTGTGTGAGAGAGAAACCCTGTGTGTGACAGAGAAACCCTGTGTGTGTGAGAGAGAAACCCTGTGTGTGAGAGAGAGAAACCCTGTGTGAGAGAGAAACCCAGTGTGTGTGAGAGAGAAACCCCGTGTGTGAGAGAAAAACCCTGTGTGAGAGAGAAACCCCGTGTGTGAGAGAGAAACCCAGTGTGTGAGAGAAAAACCCTGTGTGTGAGAGAGAAACCCCGTGTGTGAGAGAGAAACCCCGTGTGTGAGAGAGAAACCCCGTGTGTGAGAGAGAAACCCTGTGTGTGACAGAGAAACCCTGTGTGTGTGAGAGAGAAACCCTGTGTGTGAGAGAGAGAAACCCTGTGTGAGAGAGAAACCCTGTGTGTGACAGAGAAACCCTGTGTGTGAGAGAGAGAAACCCTGTGTGTGTGAGAGAGAAACCCTGTGTGTGTGAGAGAGAAACCCTGTGTGAGAGAGAAAGAAACCCTGTGTGTGAGAGAGAAACCCTGTGTGTGAGAGAGAGAAACCCTGTGTGTGAGAGAGAGAAACCCTGTGTGTGAGAGAGAGAAACCCTGTGTGAGAGAGAAACCCTGTGTGAGAGAGAAACCCTGTGTGAGAGAGAAACCCCGTGTGTGAGAGAGAAACCCCGTGTGATAGAAAAAACATGTGTGAGAGAGAAAATGTGTGTGAGAGAGAAAATGTGTGTGAGAGAGAAAATGTGTGAGAGAGAGAAAATGTGTGAGAGAGAGAAAATGTGTGTGTGTGTGTGTGTGTGTGAGAGAGAGAGAGAGAGAGAGAGAGAGAGAGAGAGAGAGAGAGAGAGAGAGAGAGAGAGAGAGAGAGAAAATGTGTGAGAGAGTATGTGGGAGGGACTGAGGGAGGGAGTATGGGAGAGAGTGTGTGTGAGTGTATGTGTGATGTTGTGTGCATGTGAGAGAGTAAGAGAGTAGGAGGGTAAGAGTGACTGAGAGTGTGAGAGTGTAAGTGTGACAGAGAGTGTGAGGGAGCAAGAGTTGAGTGTGTGAGAGAATATGAAAAAGCACAAAACAAGCATGGGAGATTGTGAATGTGTGTGAGAGTGAGGTTGAGAGAGAAATTGTGCATATTGTGAGAGAGTGTGTGTGTGTTGTGTGGAGTGAGTTGTTAGAGTATGAGAGTGAGTTGTGAGAATATGTGGGTATGAGGGATGTGACAGAGTGAGAGTGAGGATGTGTGATAGGAGAGCGTGAAAACATGTGAGGGTCTGTGTGACAGTGGGGATATGTGAGTGTACCATGTGTGATGTGAGTGTGAGAGCCTGTGATGTATGTGTGAAAGAGTGAGACTGTATGAGTGGAGTATGAGTGATGTGAGTGTGAAGCAAGTGTGTGTGATGCACATGTGTGCCAGCCTGAAGAGGCCAAAGGAGAACTCAGGTGTCTGCTCAGTCACTTTCCCCTGAAGCCTTTGAAGCAGGGATTGTGTCAACGCCCCCACAGCACTGAAGTCACAGGCAACAAAGCCACAAGAGGCTTTTCATGTGGCTCTGGGGTCTGAACTCGGGCTCACAGGGCTCTGTTGTCAAGGTTTATTTATTTGCTTATGATCTGTGTGCTTGTTGGAGACAGAATCTCTGTGTAGACCTGGCTAGCCTGGAACTGGCTATGTGGGCCAATGTGGCCTTGAACTTAGATGTGCCTACTTCTGCCGTGTGTGTGTGTGTGTGTGTGTGTGTGTGTGTGTGTGTGTGAAAATGTTATAATGCAACCTATTTCTTAGTATACTAAACAAGAAAGACAGAGAAAGAGAGAGAGAGAGAGAGAGAGAGAGAGAGAGAGAGAGAGAGAGAGAGAGAGAGAGAGAGGAAAATAAAGGAAGAAGGGAAGGAGGAAAAAGAGAAATTCAATGGTGGGCTTGGAGTTCTCTCTTTCCCAGCAGCCATCAGATGAGCCCCGCCCCTTTTACACTCAGCTGTCAGCAGCTCTTCTGATTGCCACACCTGCCCCTCCATGCACACTTGGAGCCAATAGCTACTTTAACCTGAGATGGCGGGGAGGCACGTGACTCCATTTGAATTTAATGGACTACACAATGTTTCCTATGGAAGCCACTTCATTTACATCCTCGCCAACAGAATTCTTTTCTGGTTTTTCTTTTTAATTTACTGAAAATATTTGGTCCAAAACCTTTCCATCCTTCACTTGGTATAGGTATAAAGAAATACAGTTCTCTACTTGATTTTTTTTAAATGATGCAATAGGTGAATTACCCCTTGTTAGGTTTCAAACCTGGGACAAACTGAGGTCCATCATCATATCATGTCAGCACCAGATGGCTGGAAAAAAAAGGAAGGACTTGACTGCTCCCAGGTATGGTGGAGGAGAAGGCTTGTTGTAGATAAAGGAAGAGCAAAGCCAGAGGCAGAGACATCTGGAGAGTCCAGAGTGACCAGGACTGTGAGCTTGGCCATGGGAGGAGATGGGGGAGGGGAGGAGAAGGAGAAGAAAGAGGAGAGGGAGAGGAGATGGCAGCCAAGTGGGGTGGCCTGGACGTAGACATAGAAGAAATGACCGAGTTATACAGAGGGCACAGGAGGTTGGAGAGGGAAGGGGAGGCAGGGGGCAGGAAGAGGCACAGGCCCTGGGCTGGAGAGTTCAGGGTAGAGGGCAGAGTAAGCTGGCCAACCTCTTAAATAGGAATGGACTGAGGGGTGCAGGGAGAACCTAGAGGCCAGCGTCCACTTTGACATGTTAATGGGCACCTTAGACATTTGTCCCAGGTAGAAGACTGAACACCCCTCACCCTGGTACCAGCGAGGGGACCCATTGTCTCTGCCATACCAACACAAGAGCTTTGCCCTCAAGTGAAATCCCTGGTCCTTGGGGAGCAGTTTCCATGCCTACAAATGCTTTCGCTGCTTTACAGAGCATTTTAGCCTCCCAGGGTCCATCGTGGTCTAAAACCACAGTTTTAGCCGGGCGGTGGTGGCGCATGCCTTTAATCCCAGCACTCGGGAGGCAGAAGCAGGCAGATCTCTGTGAGTTCGAGGCTAGCCTGGGCTACCAAGTGAGTCCCAGGAAAGGTGCAAAGCTACACAGAGAAACCCTGTCACAAAAAAAAGAAAAGAAAAAAGAAAAAAAAAAACACCACAGTTTTCAGAGAGATCATCTTTGTCATCAGCAGATCACGAAAACCCATTTGGACTTCCCACAAGACCCCAATCAATTTCCAGGGTAAGGACCCTTATCTGTTAAATGCTTCCCTAGGACATTCAAATTTGGGGACAACAGCAGCAGATGTGTCATTGTGTGCAGAAAAATCAGAAGCTAGTGCTTTCCATTCCCATCTGCTCCTTCCAAGTGTGTGCCTTATTTCTGACCTAGAGAACTCCTATTCAAACCACAAAGCCCAGCCTAACACCTATGCTATCTGTAAGCTTTCTTAGCATGCTCCCTCTGACTGGGCCCTCTACTGGTAAGTCAGGCCTCACCACAAGGGCCCCCTCCATCTGTGGATAAGCTTGTGCCTGTGGGGACTACAAGCAGGGGCTCCTCAGACTGGTGCAAAGATGAGGACATGGTCCTGTTCACAGACCAGTATCAGCTGTTTTCTGACATGATGATAACATCCCCCCAACACACACACCCTAGCCTATAAGGACAATGGTCAGGGTACAGCCTTCCTGAAGCCCCCAAACTCACCCTGGAAGAAGTTAAATGGATGGCTCTAAAGTGCAGGCTTGCAACAGTCCAGAGTCTCCTGTTCTCATCCTTATAGAAACCAGGCCATACAGATGTCAAAGTGAGTGGTGGAGGCCTCTGCGGAGAGGCAGCCATAGTGCAGAGCCTTTGAGCTGTCTGCTTCCTTAAAATGCAGTCTTGCAGGGGCAGGGTGGAGAACTCATCACAGGTTGAAGCAGGGGTGGGGAGAGTGAGGCATGAGAAACCCAGTTCCTCTGCAGCTGGGCCAGGAGCTCAACTCCCTGGAAACAGCTGCCCGGCTTCCCCAGGTGCCCTGTGTCCTCAGGCTAGCCCTCTGCAGGGCTCTCTCTGTGTGCCCTGATCACCACCTCTCCATCAGGTATCCATCAGGAACCTAGCTGAACCCCTTGGATCTAGGGCAGTGGCTCAGAACATTCTGGATGCTTGTGACCCTTTAATACAGTTCTTCATGTTGTGGAGACCCCCAGCCATAAAGTTATTTATGTTGCTATTTCATAACTGATATTTTGCCACTGTTTTCAATTGTAATATAAATACTGTAGGAGATAAAGGTTTGCAAGAGGGTCACAACCCACAAGTTGATAACAGATGCCTTAGGTGTGCTCCAGGCAAGACAAACCTGAGCTAAATTCCTTCTGAAAAACAAAGCCACACCCCTCAGATGTTTGTGACTAGAATCATATAAACTGTGATTGAGTCTCACAGGGGAAGCTGGAGATTTTGGCTAGCTTGGTCATTGACCTCGAAGTCTGACTACCCACAGGGCAATGCCCTGAGCACAACCCCTCAGCTTTTCTGGGGACAGTCATAAAGTAACCTCACGATGGCAGCACCATGTGCCATGAAGACCTGGTCAATATATTCTTTTCCTTCTTGAAAACCGTAAGCCAGATTCTTTTCTTCCCACCCCAGAACTCGGGGAACACCTGTGCCATGTCAGCCATTTCTCTCCCTCCTCCTCCCTCTCTCATACTTCCTCCTTTTCTTTTTCTCCCAGAAGTGTCTCCTGAATCCCAAGTTGTCCTCAAACCCACTTTGTAGCTGAGCATGACCCTGAATTCCTGATCCTTCTGCCTCAGCTTCTCTAGTGCTGGGATTACATCAGCTTGCCCAGGTCCATGTGGGGCTAAACATCGAATCCAGAGCTCTGCATGTGATAGGCCAAGATATCTACCAAATGATTTCCACCCCTAGCCCCAGGTCAGGCATTTCCTGGCTAATTTTATGTCAACTTGACACAGACTAGAGTCATCTGAAAGGAGGGAGCCTAAATTAAGAAAATGACTCTCTACAATTGAGCTGTAGGCAAGCTTGTTGGGTATTTTCTTAATTAGTGATTGATGGAGGAGGACCCAGCCCACTGAGGTCCTGGGATTGTAGTTCTGGGTTCTATAAGAAAGTGTACCAAGCAAGTTCGTAGATCTAGTCAATGAACAACAACCCTCCCTAGCCTCTGTACCAGCTTCTGCCTCCAGATTCTGGCCCTGTTTGATTTCCTTTCCTGACTTTCTTCAGTGAAGGAATATAATGTGGAAGTGTAAGACAAATAAACCCTCCCCAACTTGCCTTTGGTCCTGGTGTTTCCTTGTAGCAATAGTGACCCTAAGCCACTAGGCACTGCATCATTAGACTAGAGCCTGCAGATCCCATTTCACAAATGAAGAAATTGAGGCATGAATGGCATAGCTCAAGTGAGGTGGATGGCCGTAGAAACCTGTGACTCACCTATTCTTGGCTCTGACACTTTGCTGCCAATTTTCACTGAGGACCTAGAGTTGCTGGTGGGCCAGGTGGAGGCTCAGAATGTCTCCCTGGGAGGAAGAGATGTGCACAGAAGGTGGCCTTTTTGTCCTCTAGCTAATCCTTGTCCACATCATGGTTGACATGTACTACTATGTCCTGGGCAGTAAAAAGGACAGGCAGGGCTTGCAGGCAAAGAGAAGAAATAGAAGGATATCTGGGAGAATGGTAGAAGGAATGAGAGAGAAATGAGGAGGACTTCAGGGGCCAGCCACCCAGCTAAACAGCCAGACATGAATTAAGAAGGAAAGAAAAGCATACAGAAATAGAGAAAGGGAGAATCCCAGAGGCAAGAGATAGATGGCTTAAGTTAAGAAAAACTGGCTGGAAACAAGCCTAGCTAGGGAACAGCATTTATACTTAAGAAGGAGCCTCCGTGTGTGATTTATTTGAGGGCTGGGTAGTGGCACTGCTTCCCCAAAAAAGTAAAACCAACATCTAGTTGAGTTTATAGTGGTTTGAATGAGGATGTCCCCCATGGACTCAGATATTTGAACACTCAGTCCCAAGAAGAAGGCACTATTTGGGGAGGTTTGGGAGGTGTGGCCTTGCTGGAGGAAGCAGTCACTGGGGACAGGGGTTGAGAGTTGAAACCTCATCACTTCCAATTCTCTGGCTTTGCTTCATGCTCGCTGTTGAAGCGGTGAGTTCTCACCTTTTTTTCTGAGGCAGGGTTTCTCTATGTAGTTTTGATGCCTGTCCTCACTCTCACTCCTTAGATCAGACTGGCCTTCAACTCACAGAGTTTTACCTGGCTCTACCTCCCGGGTGCTGGGATCAAAGGCGTGTGCCACCACCATCTGAGAGTTCTCACCATCGTGTTCCTATTCCATGTCTGCCTGCCATAATCGACTTGTATACTTCTGCAACCATAAATCACAAATAAACTCTTACATTCCAAGTTGCCTTTGTCATGATGTTTTATCATAGCAACAAAAAAGTAACTAATATATCCAGATATCCAGTTAGCTTCATGCTATACCTAAAGCCAGGGCCTTCCCTGCTGTACAGTGTTTTCACTTCCATTGTAAACTTGGAAGCATGCATACCCATGTCTGCCTCTGGGCTCAATCTTTTCAGGCAATCAATGTGCCTATATTTGAGCTGACACTTCAGTCCATAACAACTATAGCTTTAAAATGGGTGACAACTTACAGTGTTACCTACCTCCCCAAGGTTTGCTATTCTTATAGATCACCTACTGAGGTGGCTAAATTTACCTGTCAACTTAGAGTTCACATAAAGTCGGTGGACTTTGGGCAAAGCAGATTGGCTCCTTAATGTGATCCAATCAGTTGAAGGATCTCAACCAAACAAAAAGGCTGTCTTAGGCTGGGGAGATGGCTCAGCCAGTACAGGAATTCATGGAGTCATGAAGACTCCAGTTAGATTTCTGGATCCCACACGACAGAAAGAGAAGATCATCTCCCACAGGATGAAACCAAGAGCAGTAACTGTGCTCAGTGTATTGGGTCAGCCCCGGTTGCCAAGTGAGAAGATGGACTCGGGGTGTCGTGCCTGGGGGAGCCTGACTGTGGTAAGCAGGAGGTAAAGGTGTGTTCTGTTCTTGCTCTGCAGAATGATGAAAAACTGCAGGTGCTCTTGGCCCAGAAGATGTCTCCTTGGGGCCTGCTATGACTGCCAGACAGCTGGAGGCATATGAGCTGCCTTTAATGTGGCAACTCTACCCAGGGACAAAGTACCGAGGCAGTGACTCCATCCTCTGGGACATAGTGTACCACATCAAGGCAAGCACAGCTTACCCCAGGGACTGAGTGGGTGGAGTAATCTGAGTGGTCCTGCTCTCCCCCTGGGGCTGGCCTGGGCAAGCTCTATATCCCTCCATGCCAGCACCAGAAGCTAAGCTAATGGAAAGGGAACGAACTGCAGATGTGGTTTTGGTTTGGTTTGTTTTAAAGCAGGTTAGAGAGATAGAAAAGGCCATCTCCTGAGGTCTCAGCCACACTCCTGGGCACAAGGAGCCCCTGTGGTAGTCACTGACTGAGACCAGTGGAGAAGGCTAGTCCTCCTTCCCCCACTCAGGTTCCAGTGCTGCCCCAGGCTAAAGGAAGATGAGTCAGAGTGGACCGGGAATTCTCAGGGCTGGGGCTGATCACTCTTCCTCTCTCCTTCCCCACCCTCAGCTCAATGGCGTAGAGGACATGTTACTTGAACAGATGGAATCACAAGAATATCATCAGTGACATGGTGAGCAAACCAGGACTCCTTCAGGAAGAAGGAGTGCCATTTTCTGTGAAATCCATGACAACCCCTGCCAGCAGCTGCCCTCAGAGATGTCCAGGGTGGGACAACCTTCCCACAAGTGTCCATGTCACTTTCTTTACCACCTTAGGAGCTCCAGCTACCACCATGGTCACAGGCCCAGAGGTCACCATTGCTCACAATCAGTCATCTATCAAGAAGGGGCTGCTGGGCCATCCCACCAGCTCAACAAGGGAGCCAGAGATGCTATGTTGAAGCACTGGGTGACTTGTACAGAGGCAAGTTGCTCCATCTTTTCTCACCCACTTCTCACTGTGTTGGTGTTTGCCCTGATATAAGATACGAGGCTCAGCATCGGGAGCCAACTGAGCAGCCCCCCAGCAGCCCCCCAGCAGCCCCCCAGCAGCCCCCCAGCAGCCCCCCAGCAGCCCCAATGCCTGGCCCTCCTCTGTGTCTCTGACCTCCCTTCTCACCTTTCCCCAGGTCCTGCAGCTCCTGTCTCCCTTGCCTCCCCCAGGCCCACAGGAGAGAAGTTTGTTCTTATATTCACTTTGCTGGTCCCCTTCTTTCTTCTCCACACTGGGCTCCAAGAAGAAACACTAGCCAGAGGATGGCCCTGCCCATGCTTTGTAGTCCCTCAGCTACCTTGGTTGGCCCTGAGCTCTACTGCCTCACAGGGAAGTGGCACCTGAGAGGAGCCTGGTTCTTACCATCTCCTCTTTGTGCCAGTGGTCGCTGAGCTGACCAACTTCTCAGCCTTTCTCATTGACCCTCAGTGCAACCAATGTCTGCCTTTTGAACTTGCCCATCCTTCATTGGTCCCTCAGCTACACATGTACCGTTGTTGCCCAAATCACCCCCGGAGACCGCCAAATACCAAGGATGTCCACAATGCAAAAGCAAGGTTTCTTTCCATTTCAAGCCACAACAGGGAACTTGTCTCAAGTACTCACTGGTCATCGCAGCGAGGCAGGGAGGTGTTGCTTATTCTTTGTGAGATTTGCTTTTTAAAGGCAAAAACCACGAGTCCCCCTAGGTTGTGGAGGAGATAGTATGTTGCTGGAGGGCTTCTCTCCAGGTTCCCCAAGCCCCACAGTCCCACAATCCACTTATAAAATAATCACTCAGACGCTTATATCACTTATAAACTGTATGGCCATGGCAGGCTTCTTGCTAACTGTTTTTATCTTAAATTAATCCATTTTTATAAATCTATACCTTGCCACGTGGCTGGTGGCTTACCAGAGTCTTTACATGCTGCTTGTCCTGGCAGTGGCTGCAGTGTCTCCCCCCTCAGCCTTCCGCTTCCCAGAATTTTCCTCTCTCCTTGTCCTACCTACTTCCTGCCTGGCAACCTACTTCCTGCCTGGTCACTGGCCATCAGTGTTTTATTTATATAGAGCAATATCCACAGCAATAGTATGGGTACAATTTTAATTGACTAAATCTTCCTTGGCCTCCATGTTATATTATTTTAGTTTGTCCATTTGTTTTGTTAGAACTTTTACAGCCCATCTCCGGAGTTGAGAAGTGCCATCTCTGGCATTGGGACATCCCAGGTTCGTCAGTCACTGCCAAATGGCCTCCCTTTTGTCCAGCATTTGGGGCACTCATTTATTGATTAGTTGCTCCAGATGGCTGTACTTTTAAGTTCCTGGGGCTTTTGCCATCATTTCTGGGAGCTTGAAACTGGCCTGGGTCTATCTATATTAAGATATCTTTGTCTAAGCCTCCTTCTTCAACTTAGAGAAGAGAGTGAGGGTCTCACACCATGAGGAGCGAGGCCTTGGAACTTGACTTAGGCCAGGCCCAGATCTGCCATCTCTCAAGGTGCTGTGCCTGTACGCACTGACCTGAGAACCCCCACTTACCCAACAATCTTAGGCTTGGTTGCACAGCAGCAGCATAAGGTCTGAGAGCTGCATGCGCCTCCTCAAATCCCAGGTGCTTGCAGCCAGGGAATGCGAACCTGGGACCTGGGGGCCTCACTAGAGCAGGAGGCCACACAATAGATCTGGGCTAATGATTTCTCAGATTGTCCTTTTGTGGGATCCCTCCATGCAGAAGTACCCATACATCTGTGTGTTCAGATGCTCCTTTAATGTAAATACTGTATGTTGCTGATTAAATGTTACCTAGCCTATGCCAAATCAGCTTCAGTCCTTGGCCTAAAGGCTAGTACATAAGGGAACAACCAGGTCACCCAGTAAGAATGCTGAAAGGGAATGTCTCGGGATTTCATGTGCTTCCACTTTGGAGATAAGGCTGGACACTGAAAGTTTTACACAGTTCACTTCTGAAACCACAGTGCTTTTGGAATAATGATTTGAAACCATTAGAGGCAGCAACCACCAAGAATCATCCTTGTTGGTCAGGCCTGGTCCCCTGGCTCCCTTAGTATCATCCGACCTTCTCCCTGAACACCTTCTGAATACCTTCAGCTCCAAGATGCTCTGCTTGTCCACAGTCTTTGCCAAGTCCTAGAAGTATGTGTTTCATTGGGAGTTCTTGCCCTGTGGTCAGCATTGCCATAATCCAGGCAGAGATATTGTGGAGCCTGTAAATAATCTTCTTTGGGGACCTTGGGTCACTGCTAGGATCTGGGAGCCTGTCTGATATAATAAGTTTTTGATGAACATTTTAAGTACCATATTCTGCAGATCTCTGACATATGAGTGGTGTCAGGAAAATCTGAATAGACAAAGTTTGGTTTTGGTTATTTGTTTTACGCTCAACCCTGAAAACATACACAAGGTACTGGGTAAAGCTTATCTTTATATCTTATAATTATATATTAATTATATAAGTGCTTAGAATGTCTAAAATTAAACTACTTGATTACTTATGATTGACTATTTATTTATGTTCTCTAACAGTATACAAAAATAGCCTTAAAAACAATGATTTTGAAATGAAGATCTTCTAGTATCAAATATGATTCAGTAAAGAAACCAAAACAAAATATTGATATAAAATATTTATATGGCCCAATTTATCCAGATCACTTAAGCTTAAAAATATAGCAAAGACACAGAGGCTGGACAACATTCTTAAGTCTAAAAAGATCTTGAGTAAGGAGAAACATTCTCCAAGTCACTAACTCTGAACTTTCTCAATGCTAATTAGTAACTCCAGTTTTGCCATTGCTGAATCTCAATACAAACATCTAGCATACAGGTGGTCCTAGGCTACCCCTGTGAAAAGATGTATTCAACCCCCAAAGGGTCAAGACTCATGGAGTCAGAAGCTTCTGACAGCTGAGTTTAAAGGGGGCAGGCCTAAAATGATGGCTGCTGGGAAACAGTGAACCTGAGGTCCCCAGGCAAAGCTGTTGCTAAGGGACACATTACAGGAAGTGCCCCCTGGAGTGGCACTGGAACTCACTTTGTGCTTCAGGCAGGCCTGGAACTTGTGATCCTCCTGCCTCAACCTCCTGTGTGGTTTGGGATCCCAGGTTGCAACACCAGGCCCAGCATTGAACTTCTCTCTTTCCTCCTTCCCTTCTTCCTTCATTCCCTCCTATTTCTGTCTGTCTGTCTGTCTGTCTTTTTCTGTCTCTCCTGGTTAGTATACTTAGAAACAGGTTACATTGTATCATTTTCACACACACACACACACACACACACACACACACACACACACACACACACACACACACGGCAGAAGCAGGCACATCTCTCTAAGTTCAAGGCCAGATTGGCCCGCATAGCCAGTTCCAGGCTAGCCAGGTCTACCCAGAGATCCTGTCTCCAAGAAGCACACAGATCATAAACAAATAAATAAACCTTGAAGACAGAGCCCTGTAAGCCCGAGTTCGGATCCCAGCAGCCACATGAAAAGCCTCCTGTGGCTTTGTTGCCTGTGACTTCAGTGCTGTGGGGGCGACAACACAATCCCTGCTTCAAAGGCTTCAGGGGAAAGTGACTGAGCAGACACCTGAGTTCTCCTTTGGCCTCTTCAGGCTGGCATATATGTGCATCACACTCACACGCTTCACACTCACATCACACATACTCCACTCACATGTTCTCACTGTCACACACATTCTCTGTCACACACTCTCACATCTCACTCTCTGACATACTTATAACACAGGCACTCACAACATGCACACTCTCACACTCTGTCTCTCACAGTGTCTTTCACACTCACTCTCACACTCTCTCATTCTCTCTCACACATTCTCTTTCACACTCTCAGATTCACACTATCTCTTATACTCACTTTCACACTCACATATTCTCTCACACTCTCATACAGTCTTTCTCACACACTGTCTCTCTCACACCCTGTCTCTTACACACTCATACTTTTTCTCTCTTACACACTCACTCCCACTCTCTCACATTACTGTCTCACAACTCTCTCACACATTTTTTCACACTCTCTCACACACTCACACACTCTCTCACACCCTTTCTCTGACACTTTCTTTCTCACACTCTCTTTCTCACACACTCTCATTCTCACACACTCTCTCACACATACTCTCTCATACACTCTCACACACTCATTCTTTCTTTCACACACTATGTCTCTCACATTCTCTCTGTCTCTCACACACACTCTCACATACACTCTCTCACACACTCTCTGTCTCTCACACACACTCTCTCACACATTTTTTCACACTCTCACACACTCACACACTCTCTCACACCTTTTCTCTGACTCTTTCTCACACTCTCTTTGTCACATACTCTTTTCTCACACACTCTCATTCTCACACACTCTCTCACACATACTCTCTCATACACTCTCACACACTCATTCTTTCTTTCACACACTATGTCTCTCACATTCTCTCTGTCTCTCACACACACTCTCACATACACTCTCTCACACACACTCTCTCACACACTCTCTGTCTCTCATACATACTCTCTCACACACTTTCTCTCATGCACTCTCACATACACTATTTCACACTCTCACAAACACTGTCATTCACTCCTGCATTCACACACTCTGACATTCACACACTCACATTCATACACTCTCATACATTTTCACATACACTCACATACTCTCACATTCCCTCACAACATCTACACACTCACCCATGCCTGTGAGTGTGCATATGTGTGAATGTGCATATGTGTGAGTGTGTGTACATCTGAGTGTGTATGTCTGAGTGTGTGAGTGTGTGTGTAAGTATATGCATGAGTGCGTATGTCTGAGTGTGTGCCTGAGTGTATGTGTGTGAGCGTGTAAGTGTATGTATTAGTATGTATGTGCTAATGTATGTGAGAGTGAGTGTGAGATCCCACATACAGTTGCAGGTTGGGACAGGACCTTCTTAGTGTGATATCAGCAAGGATCATCAGCTTTTTCAATCACAGGCCTCAGAGGGAAGCTTTTTATTTTGTAGGCACTGAAGACTTGGGAACACTCCCTTGGCCATATTAGTGCAAAGCATCCAGAAACAGTGGTAGTTTTTAATAAAACTTGATTTAGTACAAAAGTAGGTGGCTAGTGACTGTGGGTGATTGTCCCACCTTCGGTAGATACCCCATATCCCACCCAACTTAAAGCAGAATACACAGAGGGGCCGACTCTCACAAAAAAAGTTAGGGTGACAATTGAGAAATTGATCTGTCATGGTGTCACAGGTGAGGGTGAGGGTCTTCAGCTTATAAAACTCCAGGGATTTCTCAGGAAGATAGGAGGAAATTGGTAAGGAGTTTGTGACATATTTTCTGCTTTGTGAACAGACCTACCACTTGGTTACGGTTTATAGTGACTTTTTTCTTCTTTTTTTTTTGTTTTTGTTTGTTTGAGTTTTTTGTTTGTTTTGTTTTGTTTTGGACTGTTTTTGATACAGTGTTTCTCTGTGTAACATTTTTTTTATTGTAGGTTTCTCTAGAGCACACACGGGAATGGGAATCACAAATTATGGGAGAACATGGAGTCCAACATGCACCACTTTGGCATAAAGATTAGTTTGTGCTAAAGCTCCTGACAGGCAATGAGTACAAGCACCTCTGTATCTTCTTTCTTGCTGAACCCGACAAGGAAGAAGCTGGTCCTATACCAGAGTAAAGTAACATTGTTAACACCAGGGATGGGGATCCAGGCTCACTGCTGACTTATCACTGAACAACTATCTGAGGAGAAAGAGGAAAGACAAGGTTATCCTGGCTCATGGTTTGAAGGATCATGGCGTGAAGGCAGGGTGGCAAGAATATGAAATTATCTGTTCACATCTTGGTGGATCGGGAAACAGATCAGAGCCGAAACAGGCAGGGCTCTGACACCCAAAGGCATTCCCCCTTCTAGCAAACCCCTTGTGTAGTAAGATTTAATTCCTAATCATTGCACATAGTTTATATCCCCTCTGTCTTTTTGTCTTGCTTTCTAGACAACATAGAAATTTTTACCAAAAATCTTTCTTGTGGTTTCCCTCAGTAGTCTAGAATATGTTGTATGGTTATATTATTTTAAATAAGATAAAAAACATATGCATATACCCTAACTAGAATAATTCTGAAATTTGTATTAACATTGTACCAACATTAAGCGTGTGAAACTAGCAACAGTTTTTTTTAATAATTGGATCTAAATTATAAGCATATATGCATAATGAAATCCAGCTCATGTGTGTGTGTGTGTGTGTGTGTGTGTGTGTGTGTGTGTGTGTGTGTGTTTACAGAGAGAGAGAGAGTGAAGTTTAAGCAATATATGTGCATATCGATTTTAAACAGGAGTTGAACCACATAGGTGTACCCATGAATGGAACTTTAATTATAAGCCCTTTGTCATAAGATGAAAGCCAAATTTTGTTAAAAACTACATAGATTTAAACCACATACATAAGCAATTTATAAGTCTTGACATATGAGCTTATACTATAATTTTAAAATATTAATATTACTATTATTTACCTTTATTATATCAGACCCAATGATCAGAGCATGGAGAGTTTTTTTTTTTAAGTTTGGGCAGTAAATAAGAGCTGCAGCCAGTATTGCTAAACATAGTTGACTAATACATTTAAAAATAGGTATTTAGTGGCCACCTTCATGCATTTAAACATTTAAATGGAGGTGGGAGGTGGAGGGCACAGGCGGTTCATGCTTTCCTGATGGGGCTGCTTCCTCACTGTTTGATCCTGGTGTTTCCTGTGCTGCTAAGGAGCATGTGCCACTTCTGTTGGGAATCAAAGAAAGTATCACCCAGGAGAAGCGGCTGGCAGTGGCCACCCAAGGTGCCTGGCCTCATAGGCTCCTTTGCCCTCCCCTTCTGGTCTCTTCCTTGGTATTCCCTAGACTGTGGTATCTGCAAAAATGGGGTGGGGGATTGGTTTTCTCCCTGGCTGCAGGCTGCTTCATGAAGAGAAGAAAGCTGTATGCAGGAACCTACCAGCCCCAAGCCAGTCTGAAAGGGCTGCAGATAAGCAACCCAGTGGTCAGAGAAGCGTTTCAAGTGTCCTCTGCCCCCCAGCTCAGAGGTCATGGGTGCATTCACCTACTCCTATTGAGCTCCAGTCTGTCTGCAGACCAGATACCAGAACCAGAAAATTACTGATTGGCCAAAAACCAGTAGAATAAGCTAGTGAGAGACTTGGGGTGCACAACCCAAAACCAGTATTGCAAGAGATCCCAGTTTTAGGCACCAAGGTTGGATCCGGGGTCTCACAGTAATGAGGGACAGACCACCAAAGTCTATTAAACCAGAAGCAAACTTTATTCCAGAAAAATAAAAAAATAAAAAATTAATTATAAAACACCATGGGGCACAAAAGCATATCGTCTAGCAGCGAACACAGGCAGTGTAGGAATTCTCAGGCTGTGGCAATGGAGGTGTGTACTGGGCCCCTTTTATAGTATTGGGTGTGGGGTACATACTAGGAGTCACGTAGGAACAACTCTTAGAATTTCACTTTGGTCCAGGCGGTTGTTGGCTATAAGGGACAAAGGGGTTAAAGTTAACACCTGGCTGTTAACAGAGGGGCTGCTGTGAAGCAGACAGCCATTGTTAGCAGTTAACCTTTGGAGCTGATGACTGTCAGCTTTTATCTCTTAAGCTTATAATTTTATATTTCTATATTCCTGGACCCTTCACTCCATTACACATTAAAGCCTCCAAGGCATGGCCCTTTATAGACATTTACATAGCACCCTATTCTCACAGGTTTGTGTATCACAGGCAATTCTCAGGTACACTTTGTTCCTCAGGGGAAGCCCAGGCGGGGAGGGGCTTCCACACCCCCTCTGCCAAAGGCTGCTTTTCTGTTGATTTTGATGCTTCCCTCTCCAGTCCACACTCTGCTGTCACAAGTCTGTGGCACTTAGTAGGACAGTCCTGGGAAACTAATTCAGACTATGGAAGTCAGGACTTCCAGAGAACCAGCAGACTTCCTGAAGAGAGCTGAGGCATGGACCAGTGTCCTGCCCTGAGCACTGGGGGCTCCTGCCCATGGATACCACATCTCTTGTTGCTATGTGTTTCTGAGGTGGGTGTTTCTCAGACATCATGGGAGGAAAGTGATGGATACATCCAGACAAGCTCAGGTCTCCAGTGGTGGGAACGTGGACTCCAAGTTGAGTCTACTGGGTTTTAGCAAAGAGTTTGAGGGATGGGCATGAGGTATCTAAGAGAGGAAAGGAAGGGGCCATCTGAGACCGTATAAAAATTAAACATTCTAGCAAAACCACATAGAACTGCAGGGACTGTGGACTTCTGGGGCTCACGGTTAGGAATTCAAAATGAAAACATGATTGTCTTTTTATCTGCTTATTATCTTTCTGTCTAGATTAGAAAATAAGGCAAATTGGGTTCTGCCATATTAGGCATGTTGCCTGGTAAGTAATTCAGAAGAAGGGGCATGAAGACTGTGTGTGCAAATGTGTTTGGGGTGCTCAAAGTTGGAAGGGATGGTGAGGTTGGAACTGGAAAGGGCTCTGCACACTGTATTCAGGGGAGAAATTTAAGGAAGCTCTATCCACATATTGTATTCGTCCTTTCACTGTGGGTAACTGGTTTCTAGGGCTTTGAAACATTTTTTGATACTTGTCTTTTTTCTTCCTGCTCTAAAGAAAAATTTCATTTTTTAATTACTCAATCACATGTTCTACAAGCTTGCTTTGTGTGGTCCTTCCTTAATGTTCTTGGAAGGGGTTTCTCTAATTTGGGAGTCATGTTTTCATAAGTGCTTTGTAATTTCCTTTCTTTAAATCATTAGTCCATCCATGATTCATTTTCATATGAAAAAGTGTAGTAATAGAAAAAGTGTATAACCACATAGCCTAGTTGTTTTAAAATTTCTGGTTTGCCAATTCTTACCTTTTCTTTTTTTTCTTAAAGTAGGATCTCAATGTGTACTTAGCCCTGGCTGGTCTGTAAATCACTATGCAGAACAGGCATTGGCCTAAGACTTCAGAGAGAACTACCCATTCCTGTCTTTGGATTGTTGGGATTAAAACTAAAAATTGTTACAAATAATACATTGTTTAATGTATCCTTTATCAACACCATGAAAGACCACCTCAATGTATGAGGGAAAAAATATCACCTCTATTTTTAAGGCTTTGAGCACTCCAGAAGAATTCAGTTGACACAAAATACATTAATAAGAGAAAAGCACACACATTATTTAATATAAGTCTCAGGTGAGGCATGAGGCCTCATAAGGAAATGGTGAGCCAGGTAAACAGAGGTGAATAGTTAAAGTTGGACTGAGAAATGGAAATGGTGGAAATGTGACAAGCCAGGTGCCTGGGCAGGGACAGCTGATTGCAGAGGAGAACATAAGATGGAGACTTGCAGAGATTTCTCTCAGCCTGTGGTCTGCCTTAAGGGTGAAACATCCTTCACAGGCTCATGGGTTTGAGCACACTCGGCCAGTAGTGCAATTTTGCAAGACTGTGCAACCATTAGGAGGTAAAGCTTAATACACAAGGGGTTTGCTATAGGAGGGAATGCCTTTGGGTGTCAGAGCCCAGTCTGCTTCTGCTCTGATCTCTTTACTGATCCACCGAGATTTTTACAGAAAACCTCACTTTATTGCCATCATACAGACATGCACCACCATGCCTTCACACAATGATGGACTGTATTCCTTCAAACCATGAGTCAGGATAACCTTGTTCTTCCTGTTTCTCCTCAGATAGTTGTTCAGTGATAAGTTAGCAGTGAGCCTGGATCCCCATCCCTGGTGTTAACAATGTTACTTTACTCTGGTGTAGGGCCGGCTTCTTCCTTGTCAGGTTCAGCAAGAAAGAAGATACAGAAGTGCTTGTACTCATTGCCTGTCAGGAGCTTTAGCACAAACTAATCTTTATGCCAAAGTGGTGCATGTTGGACTCCATGTTCTCCCATAATTCATTTGTGATTCCCATTCCCGTGTGTGCTCCTTCCTGTGTGTGCAGTCTTCTCTCTCAGCCTCTCCTGTGCCTTGCTGCCCAGACCTATAGCAGCCTCAGGCTGAGGCAGTGCCTTCTGGGAGACACTGGATCATGTCCCACAACTCTACTCTGCCCTCCGACTCTTCTCAGCCAAGGATTTCCCACCTTTTCTCACACACACAATTTTCACATTCATTTCTGAATCAGATCATGTAGGTAACAGTGGTTTTTGTTTTGTTTTATTGTATTCATAAATTAGTTTGGAAAATAAATAATAGTAACCTAAAGTTTTGGTAATATTGTCTCAAGCTATTACCCCCAATCCTTGTCTTCTGCCTTTCATTATTGTAATGAAACCATTTGATATATGAAGAAAGTGAGGTATAAAATTGAAATGCCCAGTTCATGGGACTAAAACACAGCCTGTCTTCACATTTAAGGCTTGTTTGTAAGCCATTATTAATGTTTAAAAATCTGCTTCACAATGTGTTTTCAGTGATGTTCCATGAGCTTTCTTTCTGACTCTATATGCAAGTATAGATTGAATTATTATGAACAATTAACTTGCTGGGTTATCTTTAGGATTTCAGTAGTATTTGAGAAGGTTATTTTCCTCATAAGAAATACACAGCCTTCGTTACATATTGGAGCTTTTTGTGCTTTTAACAAATTGCTCTGTTTGCTCAATACATCTCACAAGCCTTCCATGGGGGCGGGGAAGGTGGAACTTGGTTCCTTCTCTCTCATCATCTGATGGTTTCCTTTATGACTGGATTCACCTCACTTGGGAGACTGAGGCACACCTCTTGGGTGTTTATGAGGGTATGAGGGGGCAAACACCATGAAGGTAGGTGTGCCATCCCATGGACTGTGACGTCCAGTCTAAATAAAAGAGGGGAAAGAGAAAACAGGCATGCATTCTCTCCCTAATTCCTGGCCCACCATGATATGTAGCTAGAGTTTTCCTGCCTTGCCCACAGTCAGGACAAATCTTTGTCACCCGCCAGTCCCACAGCCGCTCAGACCTAACCAAGTAAACACAAAGACTTCTATTGCTTACAAACTGTATGGCCGTGGCAGGCTTCTTACTAAATGCTCTTATAGCTTAAATTAATCCATTTCCATAAATCTATACCTTGCCACATTGCTCGTGGCTTACCAGCATCTTCACATGCGGCTTGTCATGGTAACGGCTGGCAGTGACTCCTTCTGCCTTCCAGTTCTTTCTTTTCTCCTTTCTATTAGTCCTGCCTATACTTCCTGACTAGCCACTGGCCAATCAGTGTTTTATTTATTGACCAATCAGAGTAACACATTTGCCTTACAGAAGAACACCCCACTGCAATGATATGTACTGAAGTGCTCCTCACATGCCCCACAGGAGCCAAAACAAGTTCTTTCTCTTTTGTAAGTCATTTCCATCAGGGTCTTAGTCACAGTAGTGAACTAATGAGGGCTCCAATTCTTCTCTCCCACATCTGGCTTTGTTATGTCTCATATTCTAGAAGAAGCCAATCTCTTTAACATATTCTTAGACATTTCAAGTCCCTGCTTGAATGGACCACTCCTCCACCCGTCTGTGTGTTCCAGTTTGTTTCTGAAGAGGTATTTAGTAGTAAAACCCCCCAAGTCTGGGTAATACCTTCACTTGGGGAGGACATCCAGGCAGTAGGATCCTGCAGTTAGGGAAAGCTGTTCACTTCATAGATGACCCAGAAGAAAACTGGGGGATGTGGGATCTCAGCTGGCTTTGTCCTTCCCCTCTTATTTGTTCCACCAGACCTGCAGTCCATGGAGAGGGTCCCATTCACAGTGTGGCTCGTCTCCATTCTTTCTGTAAACACACTCGAGACACACCTTGACATGCCTCAATAGCAATCTAAGTGATTCTGAACCTGGTCAAGTGGACAACTACACTTACTAGGGGAGGAGAGTTTCCTAGGGACCAACTCAGCTTCTCATAGGAAGGGGCAGTGTCAGGTTTCAGGGCTAGGTGACTCCCACATGGTACCCTTAGGACTCCAAACACCTTCCCTGTACTGACCTCTTGTCCAGAAGTAATCTCAACTTCCAAATGACAGAAACAGGATCGTGTCTGGAGACATCTCTAGTTCAGTGGAGAGATGTCAGGGGTGCTACTGTTCACCCTGTGTGTTCACTCAGGACATCCCAAGAAAATACAGGATCTGATTCAAATGCCCTTGATGTCTACTTCAGAAAGCCTGCTCCAGTTAAGGCCCAGAGAGGGTCCTAGCTTGCTCTTGAAGGCACCATACATCTCCCTATATACAGAATTGTCTCCTACCCCCCAATGTTTCTGTCCAGAACGAGAAAAAGCAGCTCTGGGTTTTAAACCTCCCTCCTCCTCCTGTGTCCCTGTCTCTACTTGTGTGAGTTGCTGCTCTCTCATTTTCTCTCCTCAGAGAATCCCCAGTCATTTGTGAACTTGTGTCCCAGGGCTGGGCCTACAGCCTGCTTCTGTTGTCTTGTTTGGGACTTTTCCTTCCCCTAGATCATAAAGATATTTCACTCTATTTCCTACAAATACTTTCTTTAAAAAGATGGTCTCAGCTGGGCAGTGGTGGCTTGAACCCTTAATCCCTGTATTCAGGAGGCAGAGGCAGGTGGATCTATGAAATTGAGGTCAGCCTGGTCTATACAGTAAATTCTAAAACAGCCAGAGCTACACAGAGACACCCTGTCTCAAAACATAGACACACACACATACACACACACACACACACACACACACACACACACACACACACACAGAGAGAGAGAGAGAGAGAGAGAGGGGGGGCGGGCATCGCATGTAGCCCAAGCTGGCTTTCAACTCACTGTGTATCCAAGCATCAACTTAAAGTTCAGATTCTCTGGTCTTTAGATGTCAAGTGCTGAGATTCCAGCATGTGCTCACAGAGCTGGTTTGACAACCTGATTATCAAATACTGAGGGATCAACATAGAGCATTGTGTATTCTAGGAGAGCATGTGACCAACCAAGATCCAGCCCCAGCCCTCTAAGGACCTTTATAGATTCTCTGGAAAGTTGAAGCTTCTATCTGCTGACAGTTTCTTCTTGTGAAATGTGTCAGAGGAGATGTTCCTATCCCTGTGGACAAGATGAAGAAAGACATGTCCACAGTACCTGGCACCTGTCCTTCTCTGCTGCTCCCTTGATCATCTGGTGTTTTCATGTGCAAGGACACTTTCTCCTTAACCTCTGTGTGGATTCCTGTCCCTTCTGCATTGACACTGTAGGTCACAGACCACTCCTCCTCCCTCCACGTGATGCCACAGCTTCTCAGCCTATTCTCAGCTCAGCTTAATCCAGCTCCCACACAGCCTCCCTTTTAGACCTTCCCCCAGGTACCCTGATTCTGAAATGGACCAGTAATCTCTCCTCCCACTGTGGAAATGTCTAGAAGAAATCACGAAATGTTTCTGTAATGTTTGGATCTAGCATCCACTTTCTGTACTACAACCCGGATAAAGACAGACAGGCCCCACACAGAATCTAAGTAGAAGCAGTGAAGTTTAATTAGTTAAAAACAAGTTTCTGGGTGGAGGTTAGGGTCACATCACTTCTAGGAGCCAAGAAGCGAACACGTAGGAGAAGCACACCAGATGTTCCCTGTACAAATCCCAAGGTGCCTTCAAGCTACCGAGCACAGCATCCTCTGCCCAGCACCAGGTCAACTTCTAGTCAGTGTTGGTATCTCAGAGATCCACAGTGCATGGAGACCCCATCCATTCCTGCTCCAGAGGCACATCCAGATCAGAGACACCTGAGGTGCATGCTGCACTGGGAGCCCAGGAGAGGGATTCAAAGGCAGGTAGGGTCTTCAGAAGGACCATCTGTGAAGTTAGCATCAGAGGCAAATGGGGGCAAGAAAGCCCAAACTGTACCCAGCAAGGGAGAAGACTCAGGACACACCTAGGCTCCAGAAGCAGATCATCTCGAGTTCAGGTCTCTGCGAGGCAGCATGGATTGACAAACTGGAAATCTGAGGAACAAGCAGAGGAGTAGATGCATAAAACCTTCAGTGAGGGCCCATAAGGCAAAGTCTGAATGGCTAGAAAGACCTAGAGAAGACCATGGCAAAACTGCTTAGGGAATCCCTGCAGAACTGGGTGCTGGATCCAAAGGCTCTTCTCCAGCCAGTCCAGTTCAAGTCCTGCCCATGGGCCAACATCTATGCAGACAGGCAGAGCTGCTACCAAGCTGGAGGAGATGCCCAATGTGACCTCTTGGGTAGATGCCACACAGCACTCCACTGTGATCAAACTTGAGAGCCAAGGTCACTAGATTCTAGTCTGATCGCTGCCATCACAGGGTCTGTGGTCTTGGGACCTCCATTTCAACACCCTGAATATGTTTATTTGGCTTGAACTGGAACACTGGACACATGGAACTGTTTCCAATGCTGAGTGGTGACTCTGATTCAGTGATGTCCTGTGCTTACTATGGGGGTCAGCTCATAGAACTTATGTCCAAAGGAGAAGGGTGAGGGTTGGCCAAACAAGAAAGCTCAGGGAGAGAGACCAGCACTGCCTTCCTTTAAAGAGGGAAAATCTGCTGGAGCCTGACTTACCGACCAACAGTGTCATCCAGTGTTAGGGCCAGTTGCTCCATGGTGCTAGTCTGCAGGAGAGGGAGTAGCCATCAGGATCCTTGTTGACACACATCTAGTCAGCTCTAGGACAATGACCCATTCAGATTTGAGGCAGCAGAAAG
The DNA here is from genome assembly GCF_049852395.1 of Peromyscus maniculatus bairdii. Lineage (NCBI taxonomy): Eukaryota > Metazoa > Chordata > Mammalia > Rodentia > Cricetidae > Peromyscus > Peromyscus maniculatus. Next base: position 76,618,986 of record NC_134865.1, read on the forward strand.
AAGTAAGGGGCAGAAGGGGATCTGGTCTGTGGATTCTGTAGTCAGAGGGAAACATTACTTCCATACCTGCCCCACTGGACAGAGGTCCCCACATGCATGCACAGATGCTCTCTCTCTCTCTCTCTCTCTCTCTCTCTCTCTCTCTCTCTCTCTCTCTCTCTCTCTCTCTCTCTCTCCTTCCTGCCAAAGGAAGCAGAGCTAAGCCCCAAAGACTCTCACACAAGAGTAGCAACCTTGAAGAAGCAGAAACCAGCCAGGCTGCCAGGAAGTGATTAGCCCAACTGAGGCACCTGGAAAGGACACTCTGTATGTAACCTGTTGAGCTGATACAGGCTGAACAGTGTTCTCCAAGGTCCTGGCTTTTGTGAACTGTCTGTCATCCATGCTGGGGTGGGCTTTGGTGATGTAGCTCTGTGAGTCATTTCTGCTCCTGTAAGTGATCCCTCACCCAGATTCCTATAAGTAACCCCAATAAAACTCATTGCCTCACCAAGATGGACTTTGGGGTATCTGTACTTTGGTCTCTTGTGGGTTCTCAATCTGGGGTGAGTAGACTAGTGTGTTTCATCTCCCCAGGAAAAGTTCTGTCACACAACCACCTTCCCCAAATCCTCCACTAGAAATGAGCCCTGGTAGAGCAGTTGTCGATCTGAATGAAGGAGAGATAAGACCCTCCCTCCCTGAAGAGAGCTGGCCATGCACTTCAGCAGCTGTAGCACTTGCGAGAAAATCCCCTCTGCCACTCCTGGGCAACACAATCGAGCTGACCCTGAAGGTGTAGGTGTGGGAGAGCTGACCCTGAGGACCTGAAAGCAGGAGACTTGTCCCCTCCCCTTGCTCATTGCTGCAAGGGGTGAACTAGGCAGAGTGATGCAAGAGAGTTCAGCCTGGTGGTGAGGACAAGGAGAGGGGTGGGCTGACCAACCCTGCAACTACCCAGGCCCAGAACCAGGCCCAACTCAACATCAACATTATCTGTGATCTGGTGGAGCATGTCAAGGGCCAGTCCTGCAGACCCAAACATGCAGGATTTCCACAACATAGGACAACAACAGGATAACCCAGAGGAGTCCCAGTGAGGGCCCAGCATCCATAGTGTAGCAGAAACCAGAGGAGGCCTTGGACCAGACCAATGACTCTGCAATGAACACTTGCAAGTAAAGATACATGGATAAAAGTGTCTACTGGGTGACTCACTGTATCACATTACCGTTTCCATGATGAGATTAAATTTTTTTCCTTAAATTTTATTTTGGGGGGAATGTTACAAGGGCAGGGGGTGGATACAAAGGGATGGGGAAATGAATGGGATGGAGATGCCTTATGTGATAAACACAAGAATAAATAAAAAAGAGAGAAGATAGGAAGAGAGACAGAGACAGAGAGACAAAGAGACAGAGGGAGAGAACTGCACTAGGGTATAAACAGTGTGAAAAGCATTGGCCATTTGACACCTCATTCAATGAGGCTTTTACCATGAGGTACCAAACACTTACCTCGGTATGTTCCAGTAATTTCCAGAACTTTGAGTCTGTCCCCTTGTATAGCATCACAGACTGTTGCTGCCATATCGTAGGAAGACAGGTCATAGTATAGCAGAAGGGGGTCAGGGGATCCTGGAGGGAACTTCCAAACTGCCACAACTGGACGGTCATAGAGAATGTACTCTGAAGGAGAAGAGGGAGAGGTGCATTAGGGACAGGTTCCAGCAGCCATGGCTGGTGCTGGCCTGGCTTTTTTGCTGCAAAGGTCAGGATCAGAGGATAATGTTCCAACAGCCCTAACCACAGTCTATTCACAACACCTAGGTCATCCCCAGGACCCTGATGTCTGCTGCTCTTCTGCCTGCTCTGACCCAGTACTCCCTCCAGCATCCCTGCTCATCCCCAGTGCATCTCCCACACTGCAGCCACAGTCTCCAGCCACACAGCACCTTTCCTGGTACTGGGTTGGCCCCTGGGGCTCTGCTTCAGCCATTTCCAGAGTTTTCAAATTTCTCCTTTGAAAACTAAGACAGATACTGGGGAGATGGCTCCATAGGTAAGTGTACTTGCTGCACAGATATGAGGACCTAAGTGTGACTCTCCAACACCCATGTAAAAAGACACAGTCATACACATGCCAGTGCAGTAGAAAACTGAGGCAGGAGGATCACTGGGGTTTCCTGGCTGCCAGTCTAGCTCCAGATTTGGTGAAGATGCTGTCTCAGGATGATAAGGTGGAGAGAGTTAGAGCAGCTCACCTGAACATCAACACATGCACTGCACATGCACACAAGCAGCAGGGCCCAGGGCAATGGCTTTACCAAAAGAAATGCAATGTAGTGTTGATGGAGAGCTCCATGTGTCCTTAATAAATGCAAACTATAAACCTGAGCCAACATAGAAAGCTATGAAGTAAAAAAGGTCACTAAAGCCAGGCGTGGTCACTCAAGCCTTTAATTCCAGCAATCAAGAAGCAGAGGTAGGCAGATCTCTGAGTTCGAGACCAGTCTGGTCTATAGAGTGAGTTCCAGATTGGCCAAGACTGTTACCTAGAGCAACCCTGTCTTGAAAAAAACCAAAAACAAGAACAAAAAAGCAAGAAAAAAATTGCTATAACCATAACCAAGTGCCAGGCATGACCACAACACAGAAAACATGTCACAGACTCCTTACCAATGTCCTCCTGTCTTCCTGAGAAATCCCTGCATTCTTATCAGCTGAAGAAGCATTCTCTCACCTGTGACACTGTGGCAGATCACTTCCTGATTGTTGCCCTAACTTTTTTGTGAGATTTGCTCCTCTGTGTGTATTCTGACTTTAGGATGGAGGGAAGGGCGATAGCCAAGAAGGGACAAGGGCACACACTGACTAGACACCTGCCTTTGTAGTCAATGAAGTTTTATTTAAAACGACCATTGTCTCTGGATGCTTTGCACTAAGGTGGCACAGGGAGTGTTCCCAAGTCCTCAATGACTGTAAAATGAAAGTTTCCCTCTGATTGAAAAAGCTGCTGATCCTGGCTGAGATCACACTGAGACGGTCCTGTTCCACCTGCAACTGTATGTAGGAACTCACACACACACTCACATACTCTCATACACTCACACATACTGACATGTACACACAATCACACAAAGGTGACTGTGTGGATGTTTGAGTGTGTGTGTGTTAGTGTGTGAAAGAGTATGACAGTGTGTGAATGTGTGAATGTGTGTGTGAATGTGAGAGAATATATGTGAGACAGTGTTTGTGAGAGTGTGTGAGAGAATGAGAGAGAAGCAGAGGGCATGAGAGTGTGAGAGAGTGTGTTTGAGATACAGAGAGTGTGTGAGAAAGAATGAGTGAGAGAGTGGGTGTGAGTGTGAGAGGCAGTGTGTGTGACAGTGTGAGAGAGAGTGGGTGTGAGAGAGGGTGGCTGAGAGAGGGTGACAGAGAGTGTATGTGTGAGTGTGTCTGAGTGTGTGTCTGAGAGATTGTTTAAGAGAGTTGTGAGAGAGTGAGTGTGAGAGAATGAGAGAGTGTAAGAGTGTGAGAGAATGTAAGAGTGTGAGAAAGTGTGAGGGTGTGAGAGTGTGTGTGTGTGTGTGTGTGTGTGTGTGTGTGAGAGAGAGAGAGAGAGAGAGAGAGAAAGAAACAAAGAGTGTGAGGTTTAGAGAGAAATTGTGCATATTGTGAGAGTGTGTGTGTGTTGTGTGGAGTGAGTTGTTAGAGTATGAGAGTGAGGTGGGTATGAGGGATGTGACAGAGTGAGAGTGAGGATGTGTGATAGGAGAGCGTGAAAGCATGTGAGGGTCTGTGTGACAGTGGGGATATGTGAGTGTACCATGTGTGATGTGAGTGTGAGAGCCTGTGATGTATGTGTGAAAGAGTGAGACTGTGTGAGTGAAGTATGAGTGATGTGAGTGTGAAGCGTGTGAGTGTGATGCACATGTGTGCCATCCTGAAGAGGCCAAAGGAGAACTCAGGTGTCTGCTCAGTCACTTTCCCCTGAAGCCTTTGAAGCAGGGATTGTGTTGACACCCCCACAGCACTGAAGTCACAGGCAACAAAGCCACAGGAGGCTTTTCATGTGGCTGCTGGGATCAGAACTCAGGCTCACAGGGCTCCGTTCTCAAGGTTTATTTATTTGCTTATGATCTGTGTGCTTGTTGGAGACAGGATCTCTGGGTAGACCTGGCTAGCCTGGAACTGGCTATGTGGGCCCATGTGGCCTTGAACTTAGAGAGATGTGCCTGCTTCTGCCGTGAGTGAGTGTGTGTGTGTGTGTGTGTGAATGATACAGTGTAATCTGTTTCTAAGTATACTAACCAGGAGAGACAGAGAAAGACAGACAGAATGACAGACACACAGACATGCACACAAACAGACAGAAATAGGAGGGAATGAAGGAAGAAGGGAAGGAGGAAAGAGAGATCAATGCTGGTGATGGTGTTGCAACCTGGAATCCCAAACTACTCAGGAGGTTGAGGCAGGAGGATCACAAGTCCCAGGCCTGCCTGAAGCACAAAGTGAGTTCCAGTGCCACTCCAGGGGACACTGCCTGTCATGTGACCTTAGCAACAGCTTTGCCTGGGGACCTCAGGTTCTCTCTTTCCCAGCAGCCAACAGATGAGCCCCGCCCCTTTTACACTCAGCTGTCAGCAGCTCTTCTGATTGCCACACCTGCCCCTCCATGCACACTTGGAGCCAATAGCTACTTTAACCCCAGATGGCGGGAGGCACGTGACTCTATTTGAATTTAATTGACTACACAATGTTCCCCATGGAAGCTGCTTCATTTACATCCTCGCCAACAGAATTCTTTTCTGGGTCTTTTTTTTTTTTTTTTTTTAAACTGAAAATATTTGGTGCAAAATCTTTCCATACTTTATTTGGTATACATTTAGATTAAAACACTTATCTATTTGATTTTCTTTTAATGGTGCAATGGGGGAATTACCCCTTGTAAGGTTTCAAACCTGGGACAAACTGAGGTCTATTATCATATCATGTCAGCACCAGATGAATGGAAAAAAGAGAAAAAGGAAGGACTTTACTGCTCCCAGGTGTGGTGGAGGAGAAGGCTTGTTGTAGATAAAGGAAGAGCATAGCCAGAGGCAGAGACATCTGGAGAGTCCAGAGTGACCAGGACTGTGAGCCTGGCCATGGGAGGAGATGGGGGAGGGGAGGAGAAGGAGAAGAAAGAGGAGAGGGAGAGGAGATGCCAGCCAAGTGGGGTGGCCTGACCATAGACATAGAAGAAATGACCGAGTTATACAGAGGGCACAGGAGGTTGGAGAGGGAAGGGGAGGGGGCAGGAAGAGGCACAGGCCCTGGGCTGGAGAGTTCAGGGTAGAGGGCAGAGTAAGCTGGCTAACCTCTATAATAGGAATGGACTGAGGTGTGCAGGGAGAACCTAGAGGCCAGCGTCCACTTTGACATGTTAATGGATACCTTAGACATTTGTCCCAGGTAGAAGACTGAACACCCCTCACCCCTGGTACCATGGAGGGGACCCATAGTCTCTGCCATACCAACACAAGAGCTTTGCCCTCAAGTGACATCCCTGGTCCTTAGGGAGCAGTTTCCATGCCTACAAATGCTTTTGCTGCTTTACAGAGCATTTTAGCCTCCCAGGTTCCATCGTGGTCTAAAGCCACAGCCCAGAGCAGTTTTTGGAGTGATTATCTATGTTGTCAGCAGATCCAGTAACCCATTTGGACTTCCAACAAGGCCCCAATCAATTTCCAGGGTAAGGACCCTTATCTGTTAATTGCTTCCCCAGGACATTCAAGTTTGGGGACAACAGCAGATGTGTCATTATGTGCAGAGAAATCAGAAGCTAGTGCTTTCCATTCCCATCTGCTCCTTCCAAGTGTGTGCCTTATTTCTGACCTGGAGAACTCCTATTCAAACCACAAAGCCCAGCCTAACACCTATGCTATCTGTAAGCTTTCTCAGCATGCTCCCTCTGACTGGGCCCTCTTCTGGTAAGTCAGGCCTCACCACAAGGGCCCCCTCCATCTGTGGATAAGCTTGTGCCTGTGGGGACTACAAGCAGGGGTTCCTCAGGCTGGTGCAAAGATGAGGACATGGTCCTGTTCACAGACCAGTATCAGCTGTTTTCTGACATGATGATAACATCCTCCCAACACACACACCCTAGCCTATAAGGACAATGGTCAGGGTACAGCCTCCCTGGAGCCCCCAAACTCACCCTGGAAGGAGTTAAATGGATGGCTCTAAATTGCAGGCTTGCAACAGTCCAGAGTCTCCTGTTCTCATCAACGTAGAAACCAGGCCTTACACATGTCAAAGTGAGTGGTGGAGGCCTCTGGGGAGAGGTCGTCATAGTGCAGAGCCTTTGAGCTGGCTGCTTCCTTAAAATAAAGTCCTGCAGGGTAGGGTGGAGAACACATCCCAGGTTGCAGCAGGGTGGTAAGAGTAAGATATAAGAAACCCAGTTCTTCCACAGCTGGGCCAGGAGCTCAACTCCCTAGAAAGAGCTGCCCGGCTTCACCAGGTGCCCTGTGTCCTCAGGCTAGCCCTCTGCAGGGCTCTATCTGTGTGCCCTGATCACCACCTCTCCATCAGGTGTCCATCAGGAACTTAGCTGACCCCCCTGGATCTAGGGCAGTGGCTCAGAACATTCTGGATGCTTGTGACCCTTAAACACAGTTCCTCATGTTGTGGAGACCCCCCCCCCCCCCGCGCCATAAAATTATTTTTGTTGCTATTTCATAACTGAAATTTTGCTACTGTTGTGAATTGTAATGTAAATACTGTAGAAGATAAAGGTTTGCAAGAGAGTCACAACCCACAAGTTGATAACAGATGCCTTAGGGGTGCTCCATGCAAGACATACTTGGGCCAAATTTCTTCTGGAAAACAAACACACACCCCTCAGATGTTTGTGACTAAAATCATATAAACTGTGATTGAGTCTCACAGGGGAAGCTGGAGCTTTTGGCTAGCCTGGTCATTGACCTCGAAGTCTGACTACCCACAGGGCAATGCCCTGAGCACATCCCCTCAGCTTTTCTGGGGACAGTCACGATGGCAGCACCATGTGCCATGAATACCTGGTCAATATATTCTTTTCCTTCTTGAAAACCGTAAGCCAGATTCTTTTCTTCCCACCCCAGAACTCGGGGAACACCTGTGCCATGTCAGCCATTTCTCTCCCTCCTCCTCCCTCTCTCATACTTCCTCCTTTTCTCTTTTCTCTCAGAAGTGTCTCCTGAATCCCAAGTTGTCCTCAAACCCACTTTGTAGCTGAGGATGATCCTTCTGCCTCAGCTTCTCTAGTGCTGGGATTACATCAGCATGCCCAGGTCCATGTGGGGCTAAACATCGAACCCAGAGCTCTGCATGTGATAGGCCAAGATATCTACCAAATGATTTCCACCCCTAGCCCCAGGTCAGGCATTTCCTGGCTAGTTTCATGTCAACTTGACACAGACTAGAGTCATCTGAAAGGAGGGAGCCTAAATTAAGAAAATGACTCTCTACAATTGGGCTGTAGGCAAGCTTGTTGGGTATTTTCTTAATTAGTGATTGATGGAGGAGGACCCAGCCCACTGAGGTCCTGAGCTTGTGGTCCTGAGCTTGTGGTCCTGGGTTCTACAAGAAAGTGTACTAAGCAAGCTAGTAGATCTAGCCAGTGAACAACAACCCTCCACAGCCTCTGCACCAGCTTCTGCCTCCAGATTCTGGCCCTGTTTGAGGTCCTGTCCTGCCTTTCTTTGGTGATGGAATATAATGTGGAAGTGTAAGCCAAATAAACTCTCCCCAACTTGCCTTTGATCATGGTGTTTCATTGTAGCAATAGTGACCCTAAGATACTAGGGTCTTTAGACTAGAGCCTGCAGACCCCATTTCACAGATGAAGAAACTGAGGCATGAATGGCATGGCCTGAGTGAGGTGGGTGGCTGTACAAACCTGTGACTCACCTATTCTTGGCTCTCACACTTTGGTGCCAATATTCACTGAGTACCTAGAGGCTCAGAATGTCTCCTTGGGAGGAAGAGATGTGCACAGAAGGTGAGCCTTTTGTTCTCCAGCTAGTGCTTGTCCACATCATGGCTGACATGTGCTAATATGTCCTGGGCAGGAGTAAGGATAGGCAGGGCTGGCAGGTAAAGAGAAGAAATAGAAGGGGAAATATGGGGAAAAGGTAGAAGTTATGAGAGAGGAATGAGGACGATTTAAGAGTCCAGTCACCCAGCTACACAGCCAGACATGAATTAATAAGGAAAGAAAAGACATACAGAGAAAGAGAAAGGTAAAAGTTCAAAGGCAAAATAATAAATGTAAATGTAAAAAAATATAAATGTAAAATGTTGAGCTTGTGACTGAACAGTAAGTAATCATTGCTCTACCAGCTTATCAGGACTCTATTAAAAATTAAGTTCTGAATTGTTAAGTCATAGAACAGGAGAGCAATCTGATGCATTTTTACAATCTAAATTATTTATTTATATTTGCATTTTTATCTTAAATCATTTTTTGAGATTCTCAAAGCTTATAAGCTTTCATGTCCTCAGAATTTTTTTAGACCCATTGTTAAAACTTTATGATTTATTTAATCTTTTATAGCTTAGAACATTTTCTTAAAAATGAGCTAACAAGCTGACTATAGCCTGGCAGAAGGATCTGGTTGTCTGATGCTGCCAAGCTGACAAAGTTATAGCTAGCCTAGCTGTCAGTACTATTAGAGATCTGAGAAGGATAAATTATATCTGAGTACAGACCAAGAAGCTTCAAATTCTATAAAAAATGACAGAAACCCGTCTAATATCCAGTTAGCCTTACCCAGGTCTCCACAGTTTTGGAGGCAGAAATATCAAAACAGCATCAGTCTTTAGCCGCCAGGTATATAAGGACGGAGTTTCTCCTGTGGAATAGGGACTTTGGGAAGACTGATCTTATTTGTCTAGGCAAAGGGGGTGCAGTCAATTCTCCAGTGTCCTGTTGCTTGTCCACAGTCTGTGCCAGGTCCTGGCAGCAGCTGGTGCATTGGGGGCTCTTGCCCTGTGGTCAGCATTGCCATAATCCAGGCAGAGACATTGTGGTGCCCTGTATGTAATCTTCTTGGGAGACCTTGGGTCACTGGTAGGATCTGGGAGCCTGTCAGATATAATAAGCTTTTAGATCAACATTTTAAATTCCATATTCTGCAAATTCTGCAGATCTCTGACATATGAGAGCTGTCAAGGAATATCTGAATAGACAAACTTCACTTTCCGTTATTTGTTTAAATCTCAACTCTGAAAACATACAAAGGGCCTGAGTAAAGCTTATCTCTGTAATTAATTATATCAGTGCTTAGCATGACTACAATTAAACAACCTGATTATTTATGATTGACTATGATCTCCAACAGTCTACAATAAGTAGCTTAAAAACAATGATTTTTAAATTGAAGCTCTTGTAGTATCAAATACAGGTTCAGTAAAGAAACCAAAAAAATTGATATAAAATATTTATATGACTCAATTTATGCAAATTGCTTAAACATAAGAAACTTAGCAAATTCAAGGAGGCTAGACAACATTCTTAAGTCTTAATAGACCTAGAGTAGAGAGAAACATTCTCCAAATCACATACAGGTGGTCCTAGGCTACCCCTGTGAAACGATGTTTTCAACCCCCAAAGGTTCAAGACTCATGGAATCAGAAGCTGTTCCAAATCATTAGCCTAGCTCATAGTCTTGCTGCATCACAAGAAATGAATATCCCAGTTTCTGGTTAGTATTTGGTGCTTATGGCTGGGACCCTAATTTTTAGCCTTTTATTTTAAGTCCAAATATTAACAATGCAAAGCATTTTATGGATGTAAAATGTTCCAAAGCCTTATCAATTTAAATATTTAAAATACTGTTCTTAAAAATATTAAGATTTCTCAAATGTCCTTCTGTAATATGAACAATAAAGTGCCTTCTTTTACTTAAGAGGGAGAAAACAGCATCACCAGCTCCCAAATAAATCACACAGGGAAGCTTATTTTTAATTATAAATGCCCAGCATTACCTTTGCTTACTTCCAGGCAGCTTTTCTTAACTTAACCCGTCTATGTTTTGCCTCTGGGCTTCTCCCTTTCTCTATTTCTGTATGCCTTCTTTACCTTCTTAATTCATGCGTGGCTGTTTAGCTGGGTGGCTGGTCCCTGAACTCCTCCTCATTCCATGTTCATTTTCTACCTTTCTCCCAGATTTCTCCTTCTATTTCTTCTCTCTGCCTGCCAGCCCTGCCTATCCTTTCTCCTGCCCAGGATATATTAGCACATGTCAGCCATGATGTGGAGAAAGACTAGCTAAAGGAAAAGAGGTCCACCTTCTGTGCACATCCCTTCTTCCCATAGAGACATTCTGAGCCTTCTCCTGGGCCAACCGCAACTCCAGACTCAGCTAAGCATTCCAGCCAAGTGTCAGAGCCAAAAATCTGTGAGTCACAGATTTCTACTGACACCTACCTCTCTCAGGTCATGCCATTCATGCCTCAGTTTCTTCATCTGTGAAATGGGGTCTGCAGTCTCTAGTCTAAAGATGCAGTACCTAGTGTCTTAGGGTCACTATTGCTGTGACTAAACACCAGGACCAAACGCAAGTTGGGGAAGGGTTTATTTGGCTTACACTTCCACATTATATTCCATCACTGAAGAAAGTCAGGACAGGGTCAAAAACTGGGGTCAGGAGCTGGTGCAGAGGATATGGAGCCAGTTGCTTACTGGCTAGCTCTCCTGGCTTGCTAGGTACATTTTCTTACAGAACCCAGGACCATAACTCAGGGCCAGCTCCACCTACAATGGGCTGGGACCTCCCTCATCAATCACTAATTAAGACAATGAAAACAAGATTGCTGAGTCATTTTCTAAATTGAGGATCCCACCATTCAGATGACTCTAGCCTGTGTCAATTGACATGAAACTAGCCAGGACATGCCTGACGTGGGGCTAGGCGTGGCAATCGGTGGGAGCATCTTGGCCTAGCATGTTCGAAACTCTGGGTTGGATCTTTAGCCCCACATAGAACGGGGCATGCTGATGGAATCCCAGCACTAGAGAAGCTGAGGCAGGAGGATTAGGAATTTAGTGTCATCTTCAACTACAAAGTTGGTTTGAGGACAACTTGGGATTCGGGGGACACTTCTGAGAGAAAAAGAAAGGAAGGAAGGAGGAAAAAGAGGAGGAGGGAGAGAAATGGCTGACATGGCACAGGTGTTCCACATGTTCTGGGGTGGGAAGAAAAGAATCTGGCTTGTGGTTTTCAAGAAGACAATGGACATATTGACCTGGTTTTCATGGCACAGGGTGCTGCCATCATGGGGTTACTTTATTACTGTCATCAGAAAAGCTGAGGGGATGTGCCCAGGACATGACCCCATGGGTACTAAGACACCAGGGTCAAGGACCAGGCTAGCCAGAAGCCCCAGCTTCCCTTGTGAGACTCAATCACAGTTTATATGATCTTGATCACAAACATCTGTGGTGTGTGGACTAGTTTTCCAGGAGAAGAAATTTACCCAGGTGTGTCTTGCCTGGAAACCTCCTGGGGCATTGGTTCTCAACTTGTGGGTTGTGACCCTCCTGCAAACCTTTATCTCCCATAGTATTTATATTACAATTGACAACAGTAGCAAAATTACAGTTATGAAGTAGCAACAAAATAACTTTATGGCTAGGTATCTCAACATTAGAAACTGTATTAAATCATTGCAAGCATTCAGATGGTTGAGAGCCAATGCCCCAGGTCAGGGAGGTCACCTAGGTTCCTGATGGACACCTGATGGAGAGGTGGTGATCAAGGCACACAGAGATGTCCCTGCAGAGGGCTAGCCAGAGGACACAGGGCACCTGGTGAAGCCGGGCAGCTGTTTCCAGGGAGTGGAGCTCCTGGCCCAGCTGCAGAGGAACTGGGTTTCTCATGCCTTACTCTCCCCACCCCTGCTTCAACCTGTGATGAGTTCTCCACCCTGCCTTGCAGGACTGCATTTTAAGGAAGCAGACAGCTCAAAGGGTCTGCGCTATGGCTGCCTCATCTTGGAAGCCACCCCCAACCAGACTGATCTGTGTTCTTCCTGGTTTCTATGAGGATGAGAATAAGAAACTCTGGATGGTTGTAAGCCTGGGCTTTTTTTAGATCCTTCCATTCAATTCATAACAGGGTGAGTTTAGGGCTCTAGGGAGGCTGTACCATGACCATTGTTCTTGTGTTCAAGGGTGTGTGTGTTAGGGGGATATTACCATCAGGTCAGAAAATAGCTGATACTGGTCTGTGAACTGAGCCATGTCCTCACCCATGCACCAAACTCAGGAGTCCCTGCTTGGAAGCCCCACAGGCACAAGCTTATCCACAGATGGAGGTGGCCCTTGTGGTGAGGCCTGACTTACCAGTAGAGGGCCTAGTCAGAGGAGCATGCTGAGAAAGCTTACAGATAGCATAGGTGTTAGGCTGGGCTTTGTGGGTAGAATAGGAGTTCTCCAGGTCAGAAGGAAGGCACACACTTGGAAGGAGCAGATGGGAATGGAAAGCACTAGCTTCTGATTTTTCTGCACATAATGACACATCTGCTGTTGATGTCCCGAAGCTTGAATGTTCTGGGGAAGCACTTAACAGATAAGGGATCCTTACAATGGAAACTGGTTGGAATCTTACAGGAAGTCCTAATGGATTACTGGATCTCCTGAGGACACAGATAATCACTCTGAAAACTGCTCTGGGCTGTGGCTTTGGACCACGATGGAAGCTGGGAGGCTAAAATGCTCTCTAAAGCTGCAAAAGCATTGGTAGGCATCAGAACTGTTCCCCGAGGACCAGGGATGTCACTTGAGGGCAAAGCCCTTGTCTTAGTATGGCAGAGACTATGGGTCCCCTCCCTAGTCCAGTGTGAGGGGTGTTCCATCTTATACTTGGGACAAATGGCTGATGTGCCCATTAACATGTCAACATGGACACTGGGCCCTAGGTTTTCCCAGCATTCCTCAATCCCTGCCTGTTACCAGGTATGGCCTGCTTACCCTGCCATCTACCCTGAACTATCCAGCCCAGGGCCTGTTCCCTCTCCTGCCACCTCCACCCTCCCCTTCCCCGCCTCCTCTGGTCTGCACATAACTCAGTTATTTCTTCTATGTCTATGGTCCAGGCCACCCCACTTGGTTGGCATCTCCTCTCTCTCCTCTTTCTTCTCCTTCTCCTCCCCCATCTCCTCCCATGGCCAGGCTCACAGTCCTGGTCACTCTGGACTCTCCAGATGTCTCTGCCTCTGGCTATGCTCTTCCTTTATCTACAACAAGCCTCTCCTCCACCACACCTGGAAGGTCAAGTCCTTCCTTTTTTGTTTTCTTTTTTCCATTCATCTGGTGCTGACATGATATGATAATGGACCTCAGTTTGTCACAGGTTTGAAACCTAACAAGGGGTAATTCACCTATTGCACCATAAAAAAAATCAAGTTGAAAAGTGTTTTTCTTTAAACCTATACCAAATAAATGATGGAAAGGTGTTGGACCAAATATTTTTAATTTAAAAAAACAAAAACAAAAGAATTCTGTTGTTGAGGATGTAAATGAAGCGGCTTCCATGGGGAACATTGTGTAGTCCATTATATTCAAATAGAGTCACGTGCCTCCCTGCCATCTCGGGTTAATGTAGCTATTGGCTCCAAGTGTGCATGGAGGGGCAGGTGTGGCAATCAGAAGAGCTGCTGACAGCTGAGTGTAAAGGGGGCGGGGCTCATCTGATGGCTGCTGGGAAAGAGAGAACCTGAGGTCCCCAGGCAAAGCTGTGGCTAAGGGACACATGACAGGAAGTGCCCCCTGGAGTGGCACTGGAACTCACTTTGTGCTTCAGGCAGGCCTGGGACTTGTGATCCTCCTGCCTCAACCTCCTGAGTAGTTTGGGATCCCAGGTTGCACACCAGGCCCAGCATTGAACTTCTCTCTTTCCTCCTTCCCTTCTTACTTCATTCCCTCCTTTTTCTGTCTGTCTGTCTTTCTTTGCCTCTTTCTCTCTTGGTTAGTATACTTAGAAATAGGTCGCATTGTAACATTTTACACACACACACACACACACACACACACACACACACACACTCACGGCAGAAGCAGGCACATCTCTCTCAAGTCAAGGCCACATTGGCCCACATAGCCAGTTCCAGGCTAGCCAGGTCTACACAGAGATCCTGTCTCCAACAACCACACAGATCAATAAGCAAATAAATAAACCTTGACAACAGAGCCCTGTGAGCCCGAGTTCGGATCCCAGCAGCCACATGAAAAGCCTCCTGTGGCTTTGTTGCCTGTGACTTCAGTGCTGTGGGGGCGACAACACAATCCCTGCTTCAAAGGCTTAAGGGGAAAGTGACTGAGCAGACACCTGAGTTCTCCTTTGGCCTCTTCCGGCTGGCACACATGTGCATCACACACACTCATACACTCACACTCATGATCAACTCACACATTCTCACTGTCATCCACTCTCACATCTCACTCTCTCACACAACTATAACACACACTTGCAACATGCACACTCTCCCTGTCTCTCTCTCAGTTTATCTCACTCTCACCCTCATACACTCTCACCCTCATACACTCTCACACTCTCTCACTCTCACTCTCACACACTCACTCTCACACACTCACTCTCACACTATCTCACTCTCTCATTCTCTCACACACTTTCTCACACACTCACAAAATTTCTCACACTCTTACATACTCACTCCCACTCTCTGACACATTACTCTCACACACTCAAACACATACTCACACACACTCTTACGCTCACACACTCTTACACTCTCTCACATACTCTCACACTAATTCTTTATCACACACTCTCTCTCACACAATCTGCCTCTGACACACACTCACTTACACTTTCTCTCATGCATTCTCACACACCCTCTCTCACACCCAACACACTCATACACTCTCACAATGTGTCACATACACTCTCATATTCACACACTCTCACATTCACATACTCACATTTCCACACTCTCATACACTTTCACATACACACACACACTCTCACATTAACTCACAACTTCACACACACCTGTGCCTGTGAGTATGCATATTTGTGAGTGTGCATACATGAGTGTGCTTATGTCTGTGCATATGTATGAGTGTTTGTCTGAGTGTGTGAGTGTGTGTATGCCACTCTCCTGAGTGTTGCATGTGATGAGGTTCAGGACGACCTCTCCCCAGGGAGGTTCTTATCTCTCCTTCACTCAAAACTACAAGGGCTCTAAGAGGGTCCAATTCTAGTGGAAAATTTAAGGAGGGCTGTTGTGTGACAGAACTTTCCCTGACAGACAAAACACACTACTCAACTCACCCCAGATAGAGAACCCACAACAGACCAAAGTACACAAAACATCAAAGTCCATGAGTTTTATTGGGGTTACTTAAGGGAATCTGGGTGAGGGATCACTTACAGGAGCAGAAATGACTCACAGAGCTGCATCACCAAAGCCCACCCCAGCATGGGTGACAGACAGCTCACACAAGCCTGGACCCTGGAGCACACTGCTCAGCCTGCAGGCAGCTCAGCAGGTTAGAGTGTCCTTTCCAGGTGCCTCAGTTGGGGTAACCCTTCCAGGCAGCCTGGCTTGTTTCTGCTTCTTCAAGGTTGCTTCTCTTGTCTCAGAGTATTTGGGGCTTGGCTCTGCTTCTTCTGAAAGGGGTGGGGCCTGGTGAATCTGGTCAGTTTCAGGGAGTTCTTGAAGATATTTGTGTTGTTGACCTCCCTACCTAAGGAGGAGGCTATTAGTACAACAGAGGGGGACAGAAAGAGAGAGAGAGAGAGTGCATATGTGCACACATGTAGGGATCTCTTCCCAGTGAGGCAGGTGAGGATGTAATGGTTCTGACTATAGAATCTACAGACCAGATACCGGTCTACCCCGTTCTGCTGTGTCAAGTCTGAATGGGTCATTGTCCTAGAGCTGGCTAGAAGTGTGTCACCCAGGATCCTGATGGTTGCTCCCTCTCCTGCACAATGACAACACAGAGCAACTGATCCTAGGATGGTGGGCAATGTCACTAAGTCAGGCAAATTAGACAACAGCAGGCTGGGACCACAGAGCTGGTCTCTCTCCCTGAGCTTTCCTTGTGTATCCACCCCTCATGCTTCTCCTTTGGACATAAGTGCTGTGAGCTGTCCCCTACAGTAAGCACGGGACTTCACTGAGTCAGAGTCACCACTCACCATTGGAAACAGTTCCATGTGTCCAATGTTGCAATTCACAGCCAAACAACCTGGCCCAGGGTGTTGGAATGCAGGTCCTAAAAACAAAGAACCTTGGAATGGCAGTGACCAGACTAGAACCTAGTGACTTGGTTATCAAGTTTAATCACACTGGAGTGCTGTGTGGTCCCACCCAAGAGGACCTACACTGGGCCCCATCTTGGTAGCAGCTCTACCTGACTCGGTACAGCTTGGCCCATGGACAGGGCTGGAGCTGGACCGGCTGGAGCACAGCCTTTGGATCTAGCACACAGTTCTGCAGGGATTCCCTAAGCAGTCTCACCCTGAACTTCTCTAGGTCTTGGTAGCCCTTCAGGACCTTGTCACTTGTACACTCAGTGATGATTTTTTGCATCTATTCTTCTGCTAGTTCCTCAGAATGCAGTTTGGCAATAGCTCATAACCTTCTGAGACCTGAGCTTGAAGAGATCTGCTTCTGGGAGCCTGGCCTGTCTGTGTCCTGAGCCTTCTCCCTTGCTGGGCACAGCTGCGACTTTCTTGGCCCCTTTGGGTCTCTGATGCTGACCTCACAGGTGGTCCTTCTAAAGACCCCTCCTCCCTTCCAATCCCACTCATGGACTCCCAGTGCAGCATGCACCTCTGGTGTCTCTGATCTGGAGGTGCCTCTGGAGCAGGAATGGATGGGCATTCCATGCCCTGTGTATCTCTGAGACACCAACACTGGCTAGAAGTTGACCTGGTGCTGGGCAGAGGATGCTGTGCTCGGTAGCTTGAAGGCACCTTGGGATTTGCACGGGGAGCATCTGATGTGCTTCTCCCACATGTTCAGTTCTTGGCTCCTAGAACATATCCTTCCTTCAGCTGGTCCACAGGAAAGAGGGGCATCTCCTCTGACACAATTCACAAGAAGAAACTATCAGCAGATGGAAGGTATAACTTTACAGAGAGGGTCTATAAAGGCCCCTAGAGAGCTGGGGCTGGATCTCAGTTGATCACAGGCTCACAGAGTATACACAGTGCTCTAAGTTGATTCCTAATCAAGGTGTCAAACCAGGTGTGTGAGCACACACTGGAACCTCAACACCACATGTGGAGGTCAGAGAAGCAGAAGTTTAAGGTGAACCTTGGCTATGTAATGAGTTAAATGCCACCCTGGACTACATGAAACCCTGTGGGTGTGTTTTGAGATTCTCTGAGGACAGAAAATGAGAGAGCAACTCACACAAGTGGAGACAGGGACACAGGAGGAGGAGGGAGGTTTAAAACCCAGAACTGTTTCCCCTGTTCTGCGCAGAAACGTTGATGGGTTGGAGACAATTCTGTACATAGGGAGATGTATAGTGGCTTCAGGAACAAGCTAGGAACCTCTCTGGGCCTTAACTGGAGCAGGCTGCTGAAGTGGACATCAAGGGCATTTGAATCAGATCCTGCATTGTCTTGGGATGTCCTGAGTGAACACACAGGGTGAACAGCAGCATCCTTGACACCTGTCCACTAGACTATAGATGTCTCCAGACACAAAACCATGTCTGACATTTCGAAGTCGAGATTACTTCTGGACAAGAGGTCAGTACAGGGAAGGTGCTGGAGTCCTAAGGGTACCATGCAGGAGTGACCAAGCCCTGAAGCCTGACACTGCCCCTTCCTATGAGAAGCTAAGTTGGTCCTTAGGAAACTCTCCTCCCCTAGTAAGCCTAGTTGTCAACTTGACTGCATTGGCATTTAGATTGCTTTGACACATATCAAGGTGTGTCTTGAGAGTGTTTCCAAAGAGAACTGAATAGGAGGACCCACTGTGAGTGGCACCCTCTCTATGGGCTTCAGGTGTGCTAGAATAAAAAATGGGGGAAGGAGAAAGCCAGCCGATATCCAGTATCCCCCAGTTTTGCTTCCTGGTCATCCATGAAGTGAACAGCTTTCCCTCACTGCAGGATCCTACTGCCTGGATGTCCTGCCCAAGTGATGATGTTACCCAGACTTGGGGGATGTACTACTAAACACCTCTTCAGAAACAAACTGGAACACAGACACTGGTGGAGGAGTGGTCCATTCAAGCCTGGACTTGGAGAAAATAGGGGAGACATTGACCATCTTAAAGGAACAGATCTGGGAATATATTAAAGGAGAATGGCTTCTGCTAGAATAAATAAGACATAGCAAAGCCAGATGTGGGACAGAAGAATTGGAGACCTGCGTTAGTTCACTGCTGTGACCAAGATCCCCAATGGAAATGGCTTACAAAAGAGAAAGGACTTGTTTGTCTCCTGTGGGGCATGTGAGAAACACTTCATATCATGGAGGGCCAGGGAGTGGAGAGAGAATGCACACCTGTTTTCCCTCTTCTCCTCTTTTATTCAGACTGGATGCCACAGCCCATGAGATGGCATACACATTCATGGTATGTACCGTCTCATCCCCTCATAAACACCTGAGAGGTGTGCCTCAGTCTCTCAAGGGAGGTGAATCCAGTCACCGAGGAAACCATCAGATCATGAGAGAGAAGGAACCAAGTCCCATTTCCTCCTGATGGCAAGGCTTGGGAGATATATTGAGCAAAAAGAGCAATTTGTTAATTGTACAAGAATCTCTAATATGTAGTGGAGACTGTGGGTTTTATTATGAGGAAAATAACCTTCTCAAATACTACTGAAACCCTTAAGAGAATTAAAACACAGCCTGTCTTTCAATTTAAGGCTTGTTTGGGAGCCCTTACTAGTGTTTGAAAATCTGCTACACAGTGTGTCTTCAGTGATTTTCCATTAGCTTTCTTTCTGACTCTGTAAGAAAGCAAAGCTTGGGTGTTTATACTTTGAATTATTATGAACATTTAACTTGCTGGGTTCTCTTTAGGTTCCTATACACGTGATTATGAGGGTATGAGGTGGCACAGACTATGAATATAGGAATGCCATCTCATGGGCTGTGACATCCAGTCTGAATAAAAAAGGAGAAAGAGAAACGTGTGCATTCTTTCTCCACTCCCTGGCCCAGCATGATATAAACTGAAGTACTTCTCACATGTCCACAGGAGCCAAAACAAATCCTTTCTCTTTTGTAAGCTATTTCCATTGGGGATCTTGGTCACAACAGTGAACTAATGCAGGCCTCCAATTCTTCTCCCCCACATCTGGCTTTGCTATGTCTTATTTATTCTAGCGGAAGCCATTCTCCTTTAATATATTCACAGATCTAACAAGTCCATGCTTGAAAGGACTACTCCTCCACCAGTGTCTGTGTTCCAGTTTGTTTCTGAAGAGGTGTTTAGTAGTACAACCCCCAGGTCTGGGTAACATCATCCCTTGGGCAGGACATCCAGACAGTAGGATCCTGCAGTGAGGGAAAGCTGTTCACTTCATGGATGACCAGGAAGCAAGACTGGGGCATGCTGGATCTCAGCTGGCTTTCTCCTTCCTCTGTTTATTCTACCAGACCTGTAGCCAATGGAGAGGGTGCCACTCACAGTGGGTCCTCCCCTTCAGCTCTCTTTGGACACACGTGAGACACACCTTGATATGTGTCAAAGCAATCTAAGTGTCAATGCAGTCAAGTTGACAACTAGGCTTACTAGGGGAGGAGAGTTTCCTAGGGACCAACTCAGCTTCTCATAGGAAGGGGCAGTTTCAGGCTTCAGGGATTGGTCACACCCGTAGGACTCCAAGCACCTTCCCTGGACTGCTCTCTTGTCCAAAAGCAAACTCAAATCACAAACCCCTGACATGGCATGGTGTCTGGAGACATCTGTAGTCCAGTGTGCAGATGTCAGGGATGCTGCTGTTCACCCTGTGTGTTCACTCAGGATATCCCAAGACAATGCAGGATCTGATTCAAATGCCCTTGATGTCCACTTCAGAAAGCCTGCTCCAGTTAAGGCCCAGAGAGGGTCCAAGCTTGTACTTGAAGCCACCTCCTTGTACACATCTCCCTATGTACAGAATTGTCTCCCACCCATCAATATTTCTGCCCAGAACAAGGGGAAACAGCTCTGGGTTTTAAGCCTCCCTCCTCCTCCTGTGTCCCTGTCTCCACTTGTGTGAGTTGCTGCTCTCTCATTTTCTGTCCTCTGAGAATCCCCAGTCATTGTGAACTTGTGTCCCAGGGCTCATGATACAGCCTGCTACTTTTTTTTGGGGGGGGGACTTTTCTTACCCAAGGTCATAAACATACTTTTCTATATTTTCTACAAATACTTTCTTTAAAAACCAGATCTCAACCCGGCAGTGGTGTCTCATATCTTTAATCCTTGTTATCAGGAGGCAGAGGCATGTAGACCTCAGAATTTGAGATCAGCCTGGTCTACAGAGCAAATCCTAAAACAACCTGGGCTAGGTGAAGCTGAGCTGAGAATAGGCTAAGAAGAGAAAGAGAGAGAGACAGAGGGAGAGAGAGAGAGAGAGAGAGAGAGAGAGAGAGAGAGAGAGAGAGAGAGAGTGTCTCTGGTAGTCCAGGCTGGCTTTGAACTCACTACACAGACAATGATAAGCTTCTGATTCTCTGGCCTCCACAGCTCAAGTGCTGAGGTTCTAGCATGTGCTCACACACCTTATGTGACACATTCCTATGCAATACTGAGGAATCAACTTAGAGCACTATGTATTCTAAGTGAGCATGCTACCAACCGAGCTCCAACCCCAGCACTCTAAGGGACTTTATAGACTCTCTCTGTAAAGCTGCACCTTCCATCTGATGACAGTTTCTTGTGAATTGTGTCTGAGGGGATGGCCCCTCTTTCCTGTGAACCAGCTGAAGGAAGGCCATATCCACAGCACCTGGCCTCTGCCCCTCTCTGCTGCTCCCTTGATCATCTGGTGTCTTCATGTGCAAGGACACTTTCTTCTGGTCCACAGTGGATCAGTGTGCCTCCTGCATTGACACTGTAGGTCACAGACCACTCCCCCTCCCTCCATGTGATGCCACAGCTTCTCAGCCTATTTTCAGCTCAGCTTCACACAGCTCCCACACAGCCTATCTTTTAGACCTTCCCCCAGGTACCCTGATTCTGAAATGGACCAGTAACCTATCCTCCTACTGTGGAAATGTCTAGTACAGATCAGAAAGCGTTCCTATAATGGGTGGAGGCCAGCATTCACTTTCTGCACTAAAACCTGGATAAGGACAGACTGGCCTACCACAGCAACTAAGTAAAAACACTAAGTTTAATCAGTTAAAAACAAGTTTGGGATGGGGGTTAGGATCAGCATCACTTCTAGGGCCCAAGAAATGAACATGTGGGAGAAGCACACCAGATCTCCCTGTACATATCCCAAAATGCCTTCAAGCTACTGAGTACAGGATGCACTGCCCAGCACCAGGTCAACTGCTAGTCAGTGTTGATAGCTTAGAGATCAGCAAGGCATGGAGTCCCCATCCATTCCTGCTCCAGAGGCAACTCCAGGTCAGAGAAACCTAAAATGCATGCAGTACTGGGATCACAGGAGAGGGGTTCCAAGGGAGGAGAGGTCTTTAGAAGGACCATCTGTGAGGTCAGCATCTGAGGCAAAATAGGAGCAAGAAATCCACAGCTGTACCCAGCAAGGGAGAAGGCTCAGGACATGGACAGGCCAGGCTCCCAGAAGCAGATCATCTGAAGCTCATGTCTCTACCGGGCAGGATGGAATTCTAAACTGGAAACCTGAGGAATAAGCAGAGGAGTAGATGCAGAAAACCTTCACTGAGG
This sequence comes from Peromyscus maniculatus bairdii, assembly GCF_049852395.1. NCBI lineage: Eukaryota > Metazoa > Chordata > Mammalia > Rodentia > Cricetidae > Peromyscus > Peromyscus maniculatus. The sequence goes on from NC_134865.1 coordinate 76,640,837, forward strand.
GTTCAAGGGGCAGGGCTGAAGGGATACCAAGACCTAGAGAAAACCAGGGTGAGACTTCTTAGGGAATCCCTGCAGAACTGGGTGCTAGATCCAAAGGCTGTGTTCCAGCCAGTCCAGCTCCAGCCCTGTCCATGGGCCAAGCTGTACCAAGTCAGGTAGAGCTGCTACCAAGCTGGGGGAGATGCCCAGTGTAGGTCCTCTTAGGTGGGATGACACAGCACTCCAGTGTGATTAAACTAGAAAACCAAGTCACGAGGTTCTAGTCTGGTCACTGCCATTCCAGGGTTCTGTGGTCTTAGGATCTGTATTCCAACACCCTGAGCCCATTTTCTTGGCTGTGTAGTGGAACACTGGACACATGGAACTGTTTCCAGGGCTGAGTAATGACTCTGATTCAGTGAAATCCAATTCTTGCTGTGTAGGTCAGCTCACAGCAATTATATCCAAAGGAGAAGGGTGAAGGTTGGCCACATAAAGAAATCTCAGGGAGAGAGACCAACACTGCCTTCCAATAAAAGGAGAAAGCCTGTTCTGCCTGACTTACCTATGGAAAGGGTCCTCCAGCTTTAGGGACAGTAGCTCCATGTTTCCAATCTGCAGGAGAGGAAGCAGCCATCAGGATCCTGGGTGACACACATCTAGCCAACTCTAGGACAATGACCCATTCAGACTTGACACAGCAGAAAGGGTTAAGGGGCAGAAGAGGATCTGGTCTGTGGATTCTGTAGTCAGGAGGAAACATTTCTTCCACATCTGCCTCACTGGACAGAGGTCCCCACATGCATGCACAGATGCACTCTCTCTCTGTCTCTCTCTCCCTTTCTATCCTCCTCTGCTGTAATAATAGCCTCCTCTTTAAGTAGGGAGGTCAACAAATATCTTCAAGAACTCCCTAAAACTGACCAGATTCACAAGGTCCCTCCCTGTCAGAGGAAGCAGAGCCAAGCCCCAAGGATTCTGAGACAAGAGAGGCAACCTTAAAGAAGCAGAAACCAGCCAGGCTGCCTGGAAGGGTTTAGCGCTTCTGAGACACCTGGAAAGGACACTCTAACCTGTTGAGCTGCCTGCAGGATGAGCAGTGTGCTCCATGGTCCTGGCTTTTGTGAGCTGTCTGTCATCCATGCTGGGGTGGGCTTTGGTGATGCAGCTCTGTGAGTCATTTCTGCTCCTCTAAGTGATCCCTCACCCAGATTCCCATAGGTAATGCCAATAAAACTCATTGCCTCACCAAGATGGACTTTGGTGGTATCTGAACTTTGGTCTGTTGTGGGTTCTCTCTCTAGTGTAGTAAACTAGTATGTTTCGTCTGCCCAGGAAAGTTTTGTCACACAACATTCCTCCCCAATCCTCCACTAGAAATGAGCCCTGTTAGTGTGGTTGAAGATTTGATTGAAGGAGAGATAGGAACCTCCCTGAGGAGAGCTGGTCCTGTTCCTCCATCAGCTGTAGTGCTTGGGAAAGTGGCCCCTCTGCCACTCCTGGGCAACACAATCGAGCTGACCCTGAAGGTGTAGGTGTGGGGAAGCTGACCCTGAGGACATGAAAGCAGGAGACCTGGCCTCACCCATTACTCATTGCTGCAAGGGGTGAAGTAGGCAGAGTGATGCAGGAGAGCTCAGCCTGGTGGAGAGGACAACGAGAAGGGTGGGCTGACCAACCCTGAACTACCCAGGCCCAGAACCAGGATTATGGATTGGCCCACCCCAACATCAACCTCATCTGTGATCTCCTGGTGCACCTGAAGGGACAAGTCCTGCAGACCCAAAGATGCAGGGATTTCCACACTGGGCAACAGCAGAATAACACAGAGGAGTTTCAGACAGGGCACAGCATCAACAGTGTAGCAGAAACCAGAGGCCTTGGACCAGACCAATAACTTTCTGCAATGAACACTTACAAATAAAGATATGTGAATAAAAGTGTTTATTCTTTAAATGTCTTTCAGCCATTCGTGATTCTTGTTTTGAGAATTTTCTGTTTAGCTCTTTAGCCCATTTTTTAATTGGATTATTCAGTATATTGATGTCTAGTTTCTTAAGTTCTTTATATACTTTGGGGATCAGTCCTCTGTCAGATGTGGGGGTTGGTGAAGGTCTTTTCCCATTCTGTAGGCTCTCTTTTTGACTTATTGACCGTGTCTTTTGCCCTACAAAAGCTTCTCAGTTTCAATAGGTCCCATGGATTAATTTTTGTTCTCAGTGTCTGCGCTGCTGGTGTTATATTTAGGAAATGGTCTCCTGTACCAATGCGTTCAAGAGTACTTCCTACTTTCACTTCTATTAAGTTTAGTTAACTGGATTTATGTTGAGGTCTTTGATCCACTTGGACTTGAGTTTTGTGCATGGTAACAGATATTAATCTATTTGTAATCTTTTACATATTGACATCTAATTATGCCAGCACCATTTGTTGAAGATACTTTCTTTTTTCCATTTAAAGAAATGCTCAACATCCTCAATCATCAGAGAAATGCAAATCAAAACAACTCTGAGATACCACCTTATACCTGACAGAATGGCTATGATCAAAAACACTGACAGTCAATTTGGAGAGGGTGCAGGGCAAAGTGAACACTCCTCCACTGTTGGTGGGAATGCAAGCTTATACAACCAATGTGGAAATCAGTATGGCTGTTTCTAAGAAAATTGGGAATTATTCTACCTCAAGACCCAGCCATATGACTCTTGGGCATATACCCAAGGAATGCTCGGTCATGCCACAAACATACATGCTCAACTATGTATATAGCAGCACTATTTGTAATAGCCAGAACATGGAAACAATCTAGATGCCTGTCAACTGAAGAATGGATTAAGAAAATGTGGTACATACACACAATGGAGTACTACTCAGCAGAGAAAAACAATGACAGCATGAGGTTTGCAGGCAAATGATTGGAACTAGAAAATGTATTCCAGAGTGAGGTAACCCAAACCCAGAAGAACAAACATGGTATGTACTCACTCATAAGTGGACTCTAGATATAAAGAAAAGAACAATCAGACTGCAACTCACAGAACCAGGGAGGCTACATAGCAGGGGGAACCCTAGGATGACTGTGGCTTATAATAAGTTTTGGTTTTACTCAATTACTGGGCAAGCCTCAGTGAAACATTTCACTACTGGGATAAGAATTTATACTGTATCAAGCTGATAATGGAAAAATAAACAAATAAATAATTAAAATGTTTATTCATGACTCACTGTGTCACACCACAGTTTCTGTGATGAGATTGATTATTTTTTTCTTTTGACTTTTTTTATTTGATTTTATTGTGGGAGGAAGGTTACAAGGTCGGAGAGTGGATACAAAGGGATGGGGGAATGAGTGGGATGGGGATGCATTATGTGAAAGAGACAAAGAATAAGTAAAAGTAAGTCAGAGAGGGAGACAGGGACAGAGACAGAGACAGAGACAGAGAGAGAAAGAGAACCTCCTTAAGGGAGAGACAGGGTGAAATCATTTGCCATTTGACACCCCATTCAATGCAGCTTTTACCATGAGGAACCAAACACTTACCTGGATATGGTCCACTAATTTCCAGAGCATTGAGTCTGTCCCCCTGTATAATGCCACAGAACATTTCTGCCATCCCCTAGGAAGACAGGCCACATTACTGAAGAAGGGGCTCGTGAGCTCCTGGAGGGATCTTGGAAACTGCCACAAGGTGACAGTCATAGAGGCTGCAATCTGAAGGAGAAGAGGGAGAGGTGCATTAGGGACAGGTTCCAGCAGCCAGGGCTGGTGCTGGCCTGGCTTTTTTGCTGCAAAGGTCAGGATCAGAGGATAATGTCCCAACAGCCCTAACCACAGTCTTAACCCAACACCTAGGTCTTCCCCAGGACCCTGATGTCTGCTGCTCTTCTGCCTGCTCTGACCCAGTACTCCCTCCAGCATCCCTGCTCATCCCCAGTGCATCTCCCACACTGCAGCCACAGTCTCCAGCCTCACAGCACCTTTCCTGGTACTGGGCTGGCCCCTGGGGCTCTGTCTCAGCCATTTCCAGAGTTTTCAAATTTCTCCTTTGAAAACTAAGACAGACACTGGGGAGATGGCTCCATAGGTAAGTGTGCTTGCTGCACAGACATGAGGACCTGGGTGTGACTCTCCAACACCCATGTAAAAAGTCACAGTCGTACATGTGCCAGTGCTGTGGAAAGCTGAGTTGGAAGGATCACCAGGGTTTTCCTAGCTCCAGATTTGGTGAAAGATGCTGTCTGGGGGGATAAGGTGGAAAGAGTTAGAGCAGCTCCCCTGAACATTCAACACACACGCACTGACCACACCCACACAGCAGCAGGGCCCAAGGCAGGAGCTTTACCAAAAGAAATGCAATGTAGTGTTGATGGAGAGCTTCGTGTGTCTTTAATAAACTCAAAACATAAACCTGAGCCAACATAGAAAGCTACGAAGTGAAAAGGCCACTATAGCTGGGCATGGTCTTGAAAGCCTTTAATCCCAGCATTCAAGAGGCAGAGGTAGGCAGATCTCTGAGTTCGAGACCAGCCTGGTCTACAGAGTGTGTTTCAGGTCAGCCAGGACTGTTACATAGAGAAACCCTGTCTCAAAAAAACAAACAAACCAAAACAAAAAAGGAAGGAAAACATCGCTATAATCCATAACCAAGTGACAAGCGTGACCACAACACAGAAAACATGTCACAGACTCCTTACCAATGTCTTCCGGTCTTCCTGAGAAATCCCTGCGTTCTTATAAGCTGAAGACACATGCTCTCACCTGTGACACTGTGGCAGATCACTTCCTGATTGTCTCCCTAACTTTGTGAGAGTTGCCCCTCTGTGTGAATTCTGACTTTAGGTTGGGAGGGAAGGGGGATAGCCAAGAAATAAAGTTTTATTTAAAACTTTCATTATCTCTGGATGCTTTGCACTAATGTGGCCAAGGGAGTGTTCCCAACTTCTCAGTGCCTGTAAAATGAAAGTTTCCCCCTGAGGCATCTGATTGAAAAAGCTGCTGATCCTTGCTGAGATCACACTGAGAAGGTCCTGTTCCACCTGCAACTGTATGTGGGAACTCACAAACACTCACACAATCTCACACACTCACATACTCACATACACTCACACATACACTCACTCACACATTTGCACACCATGGTGACTGTGTAGATGTTGTGAGTAAATGAGAATGTGTGTGTAAGATTATGAGAGTTTGTGAAGGTGTGTGAATGTGAGAGATTATATGTGAGACACTATTTGTGAGTGTGAGAGACTGAGAAGCAGAGTGCATGTGAGTTGAGAGAGTGTGTTTGAGAAAAAGTGTGTGAGAGAGAGTGTGTGAGAGAGATGGTGACAGAGATGGTGACAGAGTGTGTGTGTGTGAGTGTGTCTGAGTGTGTGGGTGTGTGTGAGAGTATTTGAGAGAGATTGAGTGTGTCAGAGTGTGAGAGTGTTTTTGAGAGAGAGTGTGTGAGTGTGTTTGAGTAAAAGTGTGTGTGAGACAGTGTGTGTGTGAGAGAGAGGATTTGAGAGAGAATGGGTGTGAAAGAGAGGGTGACAGAGTGTGTGGGAGTATGTCTGAGTGTGTGTGAGAGTCTGTGTGAGAATGTGTGAGAGTGTGTGAGAGAGTGTGTGAGTGTGTGTGAGAGTGTGTGGGAGTGTGTGGGAGAGTGTGTGGGAGTGTGTGAGAGAGATGGTATGTGGGAGAGGGAAGGTGAGTGGGAGAGGAAGGGCGAGTGAGAGAGGAAGAGCATGTGTGTATAAAAGAGGGTACGTGAGAGAGTGTGTGTCAAAGAGAGAGTGTGTGGGAAAGAGTGTGTGTCAGAAAGAGTGTAGGAGAGAGAGTGGGAGAGGGTAGGAGATGGTGGGAGAGGGTGGGAGAGTGTGTATGAGAAACTTGTGAGACAGTGTGCATGTGAGAGTGTGAGAGAGTGTGTAAGTGAGATAGAGAGTGAGAGAGGAGTGTGTGAGAGTGTGAGAAAGCATGAGAGAATATGAGAGATGAATGTGTGTGAGGATTTGAATGTGTGTGAGTCTGGAGAATAGGCATGATGGGAGAGTGTGTGTGTTGTGTGAGGAATGAGTTGTGAGAGTGTGAGAGAGTTGGGTGTGAGAGTGTGTTGTGAGAGAGTGAGAGTGAGGATGTGTGATAGGAGGGTGTGAAAGCATGTGAGTGTGTGTGTGACAAGGAGAATGTATGAGTGGAGTATGTGTGATGTGTGTGTGAGAGCATGTGTGTGTCTGACTGTGAGAATGTGTGAGTAGAGTACATATGATATGAGTATTGAGACCGTGTAAGTGAGTGTGATGCACATATTGGCCGCCTGAAGAGGCCAAAGGAGAACTCAGGTGTCTGCTCAGTCACTTGGCCCTTAAGTCTTTGAAGCAGGGATTGTGTTGTCGCCCCCACAGCACTGAAGTCACAGACAACAAAGCCACAGGAGGCTTTTCATGTGGCTGCTGGGATCCAAACTCGAGCTCACAGGGCTCTGTTGTCAAGGTTTATTTATTTGCTTATGATCTGTGTGCTTGTTGGAGACGGGATCTCTGTGTAGACCTGGCAGGCCTGGAACTGGCTATGTGGGCCAATGTGGCCTTGAACTTAGAGAGATGTGCCTGCTTCTGCCGTGTGTGTGTGTGTGTGTGTGTGTGTGTGTGTGTGAAAATATAATAAGGCAACCTATTTCTTAGTATACAAACCAAAAGAGACAGACAAAGACAGAGACAGACAGACAGACAGAAATAGGAGGGAATGAAGGAAGAAGGGAAGGAGGAGAGAAGTTCAATGCTGGGCCTGGTGTTGCAACCTGGAATCTCAAACTACTCAGGAGGTTGAGGCAGGAAGATCACAAGTTCCAGGCCTGCCTGAAGCACAAAGTGAGTTCCAGTGCCACTCCATGGGGCACTTCCTACCATGTGTCCCTTAGCAACAGCTTTGCCTGGGGACCTCAGGTTCTCTCTTTCCCAGCAGCCATCAGATGAGCCCCGCCCCTTTTACACTCAGCTGTCAGCAGCTCTTCTGATTGCCACGCCTGCCCCTCCATGCACACTTGGAGCCAATAGCTACTTTAACCCGAGATGGCAGGGAGGCAGGTGACTCTATTTGAATTTAATGGACTACACAATGTTCCCCATGGAAGCTGCTTCATTTACATCCTCAACAACAGAATTCTCTTCTGGGTCTTTTTTTTTAAAAAAAAAAAAAAGAAAATATTTGGTCCAACAGCTTTCCATTGTTTATTTAGTATAGGTTTAAAGAAAAACACTTTCAACTTGACTTTTTTTTAATGGTGCAAAAGGTGAATTATCCCTCATTAGGTTTCCAACCTGGGACAAACTGAGGTCCATTATCATATCATGTCAGCACCAGATGAATGGAAAAAAGAAAAAAAGGAAGGACTTGACTGCTCCCAGGTATGGTGGAGGAGAAGGCTTGTTGTAGATAAAAGGAAGAGCATAGCCAGAGGCAGAGACATCTGGAGAGTCCAGAGTGACCAGGACTGTGAGCCTGGCCATGGGAGCAGATGGGGGAGGGGAGGAAAAGGAGAAGAAAGAGGAGAGGGAGAGGAGATGCCAACCAATGAAGTTGCCTGGACCATAGACATAGAAGAAATGACTGAGTTATACAGGGGCCAGAGGAGGCAGGGGTGGGGAGGGAGGAGGTGGAGGGAAGAGGAGCAGGCCCTGGGCAGAAGATTTCAGGTTAAAGAGCAGGATAAGGTGACCATACCTAGTAACAGGTAGGGATGGAGGGGTGCTGGGAGAACCTACGGGCCAGAAGTCACTTTGACCTGTTAATGGACACATCAGCCATTTGTCCCACGTATAAGACAGAAAACCCCTCACCCTGGTACCAGCAAGGGGATCCATAGTCTCTGCCATACCAACACAAGGGCTTTGCCCTCAAGTGACATCCCTGGTCCTTTTGGAGCACTTCTGATACCTAGAAATGCTTTTACTGCTTTACAGAGCATTTTAGCCTCCCAGGTTCCATCGTGGTCTAAAGCCATAGCCCAGAGCAGTTTTCAGAGTGATTATTTATGTTGGCAGCAGATCCAGAAAGACATTTGGACTTCCCACAAGGCACCAGTCAGATTCCAGGGTAAGGACCCTTATCTGTTAAATGCTTCCCCAGGACACTCAAGTTTGGGGACAACAGCAGCAGATGTGTCATTATGTGCAGAAAAATCAGAAGCTAGTGCTTTCCATTCCCATCTGCTCCATCCAAGTGTGTGCCTAATTTCTGACCTGCCTTTTTTATGACTGGGAGAACTCCTAAACATCCCACAAGGCCCAGCTTATCAACTGTCCTATCTGTAAGCTTACTCAGCATGCTCCTCTGACTAGGCCCTCTACTGGTAAGTCAGGCCTCACCACAAGGGCCACCTGCATCTGTGGATAAGCTTGTGCCTGTGGGGCCTCCAAGCAGGGGCTCCAGTGGCTGATGCACAGATGAGCACATGGTCCTATTCACAGACCAGTATCAGCTATTTTCTGACATGATGATAACATCCTCCCAACACACACACCCTAGCCCGTAAGGACAATGGTCAGGGTACAGCCTCCTTAGAGCTCCAATACTCACCGTGGACGGATTATAATCGTGGGGTCTAAGGCCCATGCTTGCAACACTCCAGAGTCTGCTGAATTCATCAACATAGTAACCAGGAATTAAACAGTTCAGAGTGAGTGGGGGAGGCCTCTCGGGAAAGGTACTCATAGTGCAGACCCTTTTAGCTGGCTGATTGCTTAAAATGCAGTCCTGCAGGGCAGGGTAGAGAACTCACCACAGTTGTAGCAGCGGTGGGGAGAGTGAGGCATAAGAAACTCAGTTCTTCTGCAGCTGGGCCTGGAGCTCAACTCCCTGGAAACAGCTGCCTGGCTTCACCAGGTGCCCTGTGTCCTCAGGCTAGCCCTCTGCAGGGCTCTATCTGTGCCCTGATCACCACCTCTCCACCAGGTGTCCATCAGGAACTTCTTGCATATGGGTAGTGGCTTTCAACCTGCTGAATACTTGCAATCATTTAATACAGTTTCTAATGATACAGAGATCCCTAGCCATAAAATCATTTTGTTGCTACTTCATATCTGTAATTTTGCTACTGTTGTCAATTGTAATATAAAAACCATGGGAAATAAAGGTTTGCAGGAGGGTCAAAACCCAGAGGTTGAGAACCAATGCCCTAGGGGGCACACCAGGAAAGACACACCTAGGCTAATTTTCTCCTCCTGGAAAACAAGCCCACAACCACTAGATGTTTGTGATCAAGATCATATAAACTGTGACTGAGTCTCACAAGGGAAGTTGGGGTTCTGCCTAGCCTGGTCCTTGACCCTGTTGTCTGAGTACCCATGGGGCCATGTCCTGAGCACATCTCCTTAGTTTTTCTGAGGACAGTCGTCAAGTACCCCCATGATGGCAGCACCCTGTGCCATGAATACTTGGTCAATATCTCCTTTTTCTTCTTGAAAACCACAAGCCAGAATCTTTTCTTCCCATCCCCGAATGGGGAACACCTGTGCCATGTCAGCCATTTCTCTCCCTGCTCCTCCCTCTCATCCTTCCTTCCTTTCTTTTTCTCTCAGAAGTGTCTCCTGAATCCCAAGTTGTCCTCAAACCCATATGTAGCTGAGGATGACACTGAATTCCTGATCTTCCTGCCTCAGTTTCTCTAGTGCTGGGATTCCATCAGCATGCCCAGTTCTATGTGGGGCTAAAGATCCAACCCAGAGCTTTGCACATGCTAGGTCAAGATTCTACCACCGATTCCCACCCCTAGCCTCATGTCAGGCACGTCCTGGCTAGTTTTATGTCAACTAGACATAGGCTAGAGTCATCTGAGAGGAGGGAGCCTGAATTAAGAAAATGACTCCCTATGATTGGGCTGTAGGCAAGCTGGTCGGTTATTTTCTTAATTAGTGATTGACTGGTGATGACCCAGGCAATTTTAGGTGGGGCCAGCCCTAAGTTATGGTCCTGGGTTCTATAAGAAAGTGGACCTAGCAAGCCAGGAGATGAGGCCAGTAAGCAACACCCCTCTATAGCCTATGCACCAGCTCTTGCCTCTAGGTTCTGGCCCTGTTTGAGTTCCTGTCCTGACTTTCTTCAGTGATGGAATATAATGTGGAAGTGTAAGCCAAATAAACCCTCTCCAACTTGCCTTTAATCATGGTGTTTCCTTGTAGCAATAGTGACCCTAAGATACTAGGGTCTTTAGACTAGAGCCTGCAGACCCCATTTCCCAGATGAAGAAACTGAGGCATGAATGGCATGGCCTGAGTGAAGTGAGTGGCAGTAGAAACCTGTGTCTCACCTATTCTTGGCTCTGACACTTGGCTGCCAATCTTAGCTGAGTCCCTGGAGTTGCAGGGGGCCCAGGTTGAGGCTCAGAATGTCTCCGTGCCTTGAAGTGATGTGTACAGAAGTTGGTCTTTTGTTCTCGAGATAGTCTTTGTCCATATCATGGCTGACAGGTGCTAATATGTCCTGGGCAGGAGTAAGGATAGGCAGGGCTGGCATGCAGAGAGAAGAAATAGAAGGAGATCTGGGAGAAAGGAAGAAGGAATGAGAGAGGAAAGAAGAGGACTTCAGAGACCAGCCACCCAGCTAACCAGCCAGACATGGAGTAAGAAGGCAAAAAAAGACAGAAGAAAGCAAGCAAGCAAGCAAGCAAGAAAGAAAGAAAGAAACAAACAAAGACACAAACAAAGAAAGAGAAAAGCCCAGAGGCAAAAGATAGATGAGTAAGTTAAGAAAAGCTGGCTGGAAACAAGCCCAGCTAGGGAATGGCATTTATACTTAAGCCTCTATATGTGATTTATTTGGATGAAGGGTGGCAGCCCTGTTTCCATAAAAGAGTAAAAAACAACATCTAGTTGAGTTTCTAGTGATGTGAATGAGAATGTCCCCATGGGCTCAGATATTTGAACATCAATCCCAAAATAGTGGCACTATTTGGGGAGGGTTAGGAAGTGTGGCCTTCAATGGAGGAGGAAGTCACTGAGGACAGGGCCTGAGAGTTGAAACCTCATCACTGCCAGTTCTCTTTCTTTGCATCATGCTCGCTGTTGGAGGGGTGAGTTCTCATCTTCCTGCTCCTATGCCATGCTTTGCTGCCATGATGGAGTTTTATCTCTCTGCAACCATAATTCCCAAATAAACTCTTCCTTTTGGAAGTTGCCTTGCTCAGGGAGTGTTACCATACCAACAAAAAAGTAACTAATACATCCAGATATCCAGTTAGCTTCATGCTATTCCTAAGGCCAGGGCCTTCCTCTCTGTGCAGTGTGTTCACTTCCGTGGTAAACCTGGAAGCATGCACACCCATGTCTGTCTCTGGACTCTATTTCTGTCCCAGGCAATCATTGTGCCTGTGTTTGAGCTGACATTTAACTCTGTAACAACTATAGCTTGAAAATGGGTCTTGACAACTTACAGTGTTACCCACCTCCCCAAGGTTTGCTATTCTTGTAGATCACCTATTGTGGTGGCCAAATTTACCTGTCAACCTAGAGTTCACATAAAGTCGGTGGACTTTGGGTAAAGCAGATTGGCTTCCTTAATGTGATCCAATCAGTTGAAGGATCTCAACCAAACAAAAAGGCTGTCCTTCTGGCTGGGGAGATGGCTCAGCCAGTAAAGGTGTTTGCCACTCATCATGAAGACTCCAGGTAGATTCCTGGATCCCACATGATAGAAAGAGAAGACCAACTCCCACAGGATGAAACCAAGAGCAGGAACTGTGCTCAGTGTATTGAGTCAGCCATGGCAGCTGAGTGAGGGGACTGACATGAGGTGTCATGCCTGGGGGAGCATGCCTGTGGTAAGCAGGAGGTGAAGGTGTGTTCTGTTCTTCCTCTGCAGAATGAGGAAATATTCCAGGTGCCCTTGAGCCCAGAAGATGTCCCCTTGGGGCCTGCTATAACCCCCAAATGCCAGATGCATATGAGCTGCCTTTAATGTGGCAACTCTACCCAGGGAAAAAGTGCCGAGGCAGTGACTCCATCCTCTGGCAGATAGTGTACCACATCAAGGAAAGCACAGCTTACCCCAGGGACTGAGTGGGTGGAGTAATCGGAGTGGTCCTGCTCTCCCCCTGGGGCTAGCCTGGGCTAGCTCTATATCCCTCCATGCCAGCACCAGAAGCTAAGCTAATGGAAAGGGAACGAACTGCAGATGTGGTTTTGGTTTGGTTTGTTTTAAAGCAGGTTAGAGATAGAAAAGGCCATCTCCTGAGGTCTCAGCCACACTCCTGGGCACAAGGAGCCCCTGTGGCAGTCACTGACTGAGACCAGTGGAGAAGGCTAGTCCCCGTCCCCCACTCAGGTTCCAGTGCTGCCCCAGGCTAAAGGAAGATGAGCCAGAGAAAAAGGGGAATTCTCAGGGCTGGGGCTGATCACTCTTCCTCTCTCCTTCACCATCCTCAGTTCAATGGCGTAGAGGACATGTTACTTGAACAGATGGAATCACAAGAATATCATCCGTGACATGGTGAGTGCAGCAGGGCTCCTTCAGGAAGAAGGAGTGCCATTTTCTGTGAAATCCATGACAACCCCTGCCCAGCAGCTGCCTTCAGAAATGTCCAGGGTGGGACAACCTTCCCACAAGTGTCCATGTCACTTTCTTTACCACCTTAGGAGCTCCAGCTACAACCATGTTCACAGGGCCCACAGGTCACCATTGTTCACAATCAGTCATCTATCAAGAGAGGGTTGCTGGGCCATCCCACCAGCTCAGCCCGGGAGCCATAGATGCTATGTTGAAGCACTGGGTGACTTGTACAGAGGCAAGTTGCTCCATCTTTTCTCACCCACCTCTCACTGTGTTGGTGTTTGCTCTCGTATAAGATACGAGGGTCAGCTTCAGGAGCCAACTGAGCAGCCCCCCAGCAGCCCCCCAGCAGCCCCCCAGCAACCCCCCAGCAGCCCCCCACCAGCCCCCCAGCAGCCCCAATGCCTGGCCCTCCTCTGTGTCTCTGACCTCCCTTCTCATCTTTCCCCAGGTCCTGCAGCTCCTGTCTCCCTTGCCTCCCCCAGGCCCACAGGAAGGATGTTTGTTCTTATATTCACTTTGCTGGTCCCCTTCTTTCTTCTCCACACTGGGCTCCAGGAAGAAACACTAGCCAGAAGATGCCGCTGCTCATGGTCCTGGAGTCCTCCCAGCTCTCTTTTTTGCTCTGACCTCTACTGCCTTCCTGGCAAGTGGCACCTGAGAAGAGCCTGGTTCTTACCATCTTCTCTCTGTGCCCAGTGGTCGCTGTGTCCCTGAGCTTCTCAGCTGACTAACTTCTCAGCCTTTCTCATTGACCCTCAGTGCAACCAATGTCTGCCTTTTGAACTTGCCCATCCCTCTTTGGTCCCTCGGATACACATGTACTGTGAGGGGCAAGGCCTAGTCACTTGACTCTGGCCAGGCCCCAGATCTGCCATCTTACAAGGTGCTGTGCCTGTACCCACTGTCCTGTCAACCCCCACTTACCCAACACACTTAGGCTTGGTTGCAAAGTAGTATAAGGCCTAAGAGCTGCATGCCGCTCCTCAGATGCCAGGAGCTTGCAGCCAGGGATTGTTAACATGGGATCTATGGCCCTCACTAGAGCAGGAGGCCACACAATAGATCTGGTTTAACGATCCCTCAGATTGTCCTTTTGTGGGATCCTTCCTTTCACAAGTACCCATACATCTGGGTGTTCAGATGCTCATTTAATGTGAATACTGTATGCTGCTGATTAAATATGTTACCTAACCTGTGCTGAATCAGCTCCCATCCTGGGCCTGGAGGGATGTAGAATAGGGGGTAACTGGGGTCACCCAGTAAGAATGCTGAAAGGGAATGTGTGGGGATTTCATGTGCTTCCACTTTGGAGATAAGGCTGGACAATGAAAGTTTTACACAGTTCACTTCTAAAACCACAGTGCTTTTATTCTTATGATTTGAGACCATTAGAGGCAGCAACCTTGAAACATCCTTGTTGGTCTGGCCTGGTCCTCTGGTTCCTTGGTATCATCTGACCCTCTCCCTGAATACATTCTGAATGCCTTCAGCCCCAGATGCCCTGCTGTCCCCCAGAAGGCACCAGTTGTTCCATTCCACATGTGGACCCTCTTCTTAATCCCAGGAGGTCTCCCCCTTATAGGAAACAGCCCCCCATTACTCCACACCACCAGATGCCCACCCTACATCCATGGCCTGCAGTCACACCCTAGCCTGTGCCCTGTCCCTTGCTCGTCCTCATGCCTTGTGAGTAGATCCCAGAATAGCAGGGACACCATATAGAGAAAGGACTTAGTGTCACCCCACTCCCCAGCTCCATATGACTTTAGTCCACAGGGCCGTCCTGAAGATGCAGTTGGGTAAGGAAAGTGACATGCTCTGAGCATCCCACAAGAGAGTTGTGTAAGAAATCCACCTCCTCTCATTGCAGTCTCTCATCCTCTCACCTACACTGGATGGATTCAAAGCATGGCCACCTGTGGTCATTAATTTGATTGTCCCCTTGATGGAATCTAAGTCACCCAGGAGACAGGCTGTATCAGGGTTCTCTAAAGGATTACTGGAACTGATTGAATGCACTCAGACACATATAATATATAAATATGCATAGGCTTCATTAGAATGACTTACAGGCTGGGGTCCAGGTGAGAACAGCACAGGAGCAGGCCTTTGCAGGACTCTTGTTTGACAGCATCCGGCTGCCATGACTGCACTGGGTGCTGTGGCTGCAGCAGCCGGAAAACAAGGGCTGTGAACATTCAGGTTCTGCTCTGAAAGATGAGTTTAAAAATCCAAAACCCCCGGAGAAACTGGAACAGGGTGAGGGAAGAGCAAATGATTCTTGTGTGAAGGTGGCTTCACAGACATGCATGTGTGCTGTGCATGCACCTGTGTGTGTGTGTTCCAGTGCATGAGGTCAGAGGTCAACTTCAGTGTCTTCCTCTGTCCTTTCCACATTCCTTTCTGAGACAGGGTCTCTTGCTGAATCTGGAGATCACTGATTGGCTAGACTTGTCGAGCCATGCCCCAGGAGAGGTAGGCAAACACAGGACAACCCAGCAACCCAAGGTACCCTTAGCTGTTCCTTTCTGGTAGAGCAACACCAAGCACCTCCATACCTGTGAGTGATTTGTGGTCTGGAACTTCTGGTGTGAGGAATAAGGTCTACCCAACCCAGTGTATGACGCAAACACTGTAAGGTCAAGTCTGTCCTTGTGACCTGTTAGGCGGGAAAACAAACTTATTTACCATATCGTGTGTATACATGATAGGGTGTATGTATGATTTAAATTATGTATGGTCCATGCATGCACCCACGGGTCATCTAATATTATGAAATTTCTCATCTGTCAACTGGCAAGGAATCACCCAATGCCCCTACCTCACATGGTCAGCTCTACTCAAGAAACTCCACACTCAGGCCTCTGTTTGGAAGGATGAGTTTTCTGAACCCATTCCTATTCTGTCGAAGGCATCCTATGCTTTTTCAGGGCCACTCTGTGTCTTTTGTTCAGTTTGCTGTTTGAGACACCAAGAACCTGGACATTGTGTCACAGGACACCCTGACACTCAGGACAAGGGGGTCCTCTTGTCCCTGCCCCTTCCACAGTGCTGAGATTACACGTGTCCTAATGTGCCCAGCTTTTGATGTGGATGCTGAAGATCTGATCTCAGGTCCTCATGTCTGTATGGCAAGGACATGACTAACTGATCCATTTCCCCAGTCACAAACTCATGGTGATAAAGAACATCTAATGTGAAATCTACCTTTAGTCCACTTCTAAGGGAATGGTAAGGTTTTGATATTTTTATGAGCACAGCTTTGCAGCAATTTTTAGGAACTATTTTCCCTGCATGCTTTTAAATGACATCTCCACACTTCCCACCCTCCACAGCCCCTGGTAATCACTAATTTATTTTCTGTTTCTGTGATTTGCACAGCTTTAGCAATCTTCTATAAATAGAATCATGCAGGATTCATCCTGCTGTGACTGACTTGTTTCACTTATTGTGATGTCTTTAGAATTTTGGTCTCCAATCACAAACATGTGTGTGCACACTGCCTGCACATATACTGCACACAATTACTTAAAGTGATTATAGTATGCTAACTGTACCATCATCATAGAGTATCTCCTTCAAGCCTTAACAAAGAAATGAGAAACTTGCACAAGGCTTCCTTTAGGATGAACTTCTGTGGAAGTCGACCTGACCACACCAGCATGGAGTCACCCAGGCTAGAGAGGGCAGCTGCAGCTACATTGCTTTCCAAGGAGTCAGGAAAGAGAAGAGCCAAATCCTCACACAGGCGTGATGAGGAAGTCCCTCCCAGAAGTCGCTGAAACTGCCAGTCTTCTTGTTTCTGATTTTCTCAACCTTTTCATGACCATAAAGCCAACATCCCTCATTCTATCTCAGAACCAAGGGTATGCTGGAGAGGTGGCTAGGAATACTGGCTGCTGTTCCAAAACCCAGGTTTAATACCTAGCACCCCATGGTAGCTCACCACTGTCTGTAATCCAGCTCAAAGTGATTTTACACACTCATGCAGACATAAATGCAGGCAAACACCAAGGCACCTAAAATAAAAACATTAAAAAAAAAAATAAGGACCAAAGCTTCCCTGATCAAATAACCAAAGCCAACTGCATGCAGTCTTTAACTCTGTTGTAATTTTGCAAGTGGCACGCACACATTACACCAATTTCCTGATGAGAATTCTTCCCAGAGACCAGTAGCAGTTATTTGCCCAGGGTCCCTGGGGATCTGGCCTGGGTGTGGCTAGAATCTGCATTTCTGGCTAGCAGTGTTCACTCACTGGGTTCTGCCTCTGGTTCAGACCAGAATAGAAGACAAAACATTTACTGCATGCAAAGGAAGAGCTATGGAGGAAACAGAGCAGTGATCAAGACCCCATGAAGTCCCTCTGGGGTGGTAGCAACCATGTAAGGAGGGGGAGATGTGACATCCTGCAGCCAAGGGTCAGCTTCATGCCTGGAAGACACAGATCCTGGAGAGGGTAAATACAGCAGAGTCATTCCTTGCTGGTCAGGACTAAGATTTATGCTAAGAGCCTCAAGAACCCACTAAGAGAGTCTGAATGACCTCCAGCTGCTGTGTGGACAATGGACCCTGAGGGGACTGGAATGAAAGAAGAGAAACTAATTAAAGTTAGAAACCTAGAGCAAGAATTGGCCAAATTTTTCTTTAAAGGGCCAGATAATAAATATTTGGGGCTTTATGGGCCATAAAGTTTCTGTTGTAGTTATTTGATTCTGCCATTGTTGTGAGGACCATAAATAATATGCAAATGTTGAGTGTGGCTGTGTTCAATAAAACTTTATTTATAAAAAAACAATTCCTGACCATAGTTGGCCCATAAACTACAGTCTTTGACTCCTGGTCTAGGTATTATATACTAAGGTAAAAAATTACCTGCAATGAAGGTATTCAGATAAATGTGTTAAAGAAACTTTTAGGGTCAGCGCTTGAGCCCCTGCAGCCTCCTAACATGCTGGCTCCACCACCCTTCTCAATAGAACAATTAATACCTAATAATGAAAAAGCCGAAAAGGAAATCCAGTATGTCCACAATTGAGAATAGGACAAAAAGATTCAGTGACAACCTGAATCCATCTGGGAGTCCTAACATGGGATTAAGAATTCCATAGAGACCAGAGGTGTGCATAGCTAACAGTTTCTAGTGGGGTGTGGTCCTGCCCATCAGTCCGGCCTGAGGGTGGTCTGAAGTTGTTGGAAATGTATGAAATCTTCCTGGATACTAGCTTCCCTTCTAGTAGGCACTTGGCTCAGGGCCTTCTCCATCTGCCCGCAAGGGATTGCTGTGGAAATGCCAATTCCTCAGGGCTCATTTTGTTTTGATATTTTGAAACTCAAGAGGAAAGGGCACTGTATCCCCAGAATGACTTTATTCCTGCTAACGCAGTTACAAATGGATGGAGAACCATGTGCTATATTTATTGGGGTGTCATGGGTGTTTATTTTCTAATCCTTTGATATCAGCTTAGTTTGTAGAAGAACATGAGTATATTACTGTAGCTAGAGTTTTCCTGCCTTGCCCCCAGCCAGGACAAATCTTTGTCACCTGCCAGTCCCACAGCCTCTCAGACCCAACCAAGTAAACACAGAGACTTATATCGCTTACAAACTGTATGGCTGTGGCAGGCTTCTTGCTAACTGTTCTTATATCTTAAATTAATCCATTTCCATAAATCTATATTTTTCCATGTGGCTCGTGGCTTACCAGCATCTTCACATGCTTCTTGTCATGGCGGCAGCTGGCAGTGTCTCCCTGACCCAGCCTTCCATTTCCCTGAATTCTCCTCTCTCCTTGTCCCACCTATACTTTCTGCCTGCCCACTGGCCAATCAGTGTTTTATTTATACAGAACGATATCCACAGCATATTCCTTCACAGAAAAATCAAGCAAACTACAAATGAAGTCCCTTATGGTGAGACTGAGGGATGAGAAGAGCCTCTTGCCATCCATGGTGACAGAGGGAGAAGAGACATGCGGCTGGGGCAGGCAGAGGATCTGATGAGGAAATAGTAGTGGGGTTCTCAAAAAGGAGTCATTAGACTGCCTATACAATATGGGTGACCAAACAAAGGCTGGCTGCTCTCTGGAGGGATGGAGAACCCAGTGGCACTCAGTCTATGAGGTTGGATGTCTCCACAGTCCCAGTGTGATGGTGCTAGAGGCCAGAGGATTCCTGGAGAGTTGTTAGTCTTCATTCCATGTTGGAAGGCTGAAGCTGCAGGGTTCAGAGGGCAGAGGAGGATGGCAGCAGGACAGCATCAAGGTAGATGTCCTCACCTGCAAGGAGCAAAGGTGAGGAGGGAAAACCATCATTGCTTCCCCTCGGACTCCTTTTTTATTTCAACATAGTCCTGACCATCCTGGACCTTGCTATGTAGACCAGGCTGGCCTATGAATCCACAGAGATTGACATGCCTCTGCCTCACTATGGAGCACAAAAACATATCAGCTAGCTGAGACCACAGCCAATGTTGGAATTCTCAGGCTGTGGCAATGGAGGTGTGTACTGGGGCCCTTTTATAGTATTGGGCACGGAGTACATGCTAGGAGTCATGTAGGAACAATAATTGAAAGTTCATTTTGGTCCAGGCAGTTGTTGGCTATAAAGGACGAGGGTCTTTAAAGTTAACCACTGGCTGTTCACAGAGGAGCTGCTGTGAAGCTGACAGCCATTGCTAGCAGTTAAACTTTAGAGCTGATGACTGTCAGCTTTTATCTCTTCAGCTTATAATTTTATATTTCTATATTCCTGGACCCTTCGCCCCATCCATACAAGGACTCCAAGGCATGGCCCTTTATTGGACATTTACATAGCACCCTATTCTCACAGGTTTGTTTATCACAGGCAATTCTCAGGTACACATTGTTCCTCAGGGGAAGCCCAGGCAGGGAGGGGCTTCCACACCCCCTCTGCCAAAGGCTGCTTTTCTATAGATTTTGATGTTTCCCTCTCCAGTCCACACTCTGCTGTCACAAGTCTGGCATTTAGTAGGACAGTCCTGGGGAACTAATTCAGACTATGGAAGTCAGGACTTCCAGAGAACCAGCAGATTTCCTGAAGAGAGCTGAGGCATGGACCAGTGTCCTGCCCTGAGCACTGGGGACTGCTGCCCATGGATACCACATCTCCTGTTGCTATGTGTTTCTGAGGTGGGTGTTTCTCAGACATCATGGGAGGTAGGCGATGGATACATCCAGACAAGCTCAGGCCTCCAGTGGTGGGAACGTGGACTCCCAGTTGAGTCTACTGGGTTTTAGCAAAGGGTTTGAGGGATGGGCATGGAGTATCTAAGAGAGAAACCAAAGGGGCCATCTGAGACCTTATAAAAATTAAACATTCTAGCAAAACCACATAGAACTACAGGGACTGTGGACTTCTGGGGCTCAGAGTCAGGATTCAAAATGAAAACATGATTGTCGTTTTTGTCTGCTTATTATCTTTCTGTCTAGATTAGAAAATAAGGCAAACTGGGTTCTGCCAAATTTGGCACATTACCTGGTAAGTAATTCAGAAGAAGGGGCATGAAAACTGTGTGTGTAGATGGGTTTTGAGTACTCAGAGCTGGTATGGTTGGTTGGTTGGAAGCAGGCAAAGGATCTTCATACTGTATCCAGGGGAAAAATCCATTCAAGTTCTATCCATATTTTGTATTTGTCCTTTTGCTGTGACTAACTTGTTTCTGGGGCTTTTAAAATTCTTTTCATGTTTGTTGGGCATATTTCTTCCTGCTATGCAGAAAAATTGGATTTTTTTTAATATACTCAATCACAAGTTCCACATGCTTGCTTTGGAAAGGTTTCTCTGTAATTTGGGTGTCATGTTTTTCATAAGTGCATTGTAATTTCCTTTGTTTAAATCATTAAATCATTAATTAGTACATCTGTGATTTATTATCTTATGGGAAAATGTAGTAATATTGCCATATAGCCAAGTTGTTTTAAAGTTTCTGGCTAGGCAATTGTTACTCTTTTACTTTTCCATAAAGCAGGAGCTCAATATGTAAGTAGTCCCGGTTGACCTGGAACTCAGTATGCAGAAGAGGTGTTGCCTCAGACTTCATAGAGAACCACCTGTTCCTGTCTCTGGAATGCTGCGATTAAAACTGGCCAGTTATTGCAAATTACATATTGCTTACTTTATCCATTACCAAGACTTCTAATGGCACTTCAGTTGTATGAGGGGAACAAAATATCATCTCTGTTTTTAAGGCTTTGGGCCCTCAAGGAGAATTCAGTTGACACATAATACATTAATGAGAGAAAAGCACACACATGAATTTAATGTAAGTCTCGAGTGAGGCAGGAGCCCTCATAACAAAATGGAGAGCCAAGTATACAGAGATGAATACTTAAATTATGACTGAGAAATGGAAATGGTGGAAATGTGACAAGCCAGGTGCCTGGGCAGGGACAGCTGATTGCAGAGGAGAACATAAGATGGAGACTTGCATAGATTTCTCTCAGCCTGTGGTCTGCCTTAAGGGTGAAACATCCTTCACAGGCTCATGGGTTTGAGCACACTCAGCCAGTAGTGCAGTTTTGCAAGGCTGGGAAACCATTAAAAGGTAAAGCTTAATACACATGGGATTTGCTAGAAGGGGGAACACCTTTGGATGTCAGAGCCCAGCCTGCTTCTGCTTTGATCTGTTTCCAGATTCACCAAGATGTGAACAGGCAATCCCACATTCTTGCCACCACACAGACATGCACCACCATGCTTTCATACCATGATGGACTGTATTCCTTCAAACCGTGAGCCAGGATAACCTTGTCTTTCCTCTTTCTCCTCGGATAGTTGTTCAGTGATAAGACAGCAGTGAGCCTGGATCCCCATCCCTGGTGTGACCAATGTTACTTTACTCTGGTGTAGGACCAGCTTCTTCTTTGTCAGGTTCAGCAAGAAAGAAGATACAGAAGGTGCTTGTACTCATTGCCTGTCAGGGGCTTTAGCACAGACTAATCTTTATGCAAAGTGGTGCATGTTGGACTCCATGTTCTCCCATAATTCATCCCATTACCGTGTGTGTTCTGGCCTTCTCTCTCAGCCTCTCCTGTGCCTTGCTGCCAGACCTAGAGCAGCCTCAGGCTGAGGCAGTGCCTGCTGGGAGACACTGGATCATGTCCCAGAACTCTACTCTGCCCTCCGACTCTTCTCAGCCAGGATTTCCCACCTTTTCTCACACATACAATTTTCACATTCATTTCTGAATCATATCATGTAGGTAACAATGGTTTTTGTCTTTTGTCTTACAGCATTTATAAATCAGTTTGGAAAATAAATCCTTATACTAACTTAAAGTTTTTGAAATATTGTCTCAAGCTATTACACTAATCCTTGTCTGCTGGCTTCATTATTGTAATCAAACTAATTTGATATACTAAGGAACTGAGGTATAAAAGTATAATGCCCAGTTCATGGAACTACAACACAGCCCATCTTCCCATTTAAGGCTTGTTTGTGAGCCCTTGCTAGCATTTTGAAATCTGCTTCACAGTGTGTTTTCAGTGATTTTTCCATTAGCTTTATTTCTGATTAGGTATGTAAGGAAAGCTTGGGTGTTTATACCTTGAATTATTATGAACATTTAACTTTCTGGGATCTCTTATGGGTTCAGTAGTATTTGCCAACCTTACTACATAGTAGAGCTTCTTGTACAATTAGCCAGTTGCTCTTTTTGCTCAATACATCTCTCAAGCCTTGCCATCAGGGGAAAATGGGACTTGGTTCCTTCTCTCTCATCATCTGATGGTTTCCTCTGTAACTGGATTCACCTCACTTGGAAGACTGAGGCACACCTCTGGGATGTTTATGAGGGGATGAGAACACACACAGAATGAATGTAGGTATGCCATCCCATGGGCTGTGACATCCAGTCTGAATAAAAGAGGAGAAAAACAGGCATGCATTCTCTCTCCACTCCCTGGCCCTCCATGATATAAACTGAAGTGCTTCTCACATGCCCCACATGAGCCAAACAAGTCCTTTCTCTTTTGTAAGCCATTTCCATTGGGGATTTTGGTCACAGCAGTGAACTAACGTGGGCCTACAATTCTTTTCTCTCACCCCTGGCTTTGCTAAGTCTTATATTCTAGCAGAAGCCATTCTCCTTTAATATATTCCTAGATCTGTTCCTTTAAGATGGATAGTGTCTTCCCAATTTTCTCCAAGTTCAGGCTTGACTGGACTAATCCTTTTCCAGACTCTGTGTTCCAGTTTGTTTCTGAAAAGGCATTTAGTAGTACAACCCCCAAGTCTGGGTAACACCATCACTTGGGCAGGACATCCAGGCAGTAGGATCCTGCAGTGAGGGAAAGCTGTTCACTTCATGGATGACCAGGAACAAAACTGGGGGATGCTGGATCTCAGCAGGCTTTGTCCTTCCTGTATTTGTTATTCTACCAGACCTGCAGCCCATGGAGAGTGTGCTAACATCAGTGCTTTTCTTGTAAGTAAACTCATTGTTCTACACACATTCATATATACAGTTGAAAGACAAATCACCTCTATTATTAGCAAGTACATTGCCTTGGATCTAAGAAAACTGAATGTTCTTATTATGTTCTTCAGCAAAGTTGAAGAAATTGCCCATGTTTCTAGGAAACACAGGGCTTTTTTTCTGAGCAAGCTCACTGTTCAAGTCGCATCCCTAAGTGCAGTTTAAAGAAAAGTCAGTGTAGGTATTCCCCTTCAGTTCTCTCTGGAAACACACTCAAGACACTCCTTGAATGCCTCAGTAGCAATCTAAGTGGTTCTGAACGCAGTTGAGCTGACTACTAGGCTTACTATGGGAGGAGAGTTTCTTAGGGACCAACTCAGCTTCTCATAGGAAGGGGCAGTGTCAGGCTTCAGGGGTTGATTACTCCTGCATGGTACCCTTAGGACTCCAAGAACCCTTTCTGTATTTACCTCTTGCCTCAAATCAACCTCAACTCCCAAACCCCAGACATGGCATGGTGTCTGGAGACACCTGGAGTCCAGTGGGCAGATGTCAGGGATGCTGCTGTTCACCCTCTGTGCTCTCTCAGAACATCCCAAGATAATGCAGGATCTGACTCAAATGACCTTGGTGCCCACTATGAAAGCCTGCTCTAGGTAAAGGTCTAGAGATGGTCCTAACTTGTTCTTGAAGTCACCATACATCTCCCTATGTACAGAATTGTCTCCAACCCATCAACGTTTCTGCCCAGAACAAGGGGAAACAGCTCTGGGTTTTAAACCTCCCTCCTCCTCCTGTGTCCCTGTCTCTACTTGTGTGAGTTACTGCTCTCTCATTTTCTGTCCTCAGAGAACCCCCAGTCATTTGTGAACTTGTGTCCCAGGGCTGGTCCTACAGCCTGTTGCTGTTGTCTTGTTTGGGACTTTTCCTTCCCCAAGATCATAAACATATTTCTTTATATTTTCTACAAACACTTTCTTTAAAAACATGATCTCAGCTTGGCAGTGGTGGCTCATACTTTTAATCCCAGTACTCAGGAGTTAGAGACAGGTAGATCTCTGAATTTGAGGTCAACCTGGTCTACCGAGAGAATCCTAAAAGAGCCTGGGCTACAAAGAGAAAACCTGTCTCAAAACATACACACACACACACACACACACACACACACACACACACACACACAGAGACAAACAGATACACTGACACACACAGAGAGAGAGAGAGAGAGAGAGTGTCTCTGGTAGCCCAGGCTAGATTTGAACTCACTACATATCCAAGAATCGCCTAAAAGTCTGATTCTCTGGCATCCACATCTCAAGTGCTGAGGTTCCAGCATGTGCTCACACACCTAGTTTGACATCCTGATTACGTAATACTGAGGGATCAACTTAGAGCACTGTGTATGCTAAGTGAGCATGTGACCAACCGAGCTCCAGCCCCAGCACTCTAAGGGCCTTTATAGACTCTCTGTAAAGCTGTACCTTCCATCTGCTCACAGTTTCTCCTTGTGAATTGTGCCAGAGTGGATTCCCTTCTTTCCTGTGAGCCAGCTGAAGGAAGGACATGTCCATAGTACCTAGCCTCTACCCCTCTCTGCTGATCCCTTGATCATCTGGTGTCTTCATGTGCAAGGATACTTTCTTCTGGTCCACAGTGGATCAGTGTGCCTCCTGTATTGACACTGTAGGTCATAGACCACTCCCCCTCCCTCCATGTGATGCCACACCTTCTTAGCCTATTCTTAGCCCAGCTTCCCCCAGCTTCCTCACAGCCTCCCTTTTAAACCCTTCCCCAGGTACCCTGCTGCCGAAACGGAGCAGTATCCATTCCTCCTGGTGTGGAAATGTCAAGAAGAGATCATAAAATGTGTCTGTAATATTTGAGGGCCAACATCCACTTTCCACACTAGAACCTGGATAAATCCTAACTCAATATAGAATCTAAGTAAAACCGGTAAAGTTTAATTAGTTAAAAACAAATTTGGTGGTAGGGGTTAGGGTCAGCATCACTCTATCAGATTAGTACTGAACATGTGTGAGAAGCATACCAGATGTTCCCTGTGCATATCCCAAGGTGCCTTCAAGGTACTGAGCACAGCATCCTCTGCCCAGCACCAGGTCAACTGCTAGTCAATGTTGGTGTCTCAGAGATCCACATGGCATGGGGTTCCCATCCATTCCTGTTCCAGGGGCACCTCCAGATCAGAGCAACCTGAGGTGCATGCTGCATTGGGAGCCCAGGAGAGGGGTTCGAGGGAGGAGGGGTCTTTAGAAGGACCATCTGTGAGGTCAGCATCAGAGGAAAATGGGGGCAAGAAAAGCCCAACTGTACCCAGCAAGGGAGAAGACTCAGGACACAGACAGGCCAGGCTCCAGAAGCAGATCATCTCAAGCTGGGGTCACAGCAGGGCGGGACGGATTGACAAACTGGGAACCTAAGGAACAAGAAGAGCAGTAGATGCAGAAAACCTTCACTGAGGGTGCAAGGTCCTGAATGTCAACCAAGACCTGAGAAAGACCAGGGCTACATTGCTTAGGGAATCCCTGCAGAACTGAGTGTTGGATCCAAAGGCTTTGTTCCAGCCAGTCCAGTTCCAGCCCTCCCCATGTGCCAACATGTACCCAACTGGGCAGAGCTGCTACAAAGCAGGGGGAGATGCCCTGTTTAGGTCCTCTCGGGTGGATGCCACACATCACTCAGGTGTGATTAAACTGGAGAGCCAAGGTCACTAGGTTCTAGTCTGGTCACTGCCATCACAGGGTCTGTAGTCTTAGGACCTGCATGCCAACACCCTGAGTCTGTTTGCTTGGCTGTTAAGTGGGAACTCTGCACAGGGAACTTTTTCCAGGGCTGAGTGGCGATTCTGATTCCATGAGGTCCTATGCTTACTGTGGGTATCAGCTCACAGCACTTATATCCAAAAGAGAAGGGTGAGGGGTGGCCACACAAGGAAAGTTCAGGGAGAGAGCACAGCACTGCCTTCCTTTAAAGAGGGAAAGCCTGCTGGTGTCTGACTTACCACCACAGTTTTCCACCTTTAGGGCCAGTTGCTCTATGTTGCCAATCTGCAGGAGAGGGAGCAGCCATCAGAATCCTGGGTGACACACATCTAGCCAGCTCTAGGACAATGACCCATTCAGACTTGAGGTAGCAGAAAGGGCAAGAGGCATAAGGAGATCTCATTTGTGGATTCTGTAGCCTGAAGGAAGCATTAACTCCAGCCCAAGGGAGAGAGGCCCCACATGTGTGCAGGGATGCACTCTGTTTCTCTCTCTGTCTCTGTCTCTGTCTCTGTCTCTGTCTCTGTCTCTCTCTCTCTCTCTCTCTCTCTCTCTCTCTGTCTCTCTGTCTCTCTCTCTCTGTGTGTGTGTCTCTCTCTCTGTCTCTCTGTCTCTGTCTGTCAGTCTCTCTCTCTCTCTCTCTGTCTCTCTGTCTCTCTCTCTCTCTCTCTGTGTCTCTCTCTCTCTGTCTCTCTGTCTCTGTCTGTCAGTCTCTCTCTCTCTCTCTCTCTCTCTCTCTCTCTCTCTCTCTCTCTCTCTCTCTCTGTTTCGCCCCCTTCCTCCTCCCCCTCTCTTGTTCTAATAACCTTCTCATTAAGTAGGGAGGTCAACAACACAAATATCTTCAAGAACTCCCTAAAACTGACCAGATTCACTAGGTCCCTCCCCGACAGAGGAAGCAGAGCCAAGCCCCAAAGACTCTGAGAAAAGAGGAGCAACCCTGAAGAAGCAGAAACCAGCCAGGCTGCCAGGAAGGGTTTAGCCCAACTGAGTGAGGCACCTGGAAAGGACATTCTCCAACCTGCTGAGCTGCCTGCAGGCTGAGCAGTGTGCTCCAGGGTCCAGGCTTGTGTGAGCTGTCTGTCACCCATGCTGGGGTGGGCTTTGGTGATGCAGCTCTGTGAGTCATTTTCACTCCTGTAAGTGATCCCTCACCCAGATTCCTATAAGTAACCCCAATAAAACTCAATGGTTCACCAAGATGGACTTTGGGGTATCTGTACTTTGGTTGGTTGAGGGTTCCCTATCAGGGGCAGGTAGATAAGTATATTTCATCTCCCCAGGGCAAGTTTTGTCATACAACAACACTCCCCAAATCCTCTAGAAGGAGACCTTCTTAGAATGGTTGAAGATTTGAACGAAGAAGAGATGAGAATCTCCCTGAGGAGAGCTGGTCCTGGCCCTCCATCAGCTGTAGCACTTGGGAGAGTGTCCCCTATGCCACACTTGGTCAACACAATCTAGCTGACCCTGAAGGTGTAGGTGTGGGAGATCTGACCCTGAGCATCTGAAAGCAGGAGACCTGGCCCCACCCCTTGCTCATAGTTATAACTGTTAACTAGCCTGCCTCATGCAGGAGAGCTCACCCTGTTGTGAGGACAAGGGAGAGCTGACTTGATGACCAACCCTGCAACTATCCAGTCCCAGAAGCAGGGTTATAGGTTGGTCACCCCAACATCCACCCCATCTGTAGTCTGTTGGAGCATGTGAAGGGACCAGTCCTGCAGACCCAAAGATGCAGGATCTCCACAACACAGGGCAACACAGGATAACCCAGAGGAGTTCCAGTGAGGGCCCAGCATCCAAAGTGTAGCAGAAACACAAGGCCTTGAACCAGATGAATGACTCTCCACAATGAACACTTGCAAGTCAAGATACATGGATGAAAGGGTTTACTGCATGACTCACTGTGTCACACTACAGCTTCCAAGACAAAATTGATTTTTTTCCTTTTTTTAAAAAATTTTATTTTGGTAGGGATGTTGCAAGGACAGAGGATTGATACATAGCGATGGGGAAATCAATAGGATGGAGATACATGATATTAAAGACTCCAAGAATAAGTAGAGACAAAGAAAGAGAGAAACAGAGAGACAGACAAAAAGACAGACAGACAGACACACACACACACACAGAGAGAGAGAGAGAGAGAGAGAGAGAGAGAGAGAGAGAGAGAGAGAGAGAGAGAGAGAGAGAGAACCTCCCTGGGGGTGGGACACGGTGAAAATCATTTGCCATTTGACACCCCAGCCACTGCAGCTTTCACCGTGAGGAACCAAACACTTACCTGGATATGGCCCACTAATTGCCAGAACATTGAGTCTGACCCCCGGTAAAAGGTCGCAGAAAATCGGTACCAAGTCATGGGAAGACAGGTCAAAGTAGAGGAGAAGGGGATCTGGGACTGTAGGCAGGTTCTGTTCACCTGCCACAAGGTGACAGTCATAGAGGCTGCAATCTGAAGGAGTAGAGGGAGAGGTGCATTAGGGGCAGGTTCCAGCAGCCAGGGCTGGTGCTGGCCTGGCTTTTTTGCTGCAAAGGTCAGGATCAGAGGATAATGTTCCAACAGCCCTAATCACAGTCTTAACCCAACACCTAAGTCATCCCAGGACCCTGATGTCTGCTGCTCTGCTGCCTGCTCTGACCCAGTACTCCTCCCTCCAGCATCCCTGCTCATCCCCAGTGCATCTCCCACACTGCAGCCACAGTCTCCAGCCACACAGCACCTTTCCTGGTACTGGGTTGGCACCTGGGGCTCTGTCTCAGCCATTTCCAGAGTTTTCAAATTTCTCCTTTGAAAACTAAGACAGATACTGGGGAGATGGCTCCATAGGTAAGTGTGCTTGCTGCACAGACATGAGGACTTGGTGTGATTCTCCAACACCCATGTAAAAAGTCACAGTCATGCATGTGCCGGTGCTGTGGAAAACTGAGGCAGGAGGATCACTGAGGTTTCCTGGCTGCCAGTCCAGCTGCAGATTTGGTGAAAGAAGCTGCCTCAGGGGGATAAGTTGGAGAGAGTTACCACAGCTCACCTGAACATTCACCATGCTCCCCCTACCCACACACACACTCAGGTGCCCAGGGCAATGGCTTTACCAAAAGAAATGCAATGTAGTGTTGATGGAGAGCTTCATGTGTCCTTAATAAATGCAAACCATAAACCTGAGCCAACATAGAAAGCTATGAAGTGAAAAAGTCATTACAGCCTGGAATGGTGGCGCAAGCCTTTAATCCAGCAATCAGGAGGCAGAGGCAGGATTCTCAGTTTGAGGCCAGCCTGGTCTACACAGTTAATTCCAGGACAACCAGGACTGTTACACATAGAAAACTTATTTTAAAAAAACCAAACAAACAAAAACAAAAAAGAAAAAGTCACTATAGATCATAACCAAGTGCCAGGTGTGACCACAAAGCAGAAAACATGTCACAGACTCCTTACCAATGTCCTCCTGTCTTCCTGAGAAATCCCTACATTCTTATAAGCTGAAGACCCATGCTCTCACCTGTGACACTGTGGCAGATCACTTCATGATTGTCTCCCTAACTTTTTTGTGAGACTCTGCGCCTCTGTGTGTGTTCTGACTTTAGGTTGGGAGGGAAGGGGGATAGCCAAGAAGAAACAACGGCCCACACTGACTAGACACCTGCTTTTGTAGTAAATAAAGTTTTATTCAAAATGACCATTGTCTCTGGATGCTTTGCACTAATGTGGCCCAGGGAGTGTTTCCAAATCCTCAGTGCCTACAAAATAAGAAGCTTTTTTCTGAGGCAGCTGATTGAAAAAGCTGCTAATGCTTGCTGAGATCACACTGAGAAGGTCCTGTCCCAACCTGTAACTGTATGTGGGAACTCATATAAACACTCAGTCTCACACACAAAATCTCATTCTTTCTCTTATACAGACAGACAGACACACACACATATATATACACATATATACACATATACTCACACATACACACATTTACACACATGAGTGACTGTGTGGATATTGTGAATGTGAGTATGTGGGTGTGATGCACATATGCCAGACTGAAGAGGCCAAAGGAGAACTGAGGTGTCTGCTCAGTCACTTTCCCCTGAAGCCTTTGAAGCAGGGATTGTGTCGACGCCCCCGCAGCACTGAAGTCACAGGCAACAAAGCCACAGGAGACTTTTCATTTGGCTGCTGGGATCTTAATTAGGACTTACAAGGCTCTGTTTTTAATGTTCATTTATTTGCTTATTGGTCTGTGTGCTTATTTGAGACATGATCTCTGTGAAGACCTGGCTAGCCTGGATCTGGCTATATGGGCCAATGTGGCCTTGAACTTAGAGATGTGTGTGTGTGTGTGTGTGTGTGTGTGTGTGTGTGTGTGTGTGTGTGTGAAAATGTTACAGTGTAACTTATTTCTTAGAATACATAACAAGAGAGAGTCAGAGAAAGACAGACAGAAATAGGAGGGAATGAAGGAAGAAGGGAAGGAGGAGAGAAGATCAATGTTGGGCCTGGTGTTGCAACCTGGGATCCCAAACTACTCAGGAGGTTGAGGCAGGAGGATCACAAGTTCCAGGCCTCCCTGAAGCACAAAGTGAGTTCCAGTGCCACTCCAGGGGGCACTTCCTGTCATGTGACCTTATCAACAGCTTTGCTTCTGGTTCATTCTTTCCCAACAGCCATCAGATGAGCCCCGCCCCTTTTACACTCAGCTGTCAGCAGTTCTTCTCATTGCCACACCTGCCTGAGATGGCGGGAGGCACGTGACTCTATTTGAATTTAATTGACTACACAATGTTTCCCATGGCAGCTGCTTCATTTACATCCTCAACAACAGAATTCTTTTTTTTTTTTTAAACTCAAAATATTTGGTCCAAAACCTTTCTGTCCTTTATTTGGTATAGGTTTAAAGAAAAGCACTTCCCTACTTGATTTTTTTTTTAATAATACAATAGGTGAATTACCCCTTGTTAGGTTTCAAACCTGTGACAAACTGAGGTCCATTATCATATCAGGTCAGCATCAGATAGATGACTGGAATAAAGAAAAAAAGGAAGGACTTGACTGCTCCCAGGTATGGTGGAGGAGAAGGCTTGTTGTAGATAAAGGAAGAGCATAGCCAGAGGCAGAGACATCTGGAGAGTCCAGAGTGACCAGGACTGTGAGCCTGGCCATGGGAGGAGATGGGGGAGGGGAGGAGAAAGAGAAGAAAGAGAAGAGGGGAGAGGAGATGCCAACCAATGAAGTTGCATGGACCAACAGACATAGAAGAAATGTCTGAGTTATGTACAGACCAGAGGTGGCTGGGGTGGGGAGGGTGGAGGGGATTGGAAGAGGTGCAGGCTCTGAGCTGAATCATTTAGGGTAGAGAGCAGGGTAAACTGGCCATAACTAGTAACAGGTAGGGACTGGGGGATGCTGGGAAAACCTAGAGACCAGTGTCGACTTTGACATGTTAATGGGCACCTCAGACATTTGTCCCAGAACAAATGACAGAACAGCCCTCACCTGGTACCAGGGAGGGGACCCATAGTCACTTCCATGTCAACACAAGGGCTTTGCCCTCAAGTGACATTCCTGGTCCTTGGGGAGCAGCTTCGATGCCTAGAAAGAATTTTGCAGCTTTACAGAGCATTTTAGCCTCCCAGGTTCCATCGTGGCCTAAAGCCACAGCCCAGAGCAGTTTTCAGAGTGATTATCTGTGTCTTTGGCAGATCTGGTAACCAAATGGGCTTTTCAGAAGACTCCTAATCAGTTTCCAGGGTAAGGACCCTTATCTGTTAAATGCTTCCCCAGGACATTCAAGTTTGGGGACAACAGCAGCAGATGTGTCATTATGTGCAGAAAAATCAGAAGCTAGTGCTTTCCATTCCCATCTGCTCCTTCCAAGTGTGTGCCTTCTTTCTGACCTGGAGAACTCCTACTCATCCCACAAAGCCCAGCATTTCAACTGTCCTACTGTAAGCTTTCTCAGCATGCTCCCTCTGACTAGAACCTCTACTGGTAAGTCAGGCCTCACCACAAGGGGCCCCTGCATCTGTGGACAAGCTTGTGCCTGTGGGGCCTCCAAAAAGGGGCTCCTGTAGCTGGTGCACGGGTGAGGACATGGTCCTGTTCACAGACCAGTATCAGCTGTTTTCTGACATGATGATAACATCCCCCCAACACACACACCGTAGAACTCAAGCACAAGGGTCAGAGTACAGTCACCCAAGAGCCCCCAAACTCACCCTATTTTGAATTGGATGGAAGGGTCTAAAGCCCAGACTTACAACCATCCAGAGTCTATTTTTCTCATCCTCATAGAAACCAGTACGTACACCGCTCAGAGTGACTGGGGGTGGAATCACAGGAGAGGCAGCCATAGTGCAGAGCCTTTGAGCTGGCTGCTTCCTTAAAATGGAGTCCTGCAGGGGCAGGGTGGAGAACTCACCACAGTTATAGCAGGGGTGGGGAGAGTAAGGCATGAGACACCCAGTTCCTCTGCAGCTGGGCCAGGAGCTCAACTCCCTGGAAACAGCTGCCCGGCTTCACCAGGTGCCCTGTGTCCTCAGGCTAGCCCTCTGCAGGGTTCACCTCTCCACCAGGTTTCCATCAGGAACCTAGTTGAACCCCCTGGATCTAGGGCTGTAGCTTTCAACTTTCGTAACACTGTGACCCTTTAATACAGTTACTTATGTTGTGGTGATCCTCAGGCATAAAATTAATTTTGCTGCTACTTTATAACTATAATTTTGCTACAGTTGTGATTTGTAATGTAAATACTTTGGGAGATAGAGTCACAACCCACAGTTTGAGAACAGATGCCCTAGGAGGTTCTCCAGACAAGACACACTGGGGCTAAATTTCTTTTGCTGAAAAACAAGCCCATACCCCTCAGAAGTTTGTGATCAAGATCATATAAACTGTGACTGAGTCTGGCAAGGGAAGCTGGGGCTTCTGGCCAGCCTTGTCCTTTTGCTGAAGTCTGACTACCCACGGGGTGATGTACTTAGCACATCCCCTCAGCTTTACTGAGGCCATAACAGGGCAGTCCTTTCATGATGGCAGCACTCTGCGTTCTGAAGACCAGGTCAATATGTCCTTTTCTTTTTGAAAATCGAAAGCCAGAACATGTGGAACACCTGTGCCATGTCAGCCATTTCTCTCCCTCCTCCTCCCTCCCTCCCTCCCATCCTCCCTTTCTTTTTCTTTTTCTCTCAGAAGTGTCTCAGGAAGTTGTCCTCAAACCCACATTGTAGCTGAATATGACCTTCAATTCCTGATCCTCCTGCCTCATCTTCTCTAGTGCTAAGATTACATCAGCATTCCCAGTTCTATGTGAGGCTACAGATCCAACCCAGAGCTTCGCACATGCTAGGCCAAGATTCTACCATCGATTTCCACCCTCAGCCCCATGTCAGGCATTTCCTGGCTAGTTTAATGACAACTTGACACAGACTAGAGTCATCTGAAAAGAGGGAGCCTAAATTAAGAAAATGACTCTCTACAATTGGGCTGTAGGCAAGTTTGTCAGGTATTTTCTTAATTTGTGATTGATGGAGGAGAACCCAGCCCATTGTAGGTGGGGCCAGTTCTGAACTTGTGGTCCTGGGTTCTGTAAGAAACTGTACCAAGCAAGCCATGAGATCTACCCAGTAAACAACAGTTTGCACCTCTCCTGCCTCCAGGTTCGGGCCCTGTTTGAGTTCCTGTCCTGACTGTCTTCAGTGATGAACTATAATGTGGAAGTGTAAGCCAAATTAACCCTCCCGAACTTGCCTTTGGTCATGGTCAATGCAGCAATAGTGACCCTGAGACACTAGGCACTGCATCATTAGGCTAGAGACTGCAGACCCCATTTCACAGATGAAGAAAATGAGGCATAAATGGCATGGCCTGAGTGAAGTGGGTGGCAGTAGAAACCTATTCTTGGATCTGATACTTTGCTGCCAATCTTAGCTGAGTCCCTAGAGTTGCTGGGGGCCCAGGTGGAGGCTCGGAATGTCTCCCTGGGAGGAAAGGATGGGCCTTTTGTCCTCTAGCTAGTCTTTGTCTACATCATGGGTGATAGGGGCCCCTCTCTGCTCCCTGGCATGGGAAGATTTTGAGATGCAGTCTTCTCTCTATGGTGCTTCTCTTACCCAGAGATGAGCTCTGCCCAGCAATTCTGTCCTCTCCCAGCAGAGGGAGCCCTTCCTAAGCCCCAGGGAGTAAACACAGGTGCATCAGCTAGGTTGGGGGTGATTCCGGACCACAGACAGAGCGCTGTGCTGGCCTTGGAGACTGAAGGAAGGGCACTGTGCTGGTGGCACACCTTGCTCAGCCACTCCAGGGGACTGGGCCAGAACAACAGGCAGACATGAGGTAGAGAGTCTAAAGCAACAGGGCGTGGTTGGACCCGAGACTGAGGAAGCATCCATGAATGAAGATACAGAGAAGGAACTCAAGGGGTATAGAGACCATGCAGGGATGGGGTGTCATCAGGCTCCTGTGACAAAGGCTCAGACAGTGACCTCGTGCTGGTGCTCAGGGTAAGGAAACACTACTTAAAGCAGGAGGGCCAAGGTCAGCTTGTGAAGGCAGGAGTGATGTGGACACCCTGAGGAATGGACAGACTGACAAGGACGACTATCTACTGCCTGGGGAAGGACTGGCTGAAGACAGGCTACAAACACTGCAGATGAGACCATCCCATCCATCTGCTGTTTCAGGAACCAGCCAAGGCAGCAGGAAGATGAAAGAAAATCAGCCTGACCACAGAACCCACAGGAGGACTTGGCACTTTTTCCTTTCTGGGGCACCAATGATGTGCTTTGCTTAGAGCATCTTATCACCACAGTTGTTGGGGAATGTAATTTTAAGGTGTGTTACTTCTGCTTATGTTGCATTTGTTTAACTCTGTGAAACAGTGCCTGTCTAACACACCTGATGGTCTAATAAAGACTGAATGGCCAATAATAGGACAGGAGAGAGGATAGGCGGGGCTGGCAGGCAGAAAGGATCTCTAGAAGGAGAAATCTGAGAGAAAGGAAGAAGGAATGAGAGAGGAAGGAGGAGGACTTTAGGGGTGTTAGTAAATTGCACCAAAAATGATAGTAAACAGGTTGCAAAATGTGTAACTCTATGGGTTTGGTGTCCTGACTACCTGGGGAGTCAGGCAACACCCTGAGCTGTGTAGCACAGCTGTGATGGCTGAAACTGCAAGGAGACAGTTCAGCCCTGGAAGGCGAGGTATCCCGGACACCTCGAGCTGCTCAGTCAACAGCTCTGCCCTGAAGGTGTCCGGGACGCCTAGAGCTGGTTAGCCCAGCCCTGACAGCTGGGACTGCAAAGAAACAGCCCAATCCTGGAAGGGAAATTTTACTGACTTCATCAGGGAAGGGTATCCCGACTCTTCGGGAAAGTCAGGCTATACCTAGTGTGATGGTGGATGGTCTCCCTGCAGGATGCAGCAATCCTGCTCCTCTCCTGGAGAGCTGCAATGTCCTGTTCACTGTTACTACCTCTCTCTTGCTCAGTCCACTATGGGAGATCTTAGCAAGGTTCTTATGTTCAGCTCCCCCCTTGCTCAATCCAGTATGGGATGTTCCAGCAAGGTTCTTCTGTGCACCAGTGAACGAAGGTCTTCACCCAAAACTCTTTTGAGAAAGAGATTTATTTGGGAAGGAGGAGTCCAGGAGAGTGGTGGAGAGAACAGCTCACAACTGACCAGGCAGGGTGGTTTATATAGGATGTCCAGGGGGCAGAGTCAACTGTGACTGGTTAGTTTTTTTCTGCCCAGGGACTGGGCAGTTTTGTGGGCAAGGGGCAGAGATGGCCCTGATTTCAGGGCCAAACTGTGTTTCTTTCACTGGGCTTTCTTGGCTTTTTGACACTACCTCTAAGGCCAGGGCACATTTCTTTCACAGATTCTGATTCTAGGGACCAAGACTGTTATTTTGGTACTAGTTTCAGAGTCAGGGCATATTTCCTTGGTTTTGGGTTTGAGGATAAAGTGTTAATTTCTCCGGCTCAGGTCCCAAATACAGGCTGTTTTTCTTTCCCTGGTTTTGGGCCCTAGGGCCAGGATTCTACTATCCTGCTCTGTGATTGGTTGGTTTCACAAGTCAGTTGGACAGGGTCAGAGATGGCTCTGATCTGAACTAAACTGTGTTTTTCTCACTGGCCTTATCTGAGCCATCCTTCCCTAATTCTGGGCTCCAGGGTCAGGGTGGATTTCTTTAGCCAGGCTCTTTTCCTTACAAGGGGCCAGCCACCCAGCTAAACATCGAGACAAGGAATAAGAAGGAAAGAAAAGGCATACAGAAATAGAGAAACATAAAAGGCCAGAGGCAAAAGATAGATGGGTTAAGTTAAGAAAAGCTGGCTGGAAACAAGCCAAGCTAAGGCTGGGCATTTGTACTTAAGAATAAGCTTTCATGTGTTATTTATTTGGGAGCTGGGTTACAGTCCCCCCAAAAGAGTAAAAACCAACAACATCTAGTTGAGATTCTACTGGTTTGAATGAGAATGTCCCCCTTGGAATCAGACATTTGAATGCTCAGTTCCAAAAAGTTGGAACTATTTGGGGAGGTTTGGGAGGTGTGGCCAAGCTGGAGGAAGTAGTCACTTGGGACAGGGCCTGAGAGTGGAAACCTCATCACTTCTAAGTCTCTGACATTGCTTCATGATTGCAGTTGAAGACATGAGTTCTCACCTTCCTGCTCCTATGCCAGGCTTCCCTGCCATGATGGAGTTTTATCCCTCTGCAACCATAAGACCCAAATAAAATATTCCTTTTGGAAGTCATGGAGTTTTATAATAGCAACAGAAAAGTACTAATACATCCAGATACCCAGTTAGCGTCATGCTATTCCTAAAACAAAGGCCTCACCCCTGTACAGTGTTTTCAGTTCCATGGTAAACCTGGAAGCATGCATACCCATGTCTGCCTCTGGGCTCTATATCTCTCCCAGGCAATTATTGAGCTGACACTTCAGTCCACAACAACTATAGCTTTAAAATGGGTCTTGACAACTTACAGTGTTGCCCACCTCCCCAAGGTTTGCTATTCTTGTAGATCACCTATTGTGGTGGCCAAATTTACCTGTCAACCTAGAGTTCACATAAAGTCGGTGGACTTTGGGTAAAGCAGATTGGCTTCCTTAATGTGATCCAATCAGTTGAAGAATCTCAACCAAACAAAAAGGCTGTCCTTCGGCTGGGGAGATGGCTCAGCCAGTACAGGTGTTTGCCACTCATCATGAAGACTCCAGGTAGATTCATGGATCCCACATGATGGAAAAAGAAGACCAATTCCCACAGGATGTAACCAAGAGCAGTAACTGTGCTCAGTGTATTGAGTCAGTCATGGCAGCTGAGTGAGAGGGCAGACATGAGGTGCCATGTCTTGGGGAGCCTGAAAGTGATAAGCAGGAGGTAAATGTGTGTTCTGTTCTTCATCTGCAGAATGATGATATATTCCAGGTGCTCTTGCATCAGGAAGATGTCCCCTTGAGCCTGGCATAACCCCCAAATACTGGAGGCATACAAGCTGCCTTTAATGTGGCAACTCTAACCAGGGAAAAAGAACCAAGGCTATGACTCCAACCTCTGGGAGATAATGTACCACATCAAGGCAAACACAGCTTACCCCAGGGACTGAGTGGGTGTAGTAATCTCCAGTGGTCCTGCTCTCCCCCTGGGGCTAGCCTGGGCAAACTCTATATCCCCCCCCCCATGCAAGCACCAGAAGCTAAGCTAATGGAAAGGAAACTAACTGCAGATGGGGTTTTGTTTTTGTTGATAAAAAAGAAGAGGGTTAGAGAGATAGAAAAGGCCATCTTCTGAGGTCTCAGCCAAACTCCTGGGTACAGGGAGCCTCTGTGGCAGTCACTGACTCTGACCAGTGGAGAAGGCTAGTCCTCCCACCCCCACTAAGGTCCCATTGCTGCTCCAGGCTAAAGAAAGATGAGTCAGAGTAGAAGGGGAATTCCCAAGGCTGGGGTTGATCACTCTTCTTCCTCTCTCTTTCCCCATCCTCAGTTCAATGGTGTAGAGGACATGTTACTTGCACAATGGAGACAAAAGAATATCATCCCTGACATGGTGAGCACAGCACACCAGGGCTCCTTCAGGAAGAAAGAGTGCCATTTTCTGTGAAATCCATGACAACCCCTCCCCATCCCTCAGAGTTGTCCAGGATGAGATGACCTTCCCACAAGTGTCCATGTCACTTTCTTTACCACCTTAGGAGCTCCAGCTACAACCATGGTCACAGGGCCCAGAGGTCACCATTGTTCATAATCAGTCATCTATCAAGAATGGGCTGCTGGGCCATCCCACCAGCTCAGCCCGGGAGCCATAGATGCTATGTTGAAGCCCTGGGTGACTTGTACAGAGGCAAGTGGCTCCATCTTTTCTCACCCACCTCTCACTGTGTTGGTGTTTGCCCTGGTATAAGATACTAGGCTCAGCTTCAGGAGCCAACTGAGCAGCCCCCCAGCAGCCCCCCAGGAGCCCCCCAGGAGCCCCCCAGGAGCCCCCCAGCAGCCCCCAGCAGCCCCCAGCAGCCCCCCAGCAGCCCCCAGCAGCCCCAGAGCCTGGCCCTCCTCTGTGTCTCTGACCTCCCTTCTCACCTTTCCCCAGGTCCTGCAGCTCCTGTCTCCCTTGTCTCCCCCAGGCCCACAGGAGAGAAGTTTGTTCTTATATTCACTGTGCTGGTCCCCTTCTT
Organism: Peromyscus maniculatus bairdii; assembly: GCF_049852395.1. NCBI lineage: Eukaryota > Metazoa > Chordata > Mammalia > Rodentia > Cricetidae > Peromyscus > Peromyscus maniculatus. The sequence goes on from NC_134865.1 coordinate 76,679,242, forward strand.
TCTTCTCCATACTGGGCTCCAGGAAGAATCACTAGCCAGAGGATGCCCCTGCCCATGCTCTGTATTCCTCTCAAATACCTTGGTTGTCCCTCAGCTCTACTGCCTCCTGGGCAAGTGGCACCTGAGAAGAGCCTGGTTCTTACCATCTCCTCTCTGTGCCCAGTGGTTGCTGTGTCCCTGAGCTTCTCAGCTGACTAACTTCTCAGCCTTTCTCATTGACCCTCAGTGCAACCAATGTCTGCCTTTTGAACTTGCCCATCCCTCATTGATCCCTCAGCTACACATGTGCCATGAGGGGCAAGACCTTGTCACTTGACTCTGGCAGGCCCCAGATCTGCCATGTTACAAGGTGCTGTGCCTGTACCCACTTGACCTGTGAACCCCCACTTACCCACAAACTTAGGCTTGGTTGCAAAGCAGTATAAGGTCTGAGAGCTTCATGCCCCTCCTCAGAACCCAGGTGCTTGCAGCCAGGGATTGCAAACCTGGGTCTATGGCCCTCACTAGAGCAGGAGGCTACACAATGGACCTGGTTCAGATGAACCCTCAGATTGTCCTTGTGTGGGATCCCTCCCTGTGTGTTCAGATGCTCACTTAATGTAAAAACTGTATGAATACTGTATGTTGCTGATTAAATATGTTACCTAACCTATGCCAAATCAGTTTCATCATTGGCCTGGAGGCTAGAAGAATAGGGAGTAACAGGGGTCACACAGTATGAATGCTGAAAGGCAATGTGTGGGGATTTCATGTGCTTCTACTTGGAGATAGTTTGACTTTTCAAGTCTAACAGAGTTCAATTCTCAAACCCCAGTGCTTTTGAGGTTATGGTTTGAAACCAGTAGAGGCAACAACTGTGAAACATCCTTGTTGGTCTGGCCTGGTCCCCTGGTCCCTGGTATCGTCTGACCTTCTCCCTGAATACCTTCAGCTCCAGATGCCCTGCTGTCTCCCAGAATGCATCAGGTGTGCCATCCACATGTGGCTCCTGTTCTCAATCCCAGGAGATCTTCCCTTCACATGAAACTGCCCCCATTACTCGAGCCCAACCAGATGCCCTCCCTACATCCATGGCCTGCAGTCATACCCTAGCCCACCTTTCTGCCCTGTCCCCTGCTGGTTTTCATGACCTACTGGTCCTCATGCCTAGTGAGTAGATGCCAGAGTACAAGGGACACCATACAGAGAAAGGACTTAGTGTCACCCCGCTCCCCAGCTCCATATGACTTTAGTCCATAGGGCCGTCCTGAAGATGCAGTTGGTTAAGGAAATTGACATGCTCTGAGCATCCCACAAGAGAGTTGTGTAAGAAATCCACCTCCTCTCATTGCAGTCTCTCATCCTCTCTCCTACACTGGATGGATTCAAAGCATGGCCACCTGTGGTCATTAATTTGATTGTCTGCTTGTTGGGATCTAAGTCACCCAGGAGACAGCTGTATCAGGGATCTCTAAAGGATTACTGGAACTGATCGAATGCACACAGACACATATAATATATAAATATGCATAGGCTTCATTAGAATGACTTACAGGCTGGGGTCCAGGTGAGAACAGCACAGGAGCAGGCCTTTGCAGGACTCTTGTTTGACAGCATCCGGCTGCCATGACTGCACTGGGTGCTGTGGCTGCAGCAGCCGGAAAACAAGGGCTGTGAACATGCAGGTTCTGCTCTGAAAGATGAGTTTAAAAATCCAAAACCCCCGGAGAAACTGGAACAGGGTGAGGGAAGAGCAAATGATTCTTGTGTGAAGGTGGCTTCACAGACATGCATGTGTGCTGTGCATGCACCTGTGTGTGTGTGTTCCAGTGCATGAGGTCAGAGGTCAACTTCAGTGTCTTCCTCTGCCATTTCCACATTCCTTTCTGGGACAATCTTTCTTGCTGAATCTGGGGTCATTGATTGTCTAGACTAGTTGTCCAGCATGCCCCAGAAGAGGTAGGCAAACACAGGGACAACCCAGCAACCCAGGGTACCCTTAGCTGTTCCTTCCCCATAGAGCAACACCGAGCACCTACACACCTGTGAGTAATTTGTGGTCTGGAACTTCTGGTGTGAGGAATAAGGTCTACCCAACCCAGTGTATGACACAAACTCTGTCAAGTCTGTCCTAGTGACCTGTTAGGTGGGGAAAAATGAACCTATTTACCATCTCATGCAAATTATGCAATAGCTCATCTGTCAGTTGGCAAAGAATCACCCAATGCCCCCACCTCACATGGTCAGCTCTACTCAAGAAACTATGCACTCTGGCCTCTGGAAGGATGAGATTTCTGAAGCCCATTCTTAGTCTGTACAATGCATCCTAGGCTTCTTCAGGGCCTAGCTGTGTCTTGTCCAGTTTGCAATTTCAGATACATGAACTTGGGCAATAATGTCACAGGACACCCTGAGACTCATGACATGGGGCTCCTCTTGCCCCTGCCTCTTCCACAATGCTGAGATTACACGTGTATCCCAAAGTGCCCAGCTTTTATTGTGGATGATGAAGGTCTGATCTCAGGTCCTCATGTCTGCATGACAAGGACATGATTAACTGATCCATCTCCCCAGCCTCAAACTCATTTTGATAAAAAGCACCTGATGTGAAATCTACCTTTAGTGCACTTCTAAGGGGATGCTAAGGTTTTGTTATTTTTATGATCACAGCTTACTGCAGGTTTCCCTGCATGCCTTTTGAATGCTGCTCCTCACTTCCTGCCATCCACAGCCCCTGGCAATCACTAACTTATTTTCTGTTCCTAAGATTTGCAGAGCTTTAGGGATCTTCTATAAATAGAGTCATGCAGGATTCATCCTGCTGTGGCTGACTTGTTTCACTTAGCACGGTGTCTTTAGGGTTCTGTCCTCCAACCATGAACATGTGTGTGCACACCTCCTGAACATATACCACACACAATTATTTAAAGTGATTAGGGTATGCTAATTGTACAATCATCATAGAGTTTTTATCTCCTTCAAGCCTTACAAAGAAATGAGAAACTTGCAAGAGGCTTTCCTTTAGGATGGACTCCTGTGGAAGGCCACCTGACCACACCAGCATGGGGTCACTTATGCTAAAGTGGGCAGCTGAAACTAAATTGCTTTCCAAGAAGTCAGGTAAGAAAAGAGCCAAATCCTCACACAGGTCTGATGAGGAAGTCCCTCCCAGAAGTCACTGAAACTGCCAATCTCCTTGTTTCTGATTTCTTCAGCCTTTTCCTGACCATAAAGCCAACCTCTCTCATTCTGTCTTAAGAGCCAAGGGTGGGATACAGAGATGGCTCAGTGGTTAAGAGCACTGACTACTCTTCCACAGGACTAGGGTTGAATTCCCAGCACCCTCAGGGCAGCTCACAACTGTCTGTAATCCAGCTCAAAGTAATTTGACTCCTTCACACAGACTTAAATGCAGGCAAAACACCAATGCACAGAAAATAAAAACTATAATTAAAAATGAAGAAGAAGAAACCATGGGATTCCCTGATTCTAGAATCACCAAAGCCAACTGCAGTCTTTAAGTTTGTTATAGTTTAAGTTTGGAAGTTGGGTGCTCTCATTACTCCAATTTCCTCGTGAGAAGTAGACACCCAGACCAACAATAGTTATTTGCCCAGGATCCCTGGGGGCCTGGCCCAGGTGTGGCTAGAATTGGCCTTTCTGCCGGGCGGTGGTGGCGCACGCCTTTAATCCCAGCACTCGGGAGGCAGAGGCAGGCGGATCTCTGTGAGTTCGAGGCCAGCCTGGTCTCCAAAGCGAGTTCCAGGAAAGGCGCAAAGCTACACAGAGAAACCCTGTCTCGGAAAAAAAAAAAGAAAAAAAAAAAAAAAAAAAAAAAAAAAAAAGAATTGGCCTTTCTGGCTAGCAGTGTTCACTTTCAGGGTTCTGCCTTTACTTCAGAACCAGAAAAGAAGACAGAACGTTCACTGCATGTAAGAAGAAAGAGCTGTGGAGGAAATTTTGGGGGCAGTGATTAAGACCCCATGAAGGCCTCTCTGGGGTGGTAATGTGGGGGCACCCAAAACAGCTTGACCACTCAACTACCATGACAGGATTAGAGGCCCAGACACAGCTTCTGGCAGGCAACACTGGAACCAGGAAAAGCCATGAGCTGACCCCGCCCAGTGAGGCCTGAATCTAAGAGGAAATAAGTGACATCCCAAACATTCCCTATACCTCTGGACAAATGTCAGACAATCAGGATCCTGAACCCTGGAAATCCCCTCATCCTAACCTCTACTATGATAAAAACCCCACCCTGCCTGGGCTCTGGGTCTCTGATCTCACTGTTGCATCTGATAGACAGAAACCAAGACTCAGAGCTTGAAAATAAAGGCTCTTTGCTTTTACATATGAGATTTGGTCTCTGTGGTGGTCTTTTGGGGATCCCCATGCTCAAGACATAATGTTTGGGGGTTCATCTAGGATCCCCAATGCCACTGGGACATCTGCCCATAGAGCCTGTTTGTCTGTGTTCAGTTTCATGTCTGTGGCATACCTAAGTGGGTGATTGTGATCATGAATGGTTAATTGTCAGATGTGCCACGGGACCATGATCTCAAGGGGTTCAAAGATGTTTCAGATCCTATTAGGAGGGCAGGAGAACCCCACATCTTTAGTAGACCCCACAACTATTTGTCTGTAATGGGGCAGAGACCTCCCTACATCTGCTTGATTGAGGATCTATAGTGGGGAGGAGAATGCTACATCTGTTTGTGGATATCTGACACTGTTTGCATGGGAATATCGTTTGTCTTTTTTTTTTTTTTTTTGGATGGGTTGTTTTATTTATTTTACTATTATTTTTAGGTTTGTTTTTGAGATAGGGTCTTGCTACATTACAGCCAAGGCTAGCCTCAAATTCGTGTTCTGCTGACTCGGTCTTCTGAGCAAGTCAGCAGACTTCTAGATTACAGGCCCAAACTACCACACCCAACAGAAAGGCAAGGTTATTAAAAAAACAACAAAAAAAAAACAAAAAAACAAAAAAAAGGAAATACTTTATATACAATTCTAAATATTATGAAGAAATATTAATTCAAATATTTTCACTGACTACTTTAACATCCAATAATAAGATCTAGTGAAATTATAGAAATAAAATTACCAATATTTTCATTGGTTTCTCCATTAATCATTCTGTTAAATTCTCTTCTTCCTGGATGAGTTACTCTAAACAGTAATGAGTAAGACTTCACCATATGGCTGTTACTAGGTTCAAATTCATTACTGGAAACTGCCAGGGATGGGAAATTTCCTGGTTTTGTTTGATTGAGGTCAGGATTCAAAGGCACCTGCTTTTTACCAGTAGGAACTTGCCTTATTGGACAACTTACATCCTTTCTTTTTTTGTGTGGCAAACTTTCACAAGCAGGACTTCCAGGGTAACAGAATTTTGTTCATTTTCTGAGTTTTGTGATGGCTTATCATTTTTGTAGAAGAAACCGGTAAATGTAAGTTGCAAATGAGCAGACAAGCTATGAGATTCTTGCTCTCCTTTCATTTTCTCTACTTTTGATGACATATCATCAACTTTAAATGCTTTCCTTTTGATGTTTGTTCTGGAGTTTCGATGAGACATGTAAGTAAGAGTTCTGTGCAAAAATATTGGTGCTATAAGATTTCGTGTTTGAAGAAATCTATAGATCTGTGCTGGTTTCTCAAAGGCCTGGAGGAAAAGCTCGTGGTCAGCCTGGACATGCTCCATTTTCGGCTTCTTCACCGGTAACACCGCGGCCCCCGCCGGCGCCGCCATCGCGGTTCCTGCCCCCCCCCCCCGCCCCCCCCCGCCCCCCCCCGCCCCCCCCCCCCCGCCAGCTACCCGCCGGGCGGCCCCAGAGAGTGAGCGCCCGCTACACCAACCGCTCGCCCCGTCTTTTTTTTTTTTTTTTTTAATGTCCTGCCTATGAGAATGTGTAAATGTGTGAGAGGTGTGGCTACAGAGTGTGTGTGTTTGTCTGGGATTATGTGTGCATTGTGACTCCTGGGCCAGATGGCCTGCAGAAGTGACCTGGTCCCTTTTGGTTGAACTAGGACAGACTAACAGTACCCACCATGGATTCCTTGCTCTCTGAATGGAGCACAGGTGGTGGGCAGGGAAATGCACTGTTATGGTGCAACAAGTCAGGTCGGGCTAGTTCAGGGACCCAGGGTGCCACTGAGTGGCTGGGCATTAGGCTGGCTGTGAGCACCTTGGGGTCCCAGACACTATTGGCAGTTTGGGGGCCAGGCACCCAGTCTGGGAGCTGTGTGGTGGTACAGCACAGAGCAGGTGGGACCTCCCATAGCTTGGAGTTCACAGCCAGGGCATGAAGTTCCTTCCAGCTGCCTCTCTGGTGCACTTGAGGATCTGGGGTGGCAGGGATCTTCTGTCCCCATGCTGCACTCCATCTCCCATGCTGGTGGGTGGTCAGGTTTAGCTCCAAGGGTGGAATGGAATGTCACTGCCTATGGTTGCTAAGCTACAGGGGTTTTTATGTAATAATGCTATAGGCAGGGCTTACTTGATCACTCAGATACAATAGTTTCTTTACATCTGCACAGTGCTGATGCAAATTTAGAGTTATTCTTGTTATGGTATATGCATGTATTGCTGTTCCTGTTTAATATATTGTAGCTCTACAATATATTCTACTGAGGGAAATCACAAGAAAGACTTTGGTAAGAATTTCTGTGTTTAAAAAAAGAAGAGAGAAAGCAGGAGACTAAAATAATAAAGGGAAAAGGGAAATATGGTGGTATTTTATTTGTACTGAAATGTGATTTTAAGTGGTTATGGCTTTATCAAAAGGCATCTTCTGAGGCCAGGACAATATGGCCCCATCCCTGAAGTGGCCTTTGCAATCCAGAAAAGGTACAGTGCCCTTTTCTTGAAAGGCAGCTTAACAGGCAGTAGACCTATGGCTTCTGTTGTGCAATGGAACAGCAACTGAAAGCTCACGCCTCTCAATAGTAGACTGGCATTTAATAGAGGGATGTGGAGAAGAAGGGGATGCTGAGATGAAGCCACATATACAGCCAAGAAGAATGGACAGCTGAATTCAAAAACTGTCAACAATTTCCAGAATTTAAAATCCTGAATCTTGACAGGACACTAGTGGAATTCAGGTGTTTCTGGTACATGGACTGCTCTCACCCAATGTGAGGTTGAACTGTTGACCTTGTGTACATCCTACTTCACAAATGAGTCTGTCAGATACACTAAGCCTATAGGCTGAAGATGATGCCCCAACACTGCGGAGAAACCTCAGGTGACTGTCCAGGCAGCTGGCTGTTTCTGTCAACTCACAAATTTTTTGGAAGTTGCTTGCATGCACTTCCTGTTTTTATTTTTGTTAGCTAATATTATTCCCTTCTTGGGTCTCTGAGGGAGTTGAAGATTAGTTAGTTATAGTTGAAGGTTAGTTAGTTATAGTTGAAGATTAATTAGGATAGAAAGTGAACTAGATACATTTTGGACTTACCAAAATAGGATAGAAAATGGAATTATTTTCTCTGATTTGTCAAATACAAATGGACTAGACATTGTTTAGGTATTTATTACTTGAATATATTGTATATAGTTATTGTACTTTTGCATATAGTTTTTCTTTTGTTAGTTATAACCTTTTGCTTTTTTTTCTTTTTATTAAAATAGAAAAGGGGAAATATGGTAGTATTTTATTTGTACTGAAATGTGATTTTAATTGTATGTTAATAAATAAAGTTGCCTGGGGGTCAGAGCTATTAGAACCATAACAAGAGCTTGGTGGTGGTAGCGCATGCCTTTAATCCCAGCGCTTGGTAGACAGAGCTAGGTAGATCTCTGTGTGTTCAGGGATACAGCCAGCATTGGAGACATATGCCTTTAAGACCTGGAGGGCTGTACTTACAGGCAGTGACGTGGTAGTCATGTTTGGGTTTACAACCAATGAGAAGGCAGAACAGAAAGACTATGTAAAGACATACACACAGGAAGTAGGTCTCTTTCGGAGAGATAGGAGTACCACAGGAGGAAGGGTAAGATTTGAGCTCTGAGCTCTGACCTCTTGGCTTTCTCTTTACATTGGTTCTGTGTTTCTTATTTAATAAGACAGTTGGTTACATCTACAGGGAAAAAAGAAGAATTTGTCTGAAGTAAATGTCTGAGGAATAAAAGAAGGTTATAGAGAGTCAGGATAGGATGTGAACTATGTTTGTTGTGGTTTCTTGTCCCTGAAAATACTGAAGTTGAAAGTTAATTCTGGATGGTTTTCATTTTAAAATTAGCTGATGATTTTTCACAGCAAAATATTCATGTTAAAAATGGATATATATATATATACACATTATATATATGTTTGTGTATGTGGACACATGTGAGTTGGATTTAACTCTTCATGTAAATGTAAGCAAGCTTTAACTCTATGTAAATTTTAAAGCTGCACCTCAATGCTTTTATAGTCACAAATATACCTTGCTCTGGCAGCTAAGCTTTCTAATTTAAGATTTACACATGTAATAAAGTGATAATGGTTTTAAAGACATGAAGGGACCATAGGAAATAGCTGAGGTTTACAAATGTATGGCAGGGCTAGAGTTCCAAAGAGAATCCAGCTGCAATGGTGAACCTTAGCAATTTTGAAAGTGCCAGTGCCAGGTGATAATCACCAGAAGCCCCAGCCACAATAAAATAGAGTAGGCAGGCTATGTATGTGCTGCCAAGGGTAGGGTCAAAGAAATCATCCAAGCCTCTAAGTAAAAGAACCATAAGGATTGTGAATGATTCCACATATTGACCTTTGGGACTATTTGCACTTTGGAGCTTGGTTTTACTTTATACAGATTGTGGTGATGCCATATTCTGTGGTGGTATTGTGTTCCCCAAAATATTGTGCACCCTAATAAACTTATCTGGGGTCAGAGACAGAACAGCCACTAGATACAAAGGCTAGAAAATGGTGGCACTAATACCTTTAATCCTAGCATTTCAGAGGTAGAAATCTCTCTGGATGTCTGTGAGTTCAAGGCCACATTGGAAAAAGCCAGGCATGGTGACACGTGCCTTTAATCTCAGAAAGTGAGCCTTTAATCCCAGGGAGTGGTGGTAGAAAGGAAAGATACATAAGGCATGAAGACTAGAAACAAGAGGCATTTGGCTGGTTAAGTTTTTAGGTTTTGAGCAGCACAGTTCAGCTGAGAGCCATTCAGATATGAAGACACAGAGGCTTCCAGTCTGAAGAAACAAGACCAGCTGAGAAGTTGGCCAGGTGAGGTTAGCTGTGGCTTGTTCTGTCACTCTGACCATCCAGCATTTCACCCCAATAATTGGCCCCGGGTTTGATTTTATTAATAAGACTCTCTAAGATTCCTGCTACAATGGTCTCTCCCTCTTAAAGTAAAAGAAGATACGTAAAAGAAGATTGAAGAAAAACATTCGGGAAGAACAGTTTTTATAATACTTTTTATATATTTATATAAGGCTATGGAACATTTTCAGTTTCTAAAATTGCTCTATATGTTAATATTTGGACTTAAAATAAAAGGCTAAAAATTAGGGTCACAGCCATAAGCTCCAAATGCTAGCCAGGAACTGGGATGTTCATTTCTTGTGATGCAGCAAGACAGTGACCTAGGCAAAGGACCTGGATCAGCTTCTGACTCCATGAGTCTTGACCCTTTGAGGGTTGAAAAATCTTTTTACAGGGGTGGCCTAGGACCAACTCTATGTCAGAAGTTTACACAGAGATTAAACCAGTGACTTGTAGAATATTTCTCCTTATACAAGGTACATTTAGGCCCAAGAATGTTGTCTAGCCTCCTTATATTTGCTAAATTTGTTAAGCTTAAGCTATTGGGACAAACTGATTCATATGTATGTTTTATATTGATGTTTTGTCTTGGTTTCTTTACACAACATGCATTTGATGGTAGAAGAACTTCAATTTAAATCATTGTTTTAAAGCTACTTATTGTAGACTCTTTAAAAAAACATAAGTAAATAGTCAAAAATCATCTTTTTTTTTCAATATAGTCAGGGTAAGTACAGATGTAATATTACAAGGATAAACTTTACTCAGTCCCTTGCATGTTTTCAGGATTGAGCTTAAAACAGGTAACTAAAAACAAAGATTGTCTATTCAGATATACCTAGACAGCCCTCATACTTCAGAGATCTGCAGAATATGGCATTTAAAATGTTGATCTAAAAGCTTATTATATCAGACAGATTTCCATCCTAACAGAAACCCAAGGTCCCCAAAGAAGATTATGTGAGGCACCACAACATCTCTGCCTGGATTATGGCAACACTGTCCACAGGAAAAGATGCCCCAATACAATGCCTGCTGCCAGGATCCGACCCAGACTGGACAAGCAGTAGGACACAGGAATTGATTGTACCCTTTTGTGTGGATAAAGTAAGATCAGTTTTCCATTTCCCTATTCCATGCGGGGGGGGGGGGGGGGGGGGGGGAACTGCCTTATGGGCCTGATGAGAGGAGAAAATTGACGCTATTCTGACTGGTGTCTCCAACCTAACTGGCACCTTCTCTCTCAACCTCTCCTGTGCTTTGCTGCCCGGACCTATAGCAGCCTCGGGCTGAGGCAGTGCCTGCTGGGAGATACTGGATCGAGTCCCAGAACTCTACTCTGCCCTCCGACTCTTCTCAGCCAGGATTTCCCACCTTTTCTCACACACACAATTTTCACATTCATTTCTGAATCACATCATGTAGGTAAAAACAGTTTTTTGCCTTGTTTTACTGTATTTATAGATTAGTTTGGAAAATAAATCCTTATACTAATTTTAATTTTTGAAATATTGTTTCTAGCTATTACACTAATCCTGGTCTGCTGAGCTCTTTATTGTAACCAAAGAAATTTGATATATGGAGAAACTGAGGTATAATAGTGAAAGGCCCAGTTCATGGGACTACAACACAGCCCGTCTTCACATTTAAGGCTTTTTAGGTGCCCTTATCACCGTTTAAAAATCTCCTTCAAAGTGTGTTTTCAGTGATTTTCCATTAGCTTTTTTTCTGACTCTGTATGTAAGGAAAGTTTGGGGGTTTATACCTTGAATTATTATAAAAATTTAACTTGCTGGGTTCTCTTATGGGCTCAGTAGTATTTGAGAAGGTTGTTTTTCTCGTCCTAAAACACACAGTCTTCACTACATATTAGAGCTTCTTCTACAATAGTAAATTGCTCTTTTTTCTCAAAACATCTCTCAAACCTCGCCATCGGGGGGAAATGGGATTTGGTTCCTTCTCTCATCTGATGGGTTCCTCCGTAACTGGATTCACCTCACTTGGGAGACTGAGACACACCTCTGGGGTGTTGATGAGGGGATGAGGGGGCACACACCATGAAGGTAGGTGTGCCATCCCATGGGCTGTGAGAGCCAATATGAATAAAAGAAGGGGGAAAAAGAGGTGTGCATTCTCTCTCCACGCCCTGACCCACCATGATATGAACTAAAGTGCTTCACACATGCCCCCACAGGAGTCAAAACAAGTCCTTTCTCTTTTGTAAGCCAATTCCATTGGGGATTTTGGTCATGGCAGTGAACTAATGCAGGCCTCTAATTCTTCTCTCCCATACCTGGAGTTGCTATGCCATATTTATTCTAGCAGAAGCCATTCTCCTTTAATATAGTCTTAGATCGGATCCTTTAAGATGGTCTGTGTCTCCCCTATTTCCTCAAAGTCCAAGCTTGAATGGTCTACTCCTCCACCAGTCTATGTTCCAGTTTGTTTCTGAAGAGGTATTTAGTAGTACAACCCCCAAGTCTAGGTAACACCATCACATGGGCAGGATATCAGGGAAATAGGATCCTGCAGTGAGGGAAAGCTGTTCACATCATGGATGACCAGGAAGCAAAACTGGGGGATGCTGGGTCTCAGCTGGCTTTCTCCTTCCCCCATTTTTTTGTTCTACCAGACCTGCAGCCCATGGAGAGGGTGCCACTCCCAGTGGGTCTTCTACTTCTGTTCTCTTAGGAAACACACTCGAGACACACCTTGACATGCCTCAATAGCAATCTAAGTGATTCTGAACCTGGTCAAGTGGACAACTACACTTACTAGGGGAGGAGAGTTTCCTAGGGACCAACTCAGCTTCTCATAGGAAGGGGCAGTGTCACGCTAAAGGGACTGGTCACTCCTTAGGATTCCTTAGGAATCCAAGCAACTTCCCTGGACAGATCTCTTGTCCAGAAGCAATCTCAAGTCACAAACCCCTGACATGGCATGGTGTCTGCAGTCATCTATAGTCCAGTGTGCAGATGTCAGGGATGCTGCTGTTCACCCTGTGTGTTCACTGTGGACATCTTACAACAATGCAGGATCTGACACAAATTCTCTTCGTGCCCACTTCAGAAATCATGCTCCAGGTAAAGGCCCAAAGACAGTCCTAACTTGCTCTTGAAGCTATCATATATATCCATATGTACAGAATTCTTTCCAACCCCCCAACATTTCTGCACAGAAAAGGGGGAAACAGTTCTGGGTTTTAAACCTGCCTTTCTCCTCCTGTGTCCCTGTCTCCACTTGTGTGAGTTGCTGCTCTCTCATTTTCTGGTCTCAGAGAATCCCTAGTCATTTGTGAACTTGTGTCCCAGGGCTGGTCTTACAGCCTGCTGCTGTTGTCTTGTTTGGGACTTTACCTTTCCCCAGACCATAAATATATTTCTCTATATTTTCTACAAACACTTGCTCTAAAAAAAAGGTCTCAGCTGGGCAGTGGTGGCTTGTGCCTTTAATTCCAGACTCAGGAGGTAGAGGTAAGAGGATCTCCAAATTTGAGGTCAGCCTGGTCTACAGAGGGAATTCCAAAACAACCAGCACTACAGAGAGAAACCCTGTCTCAAAACACACACACACACACACACACACACACACACACACACACACACACACAGAGAGAGAGAGAGAGACAGAGAGACAGACAGAGACAGAGACAGAGACAGAGAGACGGAGAGAGAAGGGGGGTTATTATGTAGTCCAGACTGGTTTTGAACTCATTACATAGTCAATGATCACCTTAACTTTTGATTCTCCAGTCTTGACATCTCAAGTGCTGAGGTTCTAGCATGTGCTCACACACCTTCTGTGACACATTGCTATGCAATACTGAGGGATCAACTTAGAGCACTGTGTATTCTAAGTGAGCATGTGACCAACTGAGCTCCAGCCCCAGCCCTCTAAGGGCCTTTATAGACTCACTCTGTAAAGCTGTACCTTCCATCTGATGACAGTTTCTCCTTGTGAATTGTGTCAGAGTGGATGCCTCTCTTTCCTGTGGACCAGCTGAAGAAAGGACATGTTCACAGAACCTGGCCTCTGTCCCCTTTCATTTACCCCCTGATCATCTGGTGTCTTATGAACAAGGACACTTTCTCCTTCTGGTCTTCAGTGAATCAGTGTGCCTCCTGCATTGACACCATAGGTCATGGACCACAATCCCTCCCTCCATGTGATGCCACAGCTTCTGAGCCTATTCTCAGCCCAGTTTCATCCAGCTCCCACACAGGCCACCTTTCAGACCATCCCCCAAATACTCTGCTGCTGAAATGGTCCAGTTACCACCCCCCAGAGTGTAAATGTCTAGAAGAGATTGCAAAATGTTCCTGTCATATTTGGGGACCACTTTCCACTTTCCACACCAAAATCTGGATAAGGACACAAGGGCTAAGTAAAAGCAGAAAAGTTTAATTAGTTAAAAACAAGTTTCTGGGTGGAGGTGAGGGTAAGATCACTTTTAAAAGCCAAGAACTGAACATGTGGGAGAAGCACACCAGATGTTCCCTGCACATATCCCAAGGTGCCCTCAACTACTGAGCACAACATCCTCTGCCCAGCAACAGGTCAACTTCTAGCCAGAGTTGGTACCTTAGAGATGAGCAGGGCATGGAGTGTCCATCCATTCCTGCTCCAGAGGCACCTCCAGATCAGTGCAACCTGAGGTACATGCTGCACTGGGAGCCCAGGAGAGGCATTTGAATGGAGGAGGGGTCTATAGAAAGACCATCTGGGAAGCCAGCATCAGAGGCAAATGGGGGCAAGAAAACCCCAACTGTACCCATCATGGGAGAAGGATCAGGACTCAAACAGGCTCAGGACTCAGACAGGCCAGGCTCCAGAAGCAGATCATCTCAAGCTGAGGTCACAGCAGGGTTGGAGGGAGTGCCTAACGGGGGACCTGAGGAACAAGCAGAGGATTAGATGCAGAAAACCTTCACTAGGGTCCAAGGGGGAGGGGCCTGAATGACTACCAAGACCTAGAGAAGACCAGGGAGAGACTGCTTAGGAAATCTCTGCAGAACTGGGTGCTGGATCCACAGGCTGTGCTCCAGCCAGTTCAGTCTAAGTCCTGCCCATGGGCCAAGCCCTACCCAGCAGGGCAGAGCTGCTACCAAGCTGGGGGAGATGCCTAGTATAGGTCCTCTTGGGTAGATGCCATACAGCACTCCAATGTGATCAAACTTGTGAGCCAAGATCACTAGGTTTCAGTCTGATCACTGCCACCCCAGGTTTCTGTAGTCTTAGGACCTGCATTCCAACAACCTGAGCCTGTTTACTTAGCTGCGAAGTGCAACATTAGACACACAGTATTGTTTCCAGGGCTCAGTGGTGACTCTGATTCAGTGAGGTCCTGTGCTTACTCTGGGTGTCAGCTCACAGTACTTATATCCAAAAGAGAAGAGTGAGGGTTGGCTGCACAGGGAAGTTCAGGGAGAGAGAGCAGTACTACCTTTCTTTAAAGAGAATAAGCACGTTGGTGTCTGTCTTACCAGCAGGGTCCTCAAAAGTTAGGATCAGTTCCTCTGAGTTGGCGTGCTGCAGGAAAGGGAGCAGCCATCAGGATCCTGGGTGACACACATCTAGCCAGCTCTAGGACAATCACCCATTCAGACTTGAGGCAGCAGAAAAGGTTAAGGGGTAGAAGGGGATCTGGTCTGTGGATTCTGTAGTCAGAGGGAAGCCTACCCAACTAGACAGAGGTCCCCACATGTGTGTACAGATGCACTCTCTCCCTCTCCCTGCCTTTCTCCCTCTGTTGTACTAATTGCCTTCCCTTAAATAGGGATGTCAACAGCAAAACTGTCTTCAAGAAATCCCTAAAAGTGACCAGATTCACCAGGCCCCACCCCTTTCAGAAGAAGCAGAGCCAAGCCTCAAAGACTCTGAGACAAGAGAAGCAACCCCGAAGAAGCAGAAACCAGCCAGGCTGCCTGGAAGGGTTACCCCAACTGAGGCACCTGGAAAGGACACTCTATAACCTGCTGAGCTTCCTGCAGGCTGAGCAGTGTGCTCCAGGGTCTGGCTTTTGTGAGCTGTCTGTCACCCATGCTGGGGTGGGCTTTGGTGATGCAGCTCTGTGAGTCATTTCTGCTCCTGTAAGTGATCCCTCACCAAAATCCTATATGTAAACCCAATAAAGCTCATTGCCTCACCAAGATGGACTTTGCAGGTATCTGTACTTTGGTCTGTTGTGATTTCCCTATCAGCAACGAATAGACTAGTATGTTTTGTCTCCCCGGGAAAAGTTATATCACACAACAACCCTCCCAAAATTGTCTCCTATGAATGAACCCTGTTAGAGCAGTTGTAGATTTGAGTGAAAGAGAGATAAACACCTCCTGGGGGAGAGCTGGTCCTGCCCCTCACCAGCTGCAGTACTTGGGAGATTGGCCCCTATGCCACACCTGGGAACACAACAGAGCTGACCCTGGAGGTGTAGATGTAGAAGATTGACCCTGAGCATCTGAAAACAGGAGAAATGGCCCCACCCCTTGCTCTCTGCTGCAAGGGGAGAACTAGCCAGGAGGATGCAGGGGATGTCAACCTGGTGATGAAGACAAGGGAGACCTTATGGGCAGACCAACCCTGCAACTACTCAGACCCAGAACCAGTGTTATGGGTTGACCCACCGCAATATCCACCCCATCTATGGTCTCCTGGAGCATGTGGAGGGACCAGTCCTGCAGACCCAAAGATGCAGGGATTTCCACAACACGGTGCAACACAGGATGACTCAGAGGAGTTCCTGTGAATGTCCAGCATAGACAGTGTAGCAGAAACCAGAGACCTCGAGCCAGAACAATGACTCTCTGCAATGGACACTTTCAAGTAAAGATACATGGATAAAGTGTTCACTGCGTGACTCACTGTGTCACACTACAGCTCCCATGATGAGACTGATTTTTTCCTTTTTTCTCTTAAATTTTATTTTATTTTATTTTGGGGGAAGGTTCAAGGGCAGAGGATGCATACGAAGGGACAGGGAAGGGAATGGGATGGAGATGCATGATGGGAACAACACAAAGAATAAATAAAAAGAAGGTGAGAGACAGAGACACAGAGAGAGAGACAACCTCGCTGGGGATGGGACACGGTGAAAATCATTTGCCATATGACACCCCAGCCTCTGCAGCTTTCACCATGAGGAACCAAATACTTACCTGGATATGGTCGTCTATTTTCCAGAATGTTGAGTCAACCCCCCTGTATACTGTCAGGGAATATTTCTGCCATATACGGGGAAGACAGGCTGAAACTGTGGTGTAGAAGGTTGTGGACTGCAGGCTGGATCTGTTCATCTGCCACAACTGGACAGTCAACGAGCCTCCGTGCTGAAGGGAACAGAGGGAGAGGTGCATTAGGGACAGGTCCCAGCAGCCAGGGCTGGTGCTGGCCTGGCTTTTTTGCTGCAAAGGTCAGGATCAGAGGATAATGTTCCAACAGCCCTAACCATAGTCTTGTCCCCAACACCTAAGTCATCCCAGGACCTGGCACGTCTGTTGCTCTTCTGCCCCATCTGACCCAGTACTCCCTCCAGCATCCCTGCTCATCCCCAGTGCATCTCCCATACTGCAGCCACAGTCTTCAGCCACACAGCACCTTTCCTGGTACTGGGTTGGCCCCTGGGGCTCTGTCTCAGCCATTTTCAGAGATTTCAAATTTCTCCTTTGAAAAATAAGACAGACACTGGGGAGATGGCTCCATAGGTAAGTGTGCTTGCTGCACAGACATGAGGACCTGGGTGTGACTCTTCAACACCCATGTAAAAAGTCACAGTCATGCATGTGCCAGTGCTGTGGAAAACTGAGGCAGGAGGATCACTGGGGTTTCCTGGCTGCCAGTCTAGCTCCAGATTTGGTGAAAGATGCTGTCTCAAGGGGATAAGTTGGAGAGAGTTAGAGCAGCTACCTCAACATTCATCATGCTTCTACTACCCCCCCCACACACACATACATACTCATGTGCTCAGATCAATGGCTTTACCAAAAGAAATGCAATGTAGTGTGGATGGAGAAATTCACATGTCTTTAATGAATGCAAACCATAAACCTGAGCCAGTGTAGAAAGCCTTGAAGTTTAAAAAGTCACCATAGCCAGGCATGGTGTTGCAAGCCTTATTCTCAGAACTGAAGAGGGAGAGGCAGGTGGACCTCTGAGTTGGAAACCAGTTTGGTCTACAGAATGAGTTTCAGGTCAACCAGGACTGTTACTCAGAGAAATCTTGTCTCAAAGGAAATGAACAAACAAAAACAAAACAGAAAGAAAAAAGTTGCTATAAACCATAACCAAGTGCCAGGTGTGACCACACAGCAGAAAACATGTCACCGTTGACCTTCCAATGTGCTCCTGTCTTCCTGAGAAATCCCTGCATTCTTATAAGCTGAAGATGCACACCCTCACCTGTGACACTGTGGCACATCACTTCCTGATTATTGCCCTAACTTTTGTGTGAGAGTTGCCCCTCTGTGTATATTCTGACTTTAGGTTGGGAGGGAAGGGGGATAGCCAAGAAGGGACAAGGGCCCACACTGACTAGACACCTGCATTTGTAATAAAAAAGTTTTATTCAGAACGACCATTGCATCTGGATGCTTTGCACTGTGTTGGCTCAGGGAGTGTTCCCAAGTCCTCAGTGCCTGCAAAATCAAAGTTTCCCTCTGAGGCCTCTGATTGAAAAAGCTGCTGATCCTGGCTGAGATCATACTGAGACGTTTTTGTCCCAATCTCCAGTGTATGTGAAAACTCATACACACACACTCACACTCTGACACACACACACACACACACACACACACACTCACATACACAATCACTCACACACTCACTGACAAATACACAAACTCACACATACATACACTCAAACATACATACATTCACACATGCAAACACACACACTGGTGAGTGTGTGGATGTTGTGAGTGAATATGAGAGTGTTTGTGTGTTTGTAAAAGAATATGAGAGGATGTAAATGTGACTGTGTGGGAATGTGTGTGTGCGAATGTGAGTGATTGTGAGACTGTGACAGTGTTTGTGTGAGAGAGATTGTGTTTTAGAGTAATGTGTGAGAGAATGAATGAGAGTGCAAGAGGTATACAGTGCATGAGAGTGTGAGAGGGTGTGTGAGAGTGTGTGGGAGAGAGTGTATGTCTGAGATAGTGTGTGTGAGAGACTATTCGTAAGAAAGTGTCTGTGAGAGAGACTGTGAGCATGTGAGGATGTGAGAGTGTGTGTCACAGAGTGTCAGAGTGAGTGTGTGAGAGAGTGTAAATGAGTGTGTAACAGTGTGTGAAAATGTGTGAGAGAGTATGAGAGATAGAGTGAGAGAGGGTGAGAGTGTGTGAGAGAGTGTAAACATAGGAGTGAGAGACAGTGATTGTGAGAGAGTGTAAGTGTATCAGTGTTAGAGTATGAGACAGTGTGAGTGTGTGAGAGAATGTGAGTGTGAGAGAGAGTAACAGAGTGTGAGAGTATGCATGTTGTAAGAGAGTATGTGTTATAACTGTGAGTGAGTGAGTGTGTAAGTGGAGTATGTGTGATGTGAGTGTGAAGCGTGTGAGTGTTATGCACATGTGTGCCAGCCTGAAGAGGCCAAAGGAGAACTCAGGTGTCTGCTCAGTCACTTTCCCCTGAAGCCTTTGGAGCAGGGATTGTGTCGACGCCCCCACAGCACTGAAGTCACAGGCAACAAAGCCACAGGAGGCTTTTCATGTGGCTGCTGGGATCTGAACTCGGGCTCACAGGGCTCTGTTGTCAAGGTTTATTTATTTCCTTATGATCTGTGTGCTTGTTGGAGACAGGATCTCTGTGTAGACCTGGCTAGCCTGGAATTGGCTATGTGGGCCAATCTGGCCTTGAACTTAGAGAGATGTGCCTGCTTCTGCCGTGTGTGTGTGTGTGTGTGTGTGTGTGTGTGTGTGTGTGTGTGTGTAAAAAGTAACAATGTAAGCTACTTCTTAGTATACTAAACAAGAGAGAGAGACAGACAGAGACAAAAAAAGACAGACAGACAGACAGACAGAAATAGGAGGGAATGAAGGAAGAAGGGAAGGAGGAAAGAGAGAAGTTCAATGTTGGGCCTGGTGTTGCAACCTGGGATCCCAAACTACACAGGAGGTTGAGGCAGGAGGATCACAAGTCCCAGGCCTGCCTGAAGCACAAAGTGAGTTCCAGTGCCACTCCAGGGGGCACTGCCTGTCATGTGTCCCTTAGCAACAGCTTTGCCTGGGGACCTCAGGTTCTCTCTTTCCCAGCAGCCATCAGATGAGCCCCGCCCCTTTTACACTCAGCTGTCAGCAGCTCTTCTGATTGCCACACCTGCCCCTCCATGCACACTTGGGGCCAATAGCTACTTTAACCCGAGATGGCGGAAAGGCACCTGACTCCATTTGAATTTAATTGACTACACAATGTTCCCCATGGCAGCCGCTTCATTTACATCCTCAACAACAGAATTCTTTTCTGGGTGTTTTTTTTTTTGTTTGTTTGTTTGTTTTTTGTTTTTCTTTTTTTTTTTTTTACTAAAAATAATTGGTCCACAACATTTTCATCCTTTGGTGTAGGTTTAAAGAAAAACACTTATCTACTAATTTTTTTTAAATGATGCAATAGGTGAATTACCCCTTGTTAGGTTTTAAACCTGGGACAAACTGAGGTCCATTATCATATCATGTCAGCACCAGATGACTGGAAAGAAGAAAAAAAGGAAGGACTTGACTGCTCCCAGGTATGGTGGAGGAGAAGGCTTGTTGTAGATAAAGGAAGAGCATAGACTGAGGCAGAGACATCTGGAGAGTCCAGAGTGACCAGGACTGTGAGCCTGGCCATGGGAAGATGGGGGAGGGGAGGAGAAGGAGAAGAAAGAGGAGAGGGGAGAGGAGATGCCAACCAAGTGGGGGGGTGGCCTGGACCATAGACATAGAAGAAATGGCTGAGTTACATATGAGCCAGAGGAGGCAGGGGTGGGGAAGGAGGAGGCAGCAGGAGGAGGCACAGACCCCAGGCTGGAGAGTTCAGGGTGGAGGGCAGGGTAAGCTGGCCATACTCTGTGACAAGTAGGACTGAGGGATACTGGGAGAAACCAGAGGCCAGCGTCCACTTTGCCATGTTCATGGGCACCACAGCTATTTTTTCAGGCATAAGAGGGAACAGCCTCACCCTGGTGCCAGGAGGGGATCCATAGTCTGCCATACCAACACAAGGGCTTTGCCCTCAAGTAACGTTCCTGGTCCTTGGGGAGCACTTCTGATGCCTAGAATTGGTTTGCTGATTTACAGAGCATTTTAGCCTCCCAGGTTCCATCATAGTCTTCTAAAGCCACAGCCCAGAGCAGTTTTCAGAGTGATTATCTGTGTTGGCATCAGATCCAGAAATCCATTTGGACCTCCTGCAGGGCCCCAGTCAGTTTCCAGGGTAAGGACCCTTATCTGTTAAATGCTTCCCCAGGACATTCAAGTTTGGGGACAACAGCAGATGTGTCATTATGTGCAGAAAAATCAGAAGCTAGTGCTTTCCATTCCCATCTGCTCCTTCCAAGTGTGTGCCTTATTTCTGACCTGGAGAACTCTTACTCATCCCACAAAGCCCAGCCTATCAACTGTCCTACTGTAAGCTTTCTTAGCATGCTCCTCTGACTGGGCCCTCTACTGGTAAGTCAGTCCTCACCACAAGGGCCCCCTCCATCTGTGGATAAGCTTGTGCCTGTGGGGCCTCCAAGCAGGGGCTCCTGTGGCTTGTGCATGGGTGAGGACATGATTCAGTTCACAGACCAGTATCAGCTATTTTCTGACAAGATAATAACATCCCTCCAACACACACCCTAGTTAACAAGGACTATAGGCGGGGTACAGCCTCCCTGGAGCCCACAAACTCACCCTGTTATCACTTATATAGAAGGGTCTAAAGCACAGGTATAAAACCATCCAGAGTCTCCTGTTCTCATCCTCGTAGAAACCAGGACGTATACCTCTCAGAGAGATTGGGGGTGGTCTCCAACGAAAGGCAGCCATTGTGCAGAGCCTTTGAGCTGGCTGCTTCCTTAAAATGGAGTCCTGCAGGGGCAGGGTGGAGAACTCACCACAGGTTGAAGCAGGGGTGGGGAGAGTGAGGCATGAGAAACCCAGTTCTTCTGCAGCTGGGCCAGGAGCTCACCTCCCTGGAAACAGCTGCCTATTTCACCAGGTGCCCTATATCCTCAGGCTAGCCCTCTGCAGGGCTCTCTCTGTGTGCCCTGATCACCACCTCTCCACCAGGTTTCCATCAGGATCCTGGCTGAACCCCCTGGATCTAGGGCAGTGGCTCTCAGCCTTCTGAATGCTTGTGACCTTGTAATACTATCCCTTATGTTGTCGTGACCCCTAGCCATAAAATCATTTGTGCTGCTACTTCATAACTGTAATTTTAGTGCTGTTGTGGATTGTGATGTCAATCCTTCAGGAGATAGAGGTTTGCAAGTGGGTCACAACCCACAGGTTGAGAACCGAAGCCCTAGGGGTGCTCCAGGCAAGACACACCTGGGCTAAATTTCTTCTCCTGGAGAACAAGCCCATACCCCTCAGATGTTTGTTATCAAGATCATATAAGCCATGACTGAGTCTGGCAAGGGAAGCTGGGGCTTCTGTCTATCTTTTCTTCGGCCCCAGAGTCTGAGTACCCATGGGGCCATGTCCGTAGCACATTCCCTCGGCTTTTCTGAGGGCGGTCACAGAGTCCCTCATGATGGCAGCACCCTGTGCCCTGAATTCCAGGTCAATATGTCCTTTTCCTTTTTGAAAACCACAAGCCAGATTCTTTTCATCCCACCCTATTCATGTGGAACATGTGCACCAGGTCAGCCATTTCTCTCCCTCCTCCTCCCTCCCTCCCATCCTTCCTTCCTTCCTTTTTCCTCAGAAGTCTCTTGAATCCCAAGTTGTCCTCAAACCCACTTTGAGCTGAGGATGACCCTGAATTCCTGATCCCCCTGCCTCAGCGTCTCTAGTACGAGGAATACATAAACATTCCCAGTTCTATGTGGGGCTAAAGATCTAACCCAGAGCTTTGCACATGCTAAGCCAGAAATCTGACAATCAATTTCCACCCCTAGCCCCATGTCGGGTGTTACTATGTTTTATGTCAACTTGTCACTGGCTGGAGTCATCTAAAAGGAGAGAGCCTCAATTAAAAAAATGACTCCCTAAGATTGGGCTGCAGGCGAACATCTAAGGTATTTTCTTAATAGTGATTGATTGAGGAGAGCCCAGGCCATTGTAGGTGGAGCTAGCCCTGAGCTTTTGGTCCTGGATTCTGTAAGAAAGAGTACCAAAGCAAGCCTTGAAAGTAGCCAGTAAACCACACCCCTCCACAGCCTCTGCACCAGTTCCTGCCTCAAGGATATGGCCCTGTTTGAGTTCCTGTCCTGACTTTCTTCAGTGATGAACTATAATGTGAAAGTGTAAGAAAATAAACCCTCCCCCAACTTGCCTTTGGTCATGTTCAATGCAGCAATAGTGACCCTAAGCCACTTGCTACGGCATCATTAGACTAGAGACTGCAGACCCCATTTCACAGATGAAGAAACTGAGGCATGAATGGCATGGCCTGAGTGAGGTGGGTAGCTGTACAAACCTGTGTCTCACCTATTCCTGGCTCTGACACTTTGTTGCCCATATTAGCTGAGTCCCTAGAGTTGCTGGTGGCCCAGGTAGAGGCCCAGAATGTCTACCTGGGAGGAAAGGATGGTCTTTTGTCTTCTAGCTAGTCTTTGTTCGTATCATGGCTGAAAGACACTAATATACCCTGACCAACTTGCCCTTCTCAGCTGCCTGGTATGGGAAGATTTTGAGATGTAGCTTTCTCTCTATGGTGCTTCTCTGACCCAGTGATGAGCTCTGCCCAGCAATTCTGTCCTCTCCCAGCAGAGGGAGCACTTCCCAAAACCCAGGGAGTAAGCACAGGTACATCAGCTAGGGTGGGGGTGATTCCAAACCACAGACAGGGCGCTGTGCTGGCCTTGGAGACTGAAGGAAGGGCACTGTGCTGTTGGGGACTGGGTCAGAACAACAGGCAGACATGAGGTAGTGAGTCTACGGCAACAGGGCGTGGTTGGACCCGAGACTGAGGAAGCATCCACAAATGAAGATGCAGAGAAGGAACTCAAAGGGGTTTAGAGACCACGCAAGGATGGGGTGTCACCAGGCTCCTGTGACAAAGGCTTAGACAGTGACCTCGTGCTGGTGCTCAGGGTAAGGAAACACTACTTAAAGCAGGAGGGCCAAGGTTAGCTTGTGAAGGCAGGAGTGATGTGGACACCCCTGAGGAATGGGCAGACTGACAAGGACGACTATCTACTGCCTGGGGAAGGACTGGCTGGAGACAGGCTGCAAACACTGCAGATGAGACCGTCCCATCCATCTGCTGTTTCAGGAACCAGCCAAGCCAGCAGGAAGATGAAAGAAAATCAGCCTGACCACAGAACCCACAGGAAGACTTGGCACTTTTTCCTTTCTGGGGCACCAAAGATGTGATTTGTTTAGAGCATCTTATCACCACAATTGTTGGGGAATGTAATTTTAAGGTGTGTTACTTTTGTTTATGTTGCATTTTTTAACTCTATGAAACTGTGTTACTGTCTAACACACCTGATGGTCTAATAAAGACTGAAGGGCCAATAGTAAGACAGGAGAGAGGATAGGCGGGGCTGGCATGCAGAGAGAAGAAATAGAAAGAGATCTGGGAGAAAGGAAGAAGGAATGAGAGATGAAGAAGGAGGACTTCAGGGGCCAACCATCCAGCTAAATAGCCAGACATGGAGTAAGAAGGAAAGAAAAGGCATACAGAAATAGAAAAATGCAAAAGCCCAGAGGCAAAAGATGGTTAGGTTACGTTAAGATAAGCTGGCTAGAAACAAGCCAAGCTAAGGCTGGGCATTTATACTTAAGAATAAGAATCCTGTATGATTTATTAGGGAGCTATGTTGCGGGCCCCCCCAAAGAGTAAAAACCAACATCTAGTGGTTTGAATGAGAATGTCTCCCATGGAATCAGATATTGCAACAATCAGTTCCAAAATTTGGCACTGATTGGGAAGTTTGAGAGGTGTGGCCTTGCTGGAGGAAGCAGTCCCTGGGGACAGGGCCTGAGAGTTGAACCCTCATCACTTCCAAGTCTCTGACTTTGCTTCATGCTTGCTGTTGAAGACATGAGTTCTCATCTTCCCGCTCCTATGCCAGGCTTCCCTGCAATGATGGATTTTGTCTCTCTGCAACCATAATTCCCAAATAAACTCTTTTTTTTGTAAATTTCCATGGTCATGGTGTTTTATCATAGCAACAGAAAAGTAACTAATACATTCAGATATCCAGTTAGATTCATGCTATCCCTAAAGCAAGGGCCTTCCCCACTGTGCAGTGTTTTTACGTCCATGGTGAACCTGGATGTAGCTAGAGTTTTCCTACCTTGCCCACAGTCAGGACAAATCTCTAACACCCGCCAGTCCCACAGCCGCTCAGACCAGATCAAATAAACACAGAGACTTATATTGCTTACGAACTGTATGGCCGTGGCAGGCTTCTTGCTAACTGTTCTTAAAGCTTAAATTAACCCATTTCTATAAATCTGTACCTTGCCACATGGCTTGTGGCCTACAGGCATCTTCACATGCGGCTTGTCATGGTGACGGCTGACAGTGTCTCTGATTCGGCCTTCCACTTCCCAAAATTCTTTTCCTCCTTGTGTCGCCTATACTTCCTCCTGCCTGACTACTGGCCAATCAGTGTTTTATTTACTAACCAGTCAGAGCAACACATTTGCCATACAGAACATCCCACAGCACCTGGAAGCATGCATACCCATGGATCTATCTGTCCCATGGAATCAATGTGCCTATATTTGAGCTGACACTTCAGTCCATAACAACTATAGCTTTAAAATGGGTATTGACAAATTACAATGTTACCCACCTCCCCAAGGTTTGCTATTCTTGTAGATCACCCATTATGGTGGCCAAATTTGCCTGTCAACTTAGAGTTCACATAAATACAGTGGACTTTGGGTAAAGCAGATTGGCTTCCTTAATGTGATGCAATCAATTGAAGGATCTCAACCAAACAAAAATGTTGTCCTTCGGCTGGGGAGATGGCTCAGCCAGTACAGGTGTTTGCCACTCATCATGAAGACTCCAGTTAGATCCTGTATCCCACAAGATAGAAAGAGAAGACCAACTCCCACAGGATGAAACCAAGAGCAGTAACTGTGCTCACTGTATTGGGTCAGCCTTGGCTGCTGAGTGAGGGGACTATATGGGGTGTCATGTCTTGGGGAGCGTGCCTGTGGTAAGCAGAAGTTAAAGGTGTGTTCTGTTCTTCCTCTGCAAAATGATAAAATATTCCAGGTGCTCTTGGGCCCAGAAGATGTCCCCTTGGGGCCTGCTATGACTTCCAAATAGCTGGATATATATAAGCTGCCCTTAATGTGGCAACTCTACCCAGGGAAAAAGCACCGAGGCAGTGACTCCATCCTCCAGGAGATAGTGTACCACATCAAGGCAAGCACAGCTTACCCCAGGGACTGAGTGGGTGGAGTAATCTGAGTGGTCCTGCTCTGCCCCTGGGGCTACGCTGGGCAAGCTTTATATCCTTCCATCCTAGTACCAGAAGCTGACCTAATGTAAGGGGAACAAACTGCAAATTTGTTTTTGTTTTTAAAAAATAAAAGTGGGTTAGAGAGTTAGAAATGGCCATCTTCTACAGACTCAACTACACTCCTTGGCACAAGGAGCCCATGTGGTAGTCACTGACTGTGACCAGTGGAGAAGCCTCGTCCAACACACACACTTAGGTTGCAGTGATGCCCCAGGCTAAAGAAAGCTGAGCCAGAGTGGAAGGGGGAATTTTCAGTGCTGGGTCTGATCACTCTTGTCTCTCTCCTTTGCCATCCTCAGTTCAAAGGATTAGAGGATATGTTACATGAACAGATGGAGTCAGAAGAATATCATCTGTCCCACTGGTTGGTACACCGAGGCTCCTTCAGGAAGATGAGATGCACCTTTTCTTTGAAATCTGAGCCAACCCCTCCCCAGCAACTGCCCTCAGAGATGTCCAGGGTGGGACAACCTTCCCACAAGTGTCCATGTCATTTTCTTTACCACCTTTGGAGCTCCAGCTACAACCATGTTCATAGGGCCCAGAGGTTATCATTGTTCACAATCAGTCATCTATCAAGAAGGGGCTGCTGGGCCATCCCACCAGCTCAGCCGGGGAGCCATAGATGTTATGTTGAAGCACTGGGTGACTTGTACAGAGGCAAGTTGCTCCATCTTTTCTCACCCACCTCTCATGTGTTGGTGTTTGCCCTGGTATAAGATACGAGGCTCAGCTTCAGGAGCCAACTGAGCAGCCCCCCAGCAGCCCCCCAGCAGCCCCCCAGCAGCCCCCCAGCAGCCCCCCAGCAGCCCCCCAGCAGCCCCTCAGCAGCCCCCCAGCAGCCCCCCAGCAGCCCCCCAGCAGCCCCCAGCAGCCCCCCAGCAGCCCCCCAGCAGCCCCAATGCCTGGTCCTCCTCTGTGTCTCTGACCTCCCTTCTCACCTTTCCCCAGGTCCTGCAGCTCCTGTCTCCCTTGTCTCCCCCAGGCCCACAGGAGAGAAGTTTGTTCTTATGTTCACTTTGCTGGTCCCCTTCTTTCTTCTCCACACTGGGCTCCAGGAAGAAACACTAGCCCGAAGATTCTGCTGCTCATGCTCCTGGAGTCCTCCCAGCTCTCTTTTTTTGCTCTGACCTCTACTGCCTTCCTGCAAGTGGCACCTGAGAAGAGCCTGGTTCTTACCATCTTCTCTCTGTGCCCAGTGGTAGCTGTGTCCCTGAGCTTCTCAGCTGACTAACTTCTCAGCCTTTCTCATTGACCCTCAGTGCACCCAATGTCTGCCTTTTGAACTTGCCCATCCCTCATTGGTCCCTCGGATACACATGTACTGTGAGGGGCAAGGCCTAGTCACTTGACTCTGGCCAGGCCCCAGATCTGCTATAACTCAAGGTGTTGCGCCTGTACCCACTGATCTGTGAACCCCCACTTACCCACAAACTTAGGCTTAGTTACAAAGCAGTATAAGGCCTGAGAACTTCATGCCCCTCCTCAGATACCAGGAGCTTGCAGGCAGGGATTGTAAACCTGGGGCCTATGGCCCTCACTAGAGCAGGAGGCCACACAATGGACCTGGCTCAGATGAACCCTCAGATTGTCCTTGTGTGGGATCCCTCCCTGTGTGTTCAGATGCTCACTTAATGTAAAAACTGTATGAATACTGTGTGTTGCTGATTAAATATGTTACCTAACCTGTGCCAAATCAGTTTAGTCATTGGCCTGGAGGGATGTAGAATAGGGGGTGACAGGGGCCACACAGTATGAATGCTGAAAGGAAATGTGTGGTTCATGTGCTTCTGCTTGGAGATAGTTTGACTTTTCAAGTCTAACAGAGTTCAGTTCTCAAGCCCCAGTGCTTTGGGTTATGATTTGAAACCATTAGAAGCAACAACTGTGAACCATCATTTTTGGTCAGGTCTCATCCCTTGGTCCCTTGGTATTTTCTGAACTTCTCTCTGAACACCTTCTGAATACCTTCAGCTCCAGATGCCCTGCTGTCTCCCGGAATGCAACAGGTGTTCCATTCTACATGTGGCTCCTGTTCTCAATCCCAGGAGGTCTCCCCATCATATGAAACTGCCCCCCATTACTCCAGCCCAACCAGATGCCCTCCCTACATCCATGGCTTACAGTCACATCCTAGCCTGTGTTCTGTCTCCTGCTGTTTTTCTTCCCCTGCTAGTCCTCCTGCCTTGTGAGTAGATCCCAGAATAGCAGGAACACCATACAGAGAAAGGACTTAGTGTCACCCTGCTCACCAGCTCCATATGACTTTAGTCCACAGAACTGTCCTGAAGATGCAGTCAGGTAAGGAAAGTGACATGCTCTGAGCATCCCACAAGAGAGTTGTGCAAGAAATCCACCTCCTCTCATTGTAGTCTCTCCTCCCTCTCTCCTACACTGGATGGATTCAAAGCATGGCCACCTGTGGTCATTAATTTGATTGTTAGCTTGATGGGATCTAAGTCACCCAGGAGACAGCTGTATCAGGGGTCTCTAAAGGATTACTAGAACTGATCGAATGCACACAGACACACATAATATATATATATGCATAGGCTTCATTAGAATGACTTACAGGCTGGGGTCCAGGTGAGAACAGCACAGGAGCAGGCCTTTGCAGGACTCTTGTTTGACAGCATCTGGCTGCCATGACTGCACTGGGTGCTGTGGCCGCAGCAGCCAGAAAACAAGGGCTGTGAACATGCAGGTTCTGCTCTGAAAGATGAGTTTAAAAATCCAAAACCCCAGGAGAAACTGGAACAGGGTGACAGAAGAGCAAATGATTCTTGTGTGAAGGTGGCTTCAGAGACGTGCATGTGTGCTGTGCATGCACATGTGTGCATGTGTTAAATGCATGAGGCCAGAGGTCAACTTCAGTATCTTTCTCTGCCATTTCCACATTCGTTTCTTTTTTTTTAATATTTCAAATTTTTCTATTTTTATTTATTTTTTATTTTTTAAAATTTATTTATTTATTTTTCTATTATCATCTTGATAGAGTATGTATTCTTATCTTAATAGTGAGATGTTTCATTGAGGCTTGCTCAGTAATCGAGTAAAACCGAAATTTATTATAAGCCACAGTCGTCGTAGGGGCTTCCATGCTATATATATGGCCTCCATGGTTCTGTGGGTTATAGTCTGATTGTTCTTTATTTTATATCTAGAATCCACTTATGAGTGAGTACATACCATGACTGTCTTTCTGGGTTTGGGTTACCTCACTCAGGATGATTTTTTCTAGTTCCATCCATTTGCCTGCAAATTTCATGCTTTCATTGTTTTTCTCTGCTGAGTAGTACTTCATTGTGTATATGTACCTCATTTTTTTCATCCATTCTTCAGTTGACGGGCATCTAAGTTGTTTCCAGGTTCTGGCTATTACGAATAGTGCTACTATGAACATAGCTGAGCATGTATCTTTATGTTATGAATCAGCATTCCTTGGGCATATGCCCAAGAGTGGGATGGCTGGGTCTTGATGTAGTTCGATTCCTAATTTTCTGAGAAACCGCCATACTGATTTCCACAGTGGTTGTACAAGCTTACATTCCCACCAACAGTGGAGGAGTGTTCCCTTTGCTCCACATCCTCTCCAACATTGACTGTCATTGGTGATTTGATCATAGTCATTCTGACAGGTGTAAGGTGGTATCTCAGAGTTGTTTTGATTTGCATTTCTCTGATTAAGGATGTTGAGCATTTCTTTAAATGTCTTTCATCCATTTGTGATTCTTGTTTTGTGAGTTCTCTGTTTAGCTCTTTAGCCCATTTATAATTGGACTGTTTAGTATTTTGATGTCTAGTTTCTTGAGTTCTTTATATACTGTAGAGATCAATCCTCTGTCAGATGTGGGGTTGGTGAAGATCTTTTCCCATTCTGTTGGCTGTCCTATTGACTTATTGACTGGGCCTTTTGCCCTGCAAAAGCTTCTCAATTTTGAAAGGTCCCATTTATTAATTGTTGTGCTCAGGGTCTGTGCTGTTGGTGTTATATTTAGGAAATGGTCCTCATGGACAATGCGTTCAAGAGTGCTTCCTACTTTCTTTTCTATTAAGTTTAGTGTAAGTGGATTTATGTTCAGGTCTTTGATCCACTTGAACTTGAGTTTTGTGCATGGTGACAGATATGGGTCTATTTATAATCTTTTACATATTGACATCCAGTTATGCCAGCATCATTTGTTGAAGATACTTTCTTTTTTTCATTGTATAGTTTTGGCTTCTTTGTCAAAAACCAGGTGTTCATATGTGCATGGATTAATTTCAGGGTCTTCAATTCAATTCCATTCGTCTATATGTCGGTTTTTATACCAGTACCAAGCTGTTTTTATTACTATAGCTCTATAGTTGAGTTTGAGGTCAGGGATGGTGATGCCTCCAAAGGTTGCTTTATCGTATAGGATTCTTTTAGCTATCCTGGGTCTTTTGTTTTTCCATATGAAGTTGAGTATTTTTCTTTCCAAGTCTGTGAAGAATTGTGTTGGGATTTTGATGGGGATTGCATTGAATCTGTAGATTGCTTTTGGTAAGATTGCCATTTTTACTATGTTAATCCTACCTATCCATGAGCATGGGAGATCCTTCCATTTTCTCATATCTTCTTCAATTTCTTTCTTTAGAGATTTAAAGTTCTTATCAAAAAGGTCATTCACTTATTTAGTTAGTGTTATCCCAAAGTATTTTTTATTATTTGTGGCTATTGTAAAGGGTGATGTTTCTCTGACTTCTTTCTCAGCCCTTTTATCATTTGTGTATAGGAGGGCTACTAATTTTTTTGAGTTGATCTTGTATCCTGCCACTTTACTGAAGGAGTTTATCAGCTGTAAGAGTTCCCTGGTAGAGTTTTTGGGGTCACTTATGTATACTATCATATCACCTGCAAATAGTGAATGTTTGACTTCTTCCTTTCCAATTTGTATCCCTTTGATCTCCTTTTGTTGTCTTATTGCTCTAGCTAGAACTTCTAGTACTATATTGAATAAATATGAGGAGAGTGGACAGCCTTGTCTTGTTCCTGAATTTAGTGGTATTGCTTTGAGTTTCTCTCCGTTTAATTTGATGTTTGCTGTTGGCTTGCTATAAATTGCCTTTATTATGTTTAGAAATGTTCCTTGTATTCCTGATCTTTCTAAGACCTTTATCATGAAGGGGTGTTGGATTTTGTCAAAGGCTTTTTCAGCATCTAATGAGATGATCATGTGTTTTTTCTTTCAGTTTGTTTATATGGTGTATTACATTGACTGATTTTCGTATGTTGAACCATCCTTGCATCCCTGGGATGAATCCTACTTGGTCGTGATGGATAATTGTTTTGATGTATTCTTGGATTCGGTTTGCCAATATTTTGTTGAGTATTTTTGCATCAATGTTCATGAGGGAGATTGGTCTGTAGTTCTCTTTCTTTGTTGCATCTTTGTGTGGTTTGGGTATCAGGGTAATTGTAGCCTCATAAAAAGAGTTTGGTAGTGTTCCTTCTGTTTCTATTGTGTGGAACACTTTGAAGAGTATTGGGATTAGTTCTTCTTTGAAAGTCTGATAGAATTCTGCATTGAAACCATCGGATCCTGGGCTTTTTTTTTTTTTGGTTGGGAGACTTTTGATGACTGTTTCTATTTCTTTAGGAGTTATTGGTCTATTTAAATGGTTTATCTGGTCTTGATTTAATTTTGGTATGTGGTATTTATCCAGAAAATTGTCCATTTCTTTCTGGTTTTCCATTTTTGTGGAGTACAGGTTTTTGAAGTATGATCTGATGATTCTCTGGATTTCCTCATTGTCTGTTGTTATGTCTCCCTTTTTATTTCTGATTTTGTTAATTTGGGTGCTCTCTCTTTGCCTTTTGGTTAATTTGGCTAGGGTTTTGTCTATCTTGTTGATTTTTTCAAAGAACCACCTCTTTGTTTCATTGATTTTTTTTGTATTGTTCTGTTGTTTTCTATTTCGTTGATTTCAGCCTTCAATTTGATTATTTCCTGGCGTTTATTTCTCCTGGGTGTGTTTGTTCTTTTTGTTCTAGAGCTTTCAGTTGTGCTGTTAATTCATTGGTATGGGATTGCTCCATCTTCTTTTTGTGTGCATTTAGAGCTATGAATTTTCCTCTTAACACTGCTTTCATAGTGTCCCATAAGTTTGGGTATGTTGTACTTTCATTTTCATTGAATTCCAGGAAATCTTTAATTTCTTTCTTTATTTCTTCCTTGACCCATTGATGTTTCAGGTGGGCATTATTCAGTTTCCATGAGTTTGTTGGTTTTCTATATTTTTTGTTGTTGTTGAGGTCTAACTTTAAGGCATGGTATTCTGATAAAATACAGGAGGTTATTCCAATTTTTTTGTATCTGTTGATATTTGTTTTGTGGCCAAGCATGTGGTCAATTTTTGAGAAGGTTCCATGGGGTACTAAGAAGAAGGTATATTCTTTTGTGTTAGGATGGAATGTTCTGTAGATATCCATTAAGTCCATTTGAGACATAACATCTGTTAGGTCCTTTATTTCTTTGTTAAATTTCAGTCTGGTAGATCTGTCTTTTGGTGAGAGTGGTGTGTTAAAATCTCCCACTACTAATGTGTGGGGTTTGATGTGCGTTTTAAACTTTAGTAGTATTTTTTTTTTTTATGAATGTGGGTGCTTTTGTATTTGGAGCATAAATGTTTAGAATCGAGACTTCATCTTGGTGGATTTTTCCTGTGATAAATATGTAATGTCCATCCTGATCTCTTTTGATTGATTTTAGTTTGAAGTCTATTTTATTAGATATTAGGATAGCTACACCAGCTTGTTTCTTAGGTCCATTTGCTTGGAAAGCCTTTTCCCAGCCCTTTACTCGGAGGTAGTGTCTGTCTTTGAAGTTAAGGTGTGTTTCTTGTATGCAGCAGATGGATGGGTCCTGTTTTCTTATCCATTCTGTT
Organism: Peromyscus maniculatus bairdii; assembly: GCF_049852395.1. Classification (NCBI taxonomy): domain Eukaryota; kingdom Metazoa; phylum Chordata; class Mammalia; order Rodentia; family Cricetidae; genus Peromyscus; species Peromyscus maniculatus. The sequence continues at coordinate 76,712,008 of NC_134865.1, forward strand.
AGCCTGTTTCTTTTTATAGGTGAGTTGAGACCACTGATATTGATGCATATTAATGACCAGTGATTGTTAATTCCTGTTATTTTTTGTGGTTGTGTTGTGTTGTGTTTTCCTTCTGTGGTGTATGTTGGTGTGGGATTATCTATTGCTTGATTTTTCATGGATTTGTTTAGCTTCTTTGGGTTGGATTTTCCCTTCTAGTGCTTTCTGTAGGGCTGGGTTTGTGGACAGGTATTGATTAAATCTGGTTTTATCCTGGAATATTTTGTTTACTCTGCTTATGGTGATTGGGAGTTTTGCTGGGTATAATAGTCTGGGTTGGCATCCATGGTCTCTTAATGTCTGCATAAGATTTGTCCATGACCTTTTAGCTTTCATAGTCTCTATTGAGAAGTCTGGTGTTATTCTGATGGGTTTGCCTTTATATGTTACTTGGTCTTTTTCCTTTGTGGCTCTTAATATTTTTCTTTGTTCTATGTGTTTAGTGTTTTGATTATTATGTGATGAGGGGACTTTTTTTTTTTTTGATCCAGCCTATTTGGTGTTCTGTAAACTTCTTGTGTCTTCATAGGTATTTCTTTCTTTAGGTTAGGAAAGTTTTCTTCTATGATTTTGTTGAATATATTTTCTGTGCCTCTGAGTTGGTATTCTTCTCCTTCTTCTATCCCTATTATTCTTAGGTTTGGTCTTTTCATGGTGTCCCAAATTTCTTAGATGTCTTGTGTTAGGACTTTTTTGTTTTTAGTGTTTTCTTTGACTGACGAATCTATTTTCTCTATTGTGTCTTCAGTATCAGAGATTCTCTGTTCCATCTCTTGCAATCGGTTGGTTATGCTTGTTTCTGTAGTTCCTGTTCATTTAGAAAGGGTTTCTATTTCCAGCATTCCCTCAGTATGTGTTTTCTTTATTATCTCAAATTAATTTTTCAGATCTTGGAATGATTCTTTCATCTGTTTAATTGCTTTTTCTTGGCTTTCTTTGATTTCTTCCCATTTTTTGTTCGTTTTCTTCTTCCATTTCTTTAAGGGAGTTTTTTATTTCCTCTTTAATGGAGTTTTTCATTTCCTCTTTAAAGGAAGTTTTTATTTCCTCTTTAATGGAGTTTTTCATTTCCTCTTTAAGGGAAATTTTTATTTCCTCTTTAAGGGAATTTTTTATTTCTTCTTTAAGGGCCTCTATCATCTTCTTAAAGTCATTTTTAGGATTGATTTCTTCTGTTTCTTCTGTCTTGGTATGTTCAGGTCTTGCAGGTATAGAATCACTAGGTTCTGATGTTGCCATATAGG